>NC_141545.1:39645602-39945602 GCF_021556685.1 Rattus norvegicus
GTGAGGGGCTGATAGGGTCCAGGACTGACAGACAGACAAGGCCCCCTGACCATGACTGACAGACAGGCAAGGCCCCCAGAGCACAGATGGCTGGCATCTGCACTGGATCTATGCAAACACCGAGATAGCCTGGCCGTCTCCTGTCAGCCATCCTAGCCTCCATGGCAAGTGGACAGACCACGGATGGACCAGATAGGTGCCACCCAAGCCCCTCTATGCCCCAGGATGTCACAGAGAGAAGAGGCCCCAGACCCTCAGTCCCATGATTTCTCGGGGAGACTACCTTAAGGTGGAAGGAGATTTTAGTCAGCAGCAGTTTGGTATAGATATTCACCAGGTGTCCATACTGGTCACGTAGGTGGCCCTGTGAGGATTGGAGCCCTGTGTGAGGTCACTGTCAAGAGCAGACCTAGGAATCCCAAGGACTGAGCAGGCGCCCAGACAGAGGAAAGGAGGTGGGAAGAGAAGAAGCAGGCCTTTCTTCCACAAATCAGTCTGTCACTCACTCACTCAACAAACACTTCCCGCGAGCCTTCGCCAACCTCATTACTCTGTCCCCTCCTAAATCTCAGTCCTTGTCCCTCTTGCCAGAGAAAAGCTTGTGAGAGGCAGAGAGAGCCCTTTGTCCAGGGCAACAGGCCAATTCTGAGCAGGGGCACTTTACTAAAGAGCTGGTAGCAGACAGGGGAGGTGCATTCTGGTCTCCACACAGCTTCCAGGCTCCCTCTTGCAAAAACCACCATGGTGTGTGGCCACGCCAGCAGGGCCTGTCTGCAGCAGGCACTGTGACGAATGCTGTTTTCCTTACATCAAAGGACATGGATAAGGCACAGTGGCTCTGGACGGGCAGTGCTCTGCCTCTGGGTCTGCTCCACCAGATCCATTCAGCTAAGCGCCCCGGGAGAGCTTGGAGAATGGGGCCTGAGGCCTCTGACTTCTGAGGATGTTAGAGTGAATCCAGACACAGGCAAATGCCTGGCAAATGCCTGGAAATTTCAAGTCTGTATGTAACACAGCTTCTATAGTTCAGGGTTCAAGTCTAGGGGACCCTGGGGGTCCCTGCTCTTCATACAGGCCTGAGGTTGCCACCTGTCTCAACTCAAGAGGACTAATGGGCTTGATTATGGAGCTGTTGGCTCATCCGCCTGCACCAGGCCTCAACAGCAACTTCACACTGAGGAGTACTCGGCCTCCACAGTACCCCCAAGGACAAGAGGAAAGAGAATCCCCAAATGCTGCCCTCAGCTCAATCATGTTGCCGGACACTGTCCCCATACCTACCCACAAGTCGCCAATCTCACGTATGTTGCTCCGGTACCGCTGGCAGTCATGCAGCACCTGCAGTCAGAGAAGGAGGGTGAGGACACAGAACCTGAGGGGTCCCTCCCAGCACAGGGCAGGACGGACAAGGTGGCAGGCACTGGGCAGGGTGTGCAGTCCACAGCTCGGGGGACAGATACAAGGACAGAGCTGCACACTTCCAGGGACACTGTGGCTGCTGTTAGCTGGAGGCATGGAGGCTTTACTCTTCTGAACCTGTAAGAGCCAGGGCTGTGGCCACTACTCACATTGGGGTGTCCATCTCGGAGGACTTTGTGAAGGACGTGACAGAATTTCCAACTGAGGATGGAGCTGCTGGGCAGCGGCAGGCCGATGGCATAGGACCAGAAGGTAAAGGCTCCTTTCTCATGGTGAGTGCCCAGAATGATACCTTAGAGGGTCAAGGCCAAGAGTAGGACAGACTGACATGGGCAGTTAGGTGTTCTGTAGACAGTTCCTCCCACTGGGCCCTTGAACTCTCTGCAGTTTCCTAAGTTCTCATTCAACCCAGGTCACAACAACTGGAGACCTTAGGCCGGTCACGCTCCCATCTCAGCACAGCCTGGGGTCAGGTCCACGCTCAGCCCAATCTCCTGACACCTCCCTAAGACCCAAGGGGCACAAGGATACGCCGGGCATGCTTCTCCTTCACTGGGGCCTCCTGGCTGTTGATGGCTTTGCTGATACTGATGGCCTATGAGAAATAACAGAGGAAGGATTAGACACCCATCCACAGCTGTCTGGAAAACACAACCCAAAGGAGAAGGGGCCACCAAGTCTGGTGGAAGACAAGTGCAGGGGCAGAAAGAGCATGGTTCCCTGATCCACCCTCTGGAGAAACTTCTCTTACGTGACCTACAGCTGGTGCTAATGTCACAAGTCACCGAGAGCTCCAGGCTCAGGAAGGGCAAGGCAGGGAGGCAAGCTGAGCTGTGGCTCAGAAAGTCATGTCTGATCTACCTCACATCATTCTCCTTGAAAAGTCCCCAGACTCCAGGAAGACGGGGTAAGGGCAGGGCCCGACATAGCATCCTCTGTCCAAGTTTCACACCAGGGAGAACAGTAGAGATCTGCCCTCTGGTCCAACAGAGCCCCTCGTCCTCAGTGCCACCCCCTCTTCCTGTCTGCCAGAGCCCACAGCAATGCCAGCTGAAATTCCAGCCAGCACCACGCAGAAACGAGGCCCTACCACTGGCTACACTTCCTAGGCACCGCTCATGCCACAGAGGACAGCTATGGCCCCCTGAGGATGGGGGAAGGGCAAGGAGGGCCTGCTTGCAGCCAATCGGTTGTCACTTGAGAAGGGAGCAGCCTCACACTGAAGGAATTCTCACCTCCACTGGACACATCTCATTCCCCCAGCTCAACACCTTCCAGTAAACCTCTGTTGAGGCAGGAGGCCAGGACACACAGAAAATACCATCCATTTACCCACTCCTCTGAGGCTCCACTGGCAGGGACAAGGGCAGGAGGTCAGATGAGTCTTCACAGGTCACCAGTGTTTGTGAACTGGAAAGAGCTTCCCAGGCCCCAGGCAGGAGGGTGGAATGGACTGTCAGGCACAGATCCAGAGGCCGGGGCATGCAACTGACCCAGAGCGAACTCACCGAGGTGAGCCACGGATACACTGGGCATGCACCTAGGGACACGGCAGGCCAGCAAGCGCTAGCCAGTGTGATAGCTTTTGTTATTCTATCTCCCAAAGGCCACCACGCACTCCTACTGCAGCACCTGAGCTGGTCAGGGCAGTGGATTCCAACAGTGGCTGCCTCAGCAACGCTCAACAGGCTGGCTCAACTTTCCTATCAGAGTAGCAGGCCTAGTGGGGTGCAGAGTCCCTTTCTGATGAGATGCATGAATCTGAGGACTGCCAGGGCTGGACCCTTCCCCCCACTGCCCAAGAGAGATGCACTGACCCCCTTTCACACACAAGGCCCACTGTGGGAAGCTCACTGAAATGTGAGGACCTGGAGCTGTAGCTAAGCCCTCCCACCTCTGGACTAGGGTCCTGAAGGAAAACAGGCAAGCTCTGTCTTCCCAGTACACAGAGCCTCAGGCTGCCAACCACCTGTTCTTATGTGTGTTGAGCCTGCATCCCCTGGCCTCCCCCAGGTCTCACTTTCCACACAAACACAGGGCGGCCAGCCAGCAGCTGTGGGGAGACTGCCACTCTGCACAGCAAGGGTATTTCACCTCTGCTGAGGGGACACGGCACAACAGTGGCCATGAGGGACAATCACAGAATGCCACCCATCTCCCAGAGGTGTCTGGGAGACAGTTACTATGTGATTTCCTATTTCTTAAAGGAAACTGAAGCTCAGAGAGATCCGGTGTCCTGTGTTCATTGTAATAAGGGCAGTAACAGGTCTGTTGGACTCCGTGCTGTGTTCTTACGGTGACCATGACACAGCTTCCTGGCACAGCTTTTCCCTGGCAGGGGTCACATGGGCTAGGCCATGCTCACAGCAAGGAGTGTCCGTACCATCTCTGGGCTGTGAAGCCACGACCTATGCCCCTGACCCCTCAATGGCTCTAATGAGGAATGCCACCTGGCCTAAAAGATTTCTGGCAAGAAGGGAGGGGACGGAGCTGCCCACGTGGCACAGATGAAGAGGACCTGGGAGGGGCTGAGACGTTTGAAGTATTGAGTCTGGGAATGGGCAGGAAGGAAGTCTCCTCCTCTGAGGAAAAGGGTTACCAAGAGGCCATGATGAACTTTTGAGACCCAGGCCTCCCTAGCCTACAGCAGAGTCTCTGCTTTTCTTTACTTTGAAGCAGAGACAAACAGAACAGCAGAGCCTGGAGCCTGGGAAGATGGCTCCTGGGTTAAGAGCACTGTCTGCTTTTCTAAAGACCCCAAATCCAATCCCCAGCAGCAATGTCAGGAGGCTCAGAGCCACCTGCAACTCCCGCTCCAGGAGGGTCAGACCAGCGGTCTCCGTGGGCACCGCCATCACATGTGCAGACGCATGCCCAGAATTGAAAACGGCAGGTGGTCTCTGTGGCCACCTTGGCCAGCAGAGTAATAATCCAAGGTGGGCAAGTTTGGTTCAACGTGACTCAGTAGACTCAGTAGCTGGTGTCTGACCCCTGAAAATCACTGCACATTAATTTGTGCGCATGTGTGTAGAAGTCAAAGAACAACTGAGGGAGCCTGTTCTCCTTCCACCATGCGGGTCCCAGGACCCAAACTCAGTTGTCACACTTGGTGGCATTACCCTTACCAGCTGAGCCATCTCAATAACCCTCAACCCCTACCCTTTTGATGTGTGTGTGTGTGTGTGTGTGTGTGTGTGTGTGTGTGATATATGTTCATATGATACATGAACTAAGCCATGAGGCTTAGTTTAAACTCACTGTGTAGCTGAGATTGAATTTGGACTCCTGATCCAAGAGCTGGGATTACAAGTGTGCATTATCATGCCTGAGAGAGCCCTGCTTTCTCAAACCCCCAATGTGTAACACTTAGCCCTTCCCATTGCCAGACCTGAGCCACAAGGACACACAGAACGCTGGGCCCCCTCAGCCCCACTTGTTGTTGTTTTTTTTTTGGTTCTTTTTTTTTTTTTCGGAGCTGGGGACCGAACCCAGGGCCTTGCGCTTCCTAGGTAAGCGCTCTACCACTGAGCTAAATCCCCAGCCCCCCACTTGTTGTTGTTGAACTAAGACAGGATCTCTGCTTAGTTCCCTCTGTTCTGAAACTTACTTCATAGACCAAGTTGGCTTTGAAACCAGATCTTCCTGCCTCTTCCTCCCAAGTCCTAGGATTAAAGGTGTGAGCCGCACGACTGGTTGTCCTTGGCCCTCTACTAATCGGATTTATGGTTCTCCAAATGTCCAGCTGGGAGTGTTACTTTCTCTCGTCACCTCATGGCGTGTGTGGCTGCTACTCCCAGCCTCACTCACAGTGCAGCAGTAAGGAGGCCATGAGGTACTGAGGAATGTGACCCGGGAGGGAGTGTGGCAGGGTCTTCTGTGGAGGGCCAGGGTGCCACCCATCCCTGAGCTGGCCACAAGGGATAGGACCGTGTCAGCTAGCCATCCTGTGCAGGCGCAGGCTGGCTCCCGGGAACACAGGCCCGTTGTGTACAGGGTGGGCAGATGTGTGGGGTGGCCAGCACCACACAAGGAGGCCCAGTGCTCACACAGTAGGCGTCTGTGGGTACTCCTGGCCCTTGCTCATCCTCCCAGGCGGCAGCAGCAGGCAGGGGTGATGCCCGCCCACCTCCCTTGTGAATTTCCCTTGGGGAGGTGACTGTGGGTCACATCTGAGCAGAGTGGGGTAGGAGCACTTGAGAACCTCCCTGTATGTGGAATGTCTGACAGACCCTGCAACACAGCTCTCTTGTGAAGCTAGAGTATGACACGGTCTGACGTCAGTGACGCTTGGGGTTCTGAAACCATGTCACCCCCACCCTCGCCTAGCAGGTGGGAAGCCACAGGGTGAAGGGGAAGTAGAGGGAATCCCCGGCCCTGAACACGGCCTTCCTGGCACATAGGAGTGGCCTCAGCTCCACTCAGGCAAAGGAGAAGGAGATCCCTACTGGCTTCTGAGGAGAGACCTCATGGAAGGGCAATCTCAAGATCAAGCCCAGAGCTGGAGAGACCCCACACCACTAAAGGATGTGGGTGCTTATCATACCCTAAATCCTGTCTGACTGCTCAGGAAGCCAAGAAGAGCCATTTCCATGCTACTGAGGGGTGAAGAGCAGGGCACTTGGGGAGCCCCTATGGAAGGCATCACTATCTACCTTTCCCCCTCTGAGAGAGCGTCTCGCATGAGCCCCGGCTGCTCACTGTATCGAGCAGGCTAGCTCTAAACGCACAGAGATTCACCTGTCTCGTCTCTCAAGTGCTGAGATTAACACCACCATGCTTGCCCTGTCTCCCCACTTCTTCGTAAACGAGAAGAGACCCTCTCAGTCTGCAAGGGGACGGTTCTGGAGGAAGCAGGGTAAGTGCAGCAGCAAGTTCCACGGCAGCCATGAGACGCCTGGGAGTGCTGGGGACCTGCAGGTGAGCAGACACAACAGAGTGGGCAGGTGACCGTTTGTAGAGATGGACCGCTGGGCAGTGCGGTGAGTCCACACCAGGCCCCAGCAGCCACCAGTCTGACAGGACAGTGTCAGCACCAGGAGGGGTTGACCCTCAGAGGGCAGAGGCTGAGAGGCTGAGGCGCAGCACTGCCACACAGGGCCATGGAAGGACAACACCATACAACCCTCCATACAGACTCCACAACTCCTGCAGGCTTGAAAAGCCCATAGCGTGCCCTAGGGCCAGCAGCTAGGTCTCAGTAACAACAATTCCATCAGTTTTACTGAGTTCATCCTTGTGCCAAGTGCTTGGCCGGGAATCTCATCAGGTCTTCAGGAGGAACCCCAAGAGTTCTCCAGACAAGGACAGTGATGCTTCAGCAGTCGACCAATGTCCTAAGAACAGGGCATGCTAAGTGTGTCGCTCTGAACAGGCCCGCCCTATGCACCCAGTATCACAGCAGGACCCGATCCTCTGTGGCCATGTCAACTCAAAGAGAACAGCACGGCATGGAGAGGCCCCATTCTGAGGTGCCCCAGAGCCACTCTGCCAACCCAACCATGGCTCCTCCACATCTCTGTGTGCTGTGCCTGATGTCCATACCATCCCGAGCCCCCCTTTTGCTGGGCCGCAGGTGCTGCTGTGTTCTGCATGAGGCCTCAGAGCTGATGGGACATGGCCGGATGCACAGCCCGGCCTCTCAGAGCGCCTTCTCTCTGTGAGCTCTGGTTCTCTCTAGGGACGGTTGAGGGAAATGTTTCCATGTAGGCAGTCTTCTAGCCTACACCAAAATCAGGCTACCTGGGCCCCAAGCACTGTGGACCTGTGCTGTAAGCCAGAACATGGATTCTGGACTGCGGAATGATTTAAGTCATAGGTGATGTAGGGCTGGCTTGGCTGGGAGGGCAGCTAGAGAGATGGCGCCAGGAGAGAGGCTCCCTCCAGCCCCCAGCTCAGACCCCTGCCTTGGTGCTATACTCTGACACTGGACCTGGCTTTCGCCTCCCCACCTTGGGTCCCATAGCAGCCTCCATCCTGGGCCCAGGTTGGAGCTCTGAGAAGGCCTCACAACAGCTCAGAGGAGCCCATGTCCTCAGGGTGCACCTGCCCTGCTTATCCACGACAACTGCATTCTTCTCTCTTCAGGGGAGAAATGATGCCATGAGGAGCCAAAGCTCAGGACAGACACCAGGACCAGGTTGAATAAGGGTTCCTAGGAGACCAATGCTGCCGACAGCCCTGGCCCATGACCTACAGGGGGCTCCTAGCAGCCGTCCTAGAGAGTCCTGTCTCAGTGGGAGGGTCTGGATGAGGAAGGAGACACTTCCAATGTGAGCACACGGAGGGAAGGTGTGCTGAGAGGCAGACTGTGCATCCAGCCATGTCCCATCAGCCCTAAGGCCTCATGCAGAACAGAGCAGCACCTGTGGCCCAGCAAAAGGGGGCTTAGGTGGTGTGGACATCAGGCACACGGAGGAGCAGAGGAGCCACGGTCGGGTTGGCAAGGTGGCTCCAGGGTGCCTCAGACGATGCATACAGTGTTCGCACAGGTTCTGCAACCCACAGCCCAGTGTGCATGGAATAAATGTAGACTAGGATCACCGCGCTCTTCCAGGAGCCCACACGCCCAAGACAAGAGGCTCTTTTCCAACAGGACCTCTGGGGCTGGCTGCAGCCCCCAAACCTCCTCACCCAGAGCCCTCAGCTGGCTGCCCCTGACATACAGGCAGATGCTGCTTTAGAAACTTCCCATGCCTCAACTTTAGCTCCTCCCCAACTGTGAAGCAGGAAACTCCAGGCCTCCTGAGTGAAGACTTGGCAGCTCAGGCTTGGGTGATATATGGACAGGACCCTGTCTAGCATACAGAGGCCTTCGGCTCCATCCCCAGCCCCTTTATGATCTTTATGCCATTTTTATGATCCTCCCTCAACTGCCTCCTGGCCCTTATGGAGCCAGACCCCCTCACAGGCCTCCGGGTGGCCTGCCACAGCCACCCTGACTGGAGCAGCTGCCTCCTGAGATAAAACATCCTGGATGCTTTTGTTTTTGAGACAGAATCTGACTATGACTGGCCTGGAACTCAGAGTTCCTTCCCCAGCTTCCTCCCAGTGCTGGTATTAAAGGTGTGTGCCCCTGTACCTGGCTGTGTCCTGTTTGAGTCCATTTGTAGTGTCTGTCATCTGAAGTGTTAGTTTATCACTTACACGGTCTCCAAATCCTTGAGACACCCACCCATGATGTCACACTCGACTGGACCAAATGCCAATTAAAATATTCAAAGAGTAAAGTCTGCATTTGGATGGCCCACATGTAGGCTTTGTCCTTCTCGTTATCCCCCGAGCAACAGAGGGTAACAGTTCATGTGTATGGAATTGATAATGTAGTGAGTGGGAACGTGGTTTAAATTATGTGAGTGGCTGTGTATGAACCACATGTGAATCCTGTACCATTTATACAAGGCACTTGAACATCCATGGGTAATGATTTGTTTGTTGTTTTGAGACAATGTAGACCAGACTAGCAAAGAACTCAGAGATCTGCTTCCTGGGTTAGTATTAAAGATGTGTAACGCCATATCTTTGGATCACAGTATTTTCAGAGGTCCTGGACCCAATTCCCTACACAGTGGGGAGTGGCTATACATCTTCCCCTCCGTAGCATTTCCAGGACAGTCAATAAGTCTTTATTGGACACATGTGAGAGGGGCCACTTGAGGCACAAGAGCTCTTTCAAGACGTAAGCACTGGTGACTTCAGGCGGTGTCTTTCCTCAGCTAATAACTGAGCCACTAGAGACATTTATTAAGGTAGCTATTAAATAATTTCTATTTTTAAAATCATCCTGAAGTGAAGGGACTGAAGCCTCCTGTGTGGGCATCACGAGGCTGTACAGCAGCAGTTGGCAGCGACAGACAGGTCCCCCAAACGCCCAGGCTCAGAGCTGTTGGCAGGGTGGTGGGTTATTTTGCTCTGTGATTCCAAAGACTGGCTTGGAGGACAGAGTGCTCTCATTCAAACACTTTTGCTACCTCAAAGGCCATTGATGACCACAAACACAGGAGTTCTGTAGCCGAGGAGGCTAAGATGGGGCCATATGCAAAGCAGCGCAGAGGCCCAAGGCTGAATCATTTCAGCAGACAGGAAGTCAGCAATCAACTGGCCCTGGTCCATCCAACTGCATCCCTCTTCATTCGGGTCTCCTGTCCCCATCATCCCACCACTGAGGAAGTGCAAGCATTAGTCTGTGACAGTCCACACCTCAAGGACGGCATGAAACCCCTAAGAACCTGTCCTGTGGCCACTACTGACAAATTCGCAGCCCAGCCCACTGCCACCCCAACTCCAGACTTTGTGGGTGGAATACGGAGTAGAAACACGCGGTCCTGAGTCACACCTCCGCTGTGCCAGAATCTAGATGGACAGGGAGGCAGCTGGGTGGTTTCGTTCCTGAGGTATTAGTGATGTCATCACAGACCTGTCTGTCCCACAAGCCAGAGGACTGAGTCACACCCAGGCACATGAACCTATTGCGGTTCAAGGCATATGTTTACCCAGCAAGAAGGAGAAAAAGTCCTGCTGGCACTAATGTCTTCCATGGGCTCAGCCCAGTATGGTGCTGTGGGCCATCCAGGCCAGGATGAGAGGCAGCCGGAGAATGGCAACTAGGGTAAGGCTTGCCGGTTCTCAGGGTGCCCTTACTATGGGCCCTTCTGTATAGCCCTAAGGAGGGCACACAGTCCTCACTTGAGGACCTTGGGGACAGTAGGTGGGCATATCTGAATGACAGCAAGCCCTAGATAGAAACATACCCAACCCCACAGCTGCCCACGTCCTCCTGCCCTGCAGGCCGGCTGTTGTGTCAGAGTCACTCTACCACCCTTCCTCTGGAAGCCAAGTCAAACTGGCGGATCAATAGGGAAGGACAAGAAACAGAGATTTACTAAATGTGGCCACACTGGGAAGGAGGCCAGAGATCTAGTGACCCCTTAAATTCACCTGCTAAGCAGACCCTATGAGGATGCCCACCACTGATCCCCTGACTGGATCTCACAAGTTCCCCTTCCTGCTCCCAGCCCTTTCCTTCTTCCAGTGTGAGATTCCTGAGGAAACTCCCATCTCTTGGGGTCCATTGTTTTCACAGTCCAAGCCTAGAGGTGTGTCTTTCTAGAGAACACCAGTTCTCAACTTGTGGGCCCCAACCCCTTTCGGGGGACAAGCGATCCTCTGACAGGGTTACATATCAGATATTCTGCATAGCAGATATTTATATTACAATTCACAGCAGTAGCAGAATTAGTTATAAAGTAACAAGGTTGGGGTCAGCACACGAGGAACCGTATCAAACAGTGACGGCATTAGGAGGGCGGAGAACCGCTGCTCTAGAATTTCTGCCAGGCCACTTAGAGCTAAAGACACAGTGCGCGCTGCCATCAGAAGCAGGGAGATACGGGAAGAAAAGCTTGGGCACAGGACGCTCGAGGCCATCATCTACCAAGTGATAATCCAGGCATCCCTGAAATAAATAGGGGTTCCCAGGTGGAGAAGGGGGAGCACAGCCGACCAGTACAGCAGGCCTGCCAGGCATCAGGTTAGCCAGCTGAGTTTCCCGGTCCCTTGCCAATCAGGCCGTCACGCTACCCCACAGGGTTTCCACTCACGGTCAGGACCCAGCTGCTGGGATCAAGTGGCCGGCTGGGCTGGGTTTCATTCACAGGCTCCTGTACAGCATGGCTGGACAGTGGCCTCAGAGCTGGGTCAGGAAGGAGCGTCTTCCCCATTTAGAAGGGTCAGGTCTGCAGGGAGTGCTAAGGTGCCTCTACCCCATACTCCCTGGAATCCCGATGGCAGACCACATCACCAGACGTGAGCTGGGTAGTGTACGGGAGGTGTCCACCTGACACTCGTCCTCGAAGGGACGGTGCCCAGTGGGCCACCCTCCAGATGCTCCGCCCAGCTCTGCTCCTTAGTGCAGCAGCCTGGCTCGGCTGTCCCTCTCCACGGCTGTCTATACTCAGGACATGGGAACACCTTCTATATCTCCTTCAGTCCTGCCTGCTTTTCTGCAGTCTAACCACTAACACCCCTGCAAATACCTACAGCTACCCTCCTGGGCCAGGGCCATGTTATTATTACTGCCTCGAAAATCGGGAAACTGGAACAGGTGGTAGTGACATATGCCTCCAGCACTCAGGAGGCAGAGGCAGGCAGATCTCTGAGTTTGAGGCCAGCCTAGTCTACAGAGTGAGTTCTAGGACCGGCAGGAATACACAGAAACCCTGTATAGAAAAAAGGGAGGTGGGGTGGGAAACTGAGGCACAGGGCAACAACAGAGCCAGGCCTGACCCAGGTTCCTAACTGCTCAGTACACTTGCCTTAGCTGGCACTTCCCTCCCCATGGGGGTACAAAGGTGACTTTCCCCCTTCTACTGTGTACCCCAATTCTGCAGGACTAGGTCAAGGGATGTCATCAGTGTGTCCCACAGGTGCACAGAAGCAAAGGCAGGAAGGAGGTGAAGCATGGGCAGCCCAGTTCCACCCCAGCCTGGACAACCAGTGATCTGGAAGAGGAGACATCAGAATTCTGGCATCCTAGGAGTCAGGCCCCAATCCTCCTTAAGGGTAGCTTCGGAAGTGTGTGAGCCCAGACTATTCTTCCCTTTCTGACAGGGACCTCGGCTTTGCCTCCTGTCATCCAGCCAGCTGTTGTGACACAGGCCTATGCCTGCTCCTGGGGACACAGTGGAGGCAGGACAGACCACATCAGCCCTCAAGAATTCTGAGATAACAGCTAGGCAGAGTTGGGGGTTAGGGCTCTTCTCCAACTCTGGGGCTGGGGAGTTTTTCCTATTATTGTCAATATTTTGAGCGTGCAAGCATGCGGTAACATGTTATAATTATACTCTTGCCCCTTTGCAGTGCTTGGAATCAAACTGGAGTTTCTTCCATGGAGGCAAGCACTCTGATGCTGAGCCTCCAGGAGACACGCCCTGAGCTATAAGCAGACTGCTCTCAGACCAGAGACTAGGGCAGGTTGCGGACACCTGCGTGCTCCTGTGGCTGCCTCTGATACGTAGGTAGGTCCTGAGAACCACCTGGCTGAGGAAATTCCACACAAAACCAACGCCTGGGGCTCTGCCCCAACCAAATTGCCATCTGCCTGAGGTCTGCACTGCTCACACCTGCACTGTCCACAGGCAGCTGCTGAACGTCCCCAAGGTGGAGACTCCTCGGAGAAGCAAAAAAAAACGAGAACTATCCGGCTCATACTTAACAGTGCTCCAGTGGTGAGAGGGATTTATTCAAAGACATGCTGATGAGGTCAAAGATACAATCGGAATTAACTTCACCTGCCTGTTTGCTTTTTCTAGGAGCCAGTAGATGATCTGAATGTTACACATGTGGCCCCACTTCCCCACCTCGTGGCTGTGCTACTGTATCCAGAGGTCAGGACTGGTAATAAATGTTCACCTTTACAAGGGCCTGGCTCCTGGGGGGGGGGGGTGCCCACCTGTGTTACTGACCTGAGAACAGGAAGAAGTATTCCCACCTGCTGCTGCCCCAGGGCTGGCTCACCCTTTCACCTCTGAAGCCCATGCTGGCCTGGGTTTAACCCAGCCCTATGATTAAAGGGTTTCTCTTGGCCTGACCTGAGAGAAGGTCCCTCCCCTCTGTCTCTGCATGTTGTGGGTAAATCAGAGGCTCAGAGAAGCAACAAAAAGGGCAACTGTGCTTTCCCACAGAAAGGAAGATACAGGGGTACAGGGGTTGGGGATTTAGCTCAGTGGTAGAGCGCTTGCCTAGCGAGCGCAAGGCCCTGGGTTCGGTCCCCAGCTCCGAAAAAAAAAAGAAAGGAAGATACAATCGGTATGTTCATGGCTTCTAGCTGCACAGTGTGCTTCAAAGATGGCTGACCTCTTTAATAGAGGTCCTAGATTTTGAACTTTGCGGGTCGAGGGAGTGAAGAATGGTAGGCCAACTGTTCGCTGAGACCCTACTATATGCTGCACACTACTTATGTGTACTGGGTTGGGTGTATTATCCCCTGTTGCTGCTGTAACAAATGGCTAGTTTTAGTGCTCTAAAACAGCACTGATACGTCTTACAGTTCTTCCTGTGGGCCACAAGCTTGGGATGTTTTATTGCCCATGCTGGCCTTGTAGCTAAGGATGGCTTTGAACTTCCAAGTTCTTGCCTCTGCTCCCAAATCCTGGGATTACAGGTGTGTGCCACCATGATGGGTTTACGTGATCTGGGGAGCAAATTCGAGGGTTCAGGCAGCCACTGGACTCCACTCCCAGCCCCTGGGATGGGCACTGAGGCGCTAAGAACTGTAGGGCTGGGTTTCCTTGGGCAGAAATCTGTTCCCTTGTTCTCAGCTTATGAAGGATGGCGTTATTCCTTAGTGTTGGCTCCTTAGCATCTGCCCCGTGGCCAGTGGGGTTTCACCTCCACTCATTGTAACCACTTGCCTCTCTGCTTCCCTCATCTACATTTAGGGACCCTGTTATGCAGGGCCCACCTGGTGACTCATTAAAACCTCCCACCTCGAGGTCCATGGATGAGCAACTTGATTCCATCTGCAATCTGAATTACGCAAATAACACACTTAGAGTTAGGCTGTGGTCATCCTTGCAGGGACATGACTCAACCTACCTCACAGTACCTCAGAGTACACTCTTCCAGAAACACAGAACTATCCCTGTTTTCTGCAAAAGAAGCAGGCTCTACAATTGAGTAACCTGCCCACCACAAGGTGAACACAGATGTGAGCTCAGGTCTACCCTGTCCACAAGTGTGATCCATGAAGCCACGATGTCTTTTTTCCCAAAGGTATAGTATTCCGAATACAGGTACAATGAGTCGTGTAGCATTTTATAATCAATTTGAAAAGGGGTCTTATCAACGAAGGGACTAAAGTCACGGGGCAGGACGGACTGCCTCTGGGACACTGTCTCGCACGCCACTGGGGTCAGAAGCTCATAATTGAAGCGCCAGCTGCCAGAAGGAAGCATGACTGCCTCCCTCCACACTCCTGAGAGGTAACCACAGAGCTCTCTGCAAAACAGGGCGTGTCCTGTCCACAGAGCAAACATGTAAGCATTCCTCTTCCTCCTGGCCCCAGGAGCCCAAGAGGAGAGGCTGGCAAGCTTCGAGGACCTCAAATCTAAGCTACTCCACGGACACCAGCCTGCCACCATCAATGTCAAGGCAGGAGGTGTGTTCCAAAGGGAGGCAGGTCCCAGGACTGGATGTGCTATTTTCTGTCCCAAAGGAGACACGGAGGCAGTAAACCAGGGCTCTCTAGGACTTTCTTGCAAGGAGTCTGCCTGGCAGCTTGCTAGATATTTCTGGGAATGATCTAATTAAATATTAACTACTTGCAAAACTATGTTCTTAGGTCCCTCACTAAGTCACTGTGAAGACAGGCATACCTAGATGCTGGCTTCAAACTCTCTCTTCTATGAAAAAGTTGCTCTGGAGTGGGCGAGTCCTGTGAGACTCCTCAGTTATGTTTCATGAATGACCCTTTTCATCCCTCAAAACCTCAGGGAGGGCAGGCAAGATGGCTCAGCAGGCAAAGGCGCCTGCCGACTTACCTGACAACCTGGGTTTGATTGCTGGAACTAATATGGGGAAAGGGGAGAACTCCTGTAAGCTGTCCTCTAACTTCCACACATACACATGATAAATAAATAAACATGGTAGGAGTTTTAAAAGTGGGCAAGACAAGTCAAAAGAATTACCTTATTTACAAACCAACTACCAAAACACATGTGGTCCTGTATCAGAGACTGTCCCTTTGACATTCAGGAAGATTGCCCTTGACATAATCATTTAAGCAGGAGATCAATGAACTTGACCTTTAAAATCCCATTTCCTCTTCCTGCAGCTATCAGAGCTTTCTCTGCACCTGCTTAAAAGCAGGGGGGCAGAGGGGGAGATTCTAAAACTCATTGAATAAATCAAGCTCTTGACAACAACCAGATTCTCCCCTGCCAACTGTATTTTTTCTCTAGGCTCTTCGAGTTTACTAGCACAATTAATTATGTATTAATGACTTCACATCAAACGCCATGTTTGATTTTATGGTGGGTGATCCAGGCAGGACCAGATGGAGATCACACAGATAAATTAATCATTTGCGGCTAGGTTGGTACTGGCACTTGGCACGCTCTGAGCCCCTTCGTCCTGAAGTCTATCTCTTTCTCTACCCATCAGGAGCACAAAGGTTAGACCTCGCATTTTGTTATTTCAAAACGAAAGCTAGTAGAGACTGCTTGTGCTAACTTGTTTTGAAAGCAACTGCAGGAGTCCTTGCTCTCTGCTCTGACCAAAGGGGAAGGAACTCACCAGCGGCACCCACAAATGCAAATGTCCCCAACCTGCTTCAGATACAGGTGGGAGGAGTCTTTGGCTTCCTTTATTGCTAAAGCTTAAAAAAAAAAAAGCAGCCATTTCGGTCTTGGCTGACTTAGTCTAACAAATAAGTAGTGACAGCCCCCGTTCCCCACCCCCACTAGTCCACCCAAGCCTTAAGAACAGGGCAGAGTTTGTAAAACAAAAAGGAGGGAGACAGACGTGTTGGTGGACGTCTATATTATCAGCAATTAGGAGGTGCAAACAGGAAGATGAGGATTTTGAGGATAGCGTGGGCTACATGAGACCCATCTTTAAAAGACAAAAAAAAAAAAAAAAAAAAAAGAACCCAAAGCAACACCTGCACAGTGGGTCCCCAGAACCCATGCATGAATGAATGCTCATCAGAGCCATTATTTAATTTTCCACGCCACCGTCTCAGGTCGGGCCCTCTCCTGGGAGAGAGGCGCGTGGGAGCGCAGGAAGGAGCCTGGGAAGTTTCCGTCTGTCAGGCGCCGGTGTTTAACAAGGGGGTGGCAGCCTATTTATAAGTGGGCCCCCGCGCGGGCAAACAAGTCTGGCGACATACGTGAAACTTTTCACCCAGCAGATAATAAGATACTGTCTGGCCGCGGAAACGGCTCGGGAGCGAAGGGAGCCAGGAGCTTCCCTGGGAAGGCGGCAGGGAGCTGAGGGCGCCCCGGGCCCCGCGCGGCCGTGCGCACCTGGGCCGCGTCCGCATCCCCGAGCCCAGCCGGGCTGTTGCGCGGCTTCCGGTCACCTGCGCCGCCCGGGCCGCGGAGCCCGCAACCGTTCACGCAGGGCCGAGCGCACCGAGGGCCGCCGCCGCCGCCACCACCACCGCCCGCCCGCCCTGCCCGTGCCCGTGCCCGCGCTCGCCTGCGTCTTGTCGAACTGCTCGCGCTCGGCCTCTAGGCTATGGCCCGGCCTGCGGCTCAGCACCCGCGCCGGCACATTCTTGATGCTGTTCATGCTGCCGCCGACCCTGTCCCGGCCCGGCTCCGCGCGAATGAGGCGTCACCGACCGGCTCGAGCCTAGGCACCCAGAGGCCGCGCGCCGCGCCGCACGGGGAGGAGCCGCTGCCCCTCCCGCCAGTCACTCCGGCTGTCCAACCGACGCCCCGCCCTCTCCGGCTTCGAACGCTCCGCCCCTCGCCCCCGCCGGGTCCCCAGGACTCCCGGCGTGCCCCGCCCACTGCATCCCCTGATCAACCCTAGGGCGCCGTGGTCTCCTAGGACTCCCAGGACACCTTGCTATACAACCCTCTGTCACCCAGGACGCTGTGCCCTGCTGCACCCTTCCAGTCCCCCAGGACGCCTTAACCAGCACCCTTCTGGTTCCCCCGGGACTCCCTGAACCCCAAGACCCTGCATCCTTCGTGCCCCTTGCACACCTGTCCCTGTCTCCTGGCAAAAACTCCAGCTCTCCCAAACACACCCTCCCCCTAATTCTGACAGATCAAATACAAAACAAATACACACTTAGCTTGACTTAAATACCTTCTTACCTTCTCCCCAGACAAAGGAAAGATCAGTTGTCCCTCCCCTTCCTCTCGTTGGGTCTTTACACCTGTAGGGGGAAAACTGGAACAAATCGAGTCTTGCCTCCTTGAGACTAGTCAATAGCCACAAAATAGGTTTCTTTAGTCTTTTGTTGGGAACCCAGCCATCTCTCCAAGTCTTTGTTTTTTTGAGATGACGTACCAGCTACCTAAGATAGGAAATGCTGTCTTGAGTTAGACACCTGACTGTCTATCTCCCAGGTTAGGTGAAGCTCTCTGAGGACTCAGAAGGACACTTTCTTTCCCATTGCTCATTCCTCGCTGTGTTGACATCCACTCAACATTTCAGAGTTGGACAAGGCTGCCTTCGCCACTAAGAGATTAGCCATGCTTTTATCTAATACCAATCAATGAAAAAGCTTCTTTGCCAAAATACCAGTAGAGTAACGACGACAGCTGATACTGAAAACCTATTTGCCAGGTACCAGGCTAAACCCCTTATACGTATTATCTTGTCCCTAATCCTCGGCAATTCACTAAATAGCCATGGTCAAAAAAGACACAAAAGGGCTGTTTTGCTCTGTGCCAGCTGTTTCTCAGACTCTTTTTCTCACATAGGACAAAAACCAGTTATCCTGTGATTTTCATACAAAAGGCCAGCCCCAACTGGGTATAGAACATATACTACAGTGGCCTGTCATTATCGAAAGTCCCCATTCTTTTTAGTCAATAGAGCTATTACTGTGCTCAGCATTCAGTCAGCAGGATCCCAGTTAATCTTAAAAGTTTTGGTGTTATTTTTGCAGACCAAGGGGAAAGACCTTGAGCCCAGGTCCACACAACTGCAAAATGATGCCTTCAGGATGTGGTCTCAGATCTGCCAGGTTTCACGCTGCTGGGCTCTGACAAGGCACACTATTGACTTGTTGATGATACTGGAGTCTCTCTATGGCTTCTACAAGTAATGTATCTGAGGTCAAGGCTACCTTGTGTTACCCAGCTTTCTGCTTCCCGTGCCTACCAGAGCACCTGGTACACGGCTATGGTTTTTAAAATGGTTGTGAGGGACAACGATTTGGGTAAGTAAAAGTCTTTGCTGCCAAGCTTGATGTCCTGAGTTCAATGTCTGGGACCCACATGGTGGGAGAGAGAAATGATTCCTGCGTGTTGTCCTCTGACCTTTAATTCAAGCTGCGGCACACACACATACACATACACAAAATAAACACATGAATAAAATTTAATTGACAAAACGAGTGTGAAGGTCAGCATGGGACCTTTAATCCCAGCATTTTCAAGGCACAGGCAGGTGGCCTCTGTGGATATGAGGTGGACCCAGTTTTTGGGTTTTTTTTTTTTTTTTTTTTTTTTTTTTTTTTGGAGCTGGGGACCAAACCCAGGGCCTTGTGCTTGCTAGGCAAGCGCTCTACCACTGAGCTAAATCCCCAACCCCGTGGACCCAGTTTATATAGTGAGTAAAAAAGGATTGGTGTATAAAGTGAGGGTTTTGAAAGAATAAACCAGCCCCACAGAGCGGAGATCAGAGTGAAGACTTTACTGTTAGTGTATGTTATAAACTGGCATTTCTGGGGGAACAAAGATAGAAACTCCACTGCCTCATTACAGTCTATCCCCAGACATTTCAGCAGAGGGGTCTGGCTATCACTAACTGGCTATGATCCCCCTCAGCATCTCAGTAAGGATGCCCTTTTTTTTCCTCCTCTTCTTCTTTTTCTTTTTTCTTTTTTTCAGAGCTGGGGACCGAACCCAGGGCCTTGTGCTTGCTAGGCAAGCGCTCTACCACTGAGCTAAATCCCCAACCCCAAGGATGCCCTTTTGGTAAACTGTAATCTTTATTCAATCGTCTTCCAGGGGAACACAAATTATACCCTGTCTGGGAGAACTCAGGAAAACAGCAATGTTTTTTGGGGCTCACTGAAAAAGACTGTATGCTGTAGTAGTTACTGCCTCACGGACACACAGGCACCATCCGCCCAGCCCCTCTACAGTCAGTTCCAACTTACGCCATCCTGGATTTTCAAGTCTGCACATGCATCATGCTTCTTCCAGAGCCTCAGGGACCTTGCACATGCTGTCACTATACCTGGAATTCTCTTCCTGTTGGCCTGGTTGGGTGTCTGCTTACCTTGCTCTTGGTTTAGATGCTACTTCTCTAAGGAGCTTCCCCGATGCCTCCACCCTGACCTATGTCTCAGTGTTTCAACATTCTACTTTGTAACACCAGTCTACAGAGGGATTGCTTAAGGTCTGTGTTCCAGATTAGGATGCAAGCAGGGATTCCCAGTTATCTCCCATGGCCTCCAAAGCTCCCTGGGGTACGTGTCTGCCATCTTGGTTGACTCTGTCCCTCAGGGTATGGGGATTACTGACTAGAATCATTCTCCTGGAGGCTTAAGTGGTGGGTCTTCCTGCAATGTGCTGTACCAAAATCACACCAACTGTCTTAAGGGGAAGAAAGCTACAGGCATACTCAAGCAAGAGGCTTACAAATCAGGGACATAGAAGAAACAAACACTATGGGTCACTGTTCAGCGTGTGACAAGGCTTCCATGACAGGGCTCTCGCCCTTGGCCTCATATCACAGTCTCAGTTCTAAGTATTCTCTTGGAACTTTCTGGGTAAAACTGTTTTAAGTGTTTACGCATAATCTTGATTCAGAATTTCTCTTGGAGGGGGTGTTTCTATTTCTGTTTAAAAGGTCTGTTCACGAGTTCTAAAAATACCCTGTATCAGTCTTTTCCAATGCTGAGATCATTTCTGGCAGGGGAATTATAATTCAGTTGCCTCCTGATACGTTGGTCTTAGGGATGACAATGACAAAATGCAAATCCTAAAGGCTAGCTTATCTTGCAACTCTTTGCAACACACATAAGGAATTGCTCTGATATAAAAATGACATGTCAAGACAAGAGAAGTGGATCATATTTAAGTTTGCCATTCTGAATTTCATATTAATTCATAATAATCTTGTTGGGTCAGAAGAGGTTTGTTGGTGACATACGGGTGGTAGACTCCTGTCATCCCAGCACTGGAGAAGCTGAGGCAGGGGGAATCATAACTTTGAGCCAGCCTGGAATAGACAGGTGTTATAGATATTTCAAGCCTATGAAATAAAAGTAGACTTAGCTATAAAATAATGTATTTCAAACCCTGTTCTACCCTGCGTTTTCCTATGGAGCATCTGATTGGCGTTCCCTGTCAGCAGGCAAGTGGAGAAGCAGCTATGAGCCTAGCACACAGCGCAGGAAAAGTTTACTGTCTGGATTCTCAGTGTGGAGCCTGGCCTCTCCAAGGGCATTGTGGGCTTGCCACTTGGCAGGCGCTGGTTCAGAATCAGCTCCACATTCTTAGTCTGGCTCGGCACAACCAGTCTGAAGAGAAACCAAGCATTTATAGAGGGTGCCAGCCTCACCCAGTTTCTTTTCAGCACCCTTACAAAGGTGAGCTCAACAGGCGTCCCTGCTCATGAAAGTCATCTGGGAGGAAACCCTGAGGCCTCTAACAAAGCAGCATTGACCCAGCACAATGGAGCCTTGGTCTGCAGTGCTTAGGGACTGCAAGGCTCTTTCCTGAGACACTCACTTGCCTGGATGCATTTAAACTTCCTTGTTAGCCTGCCGGCGGCGGTGCGTATCTTTGATCCCTGCACTCAGGAGGCAGAAGCAAGCAGAGTTCTGTGAGTCTGGCCAGCCTGGTCTACAGGGCTAGTTCCAGGACAGCCAGGGCTACACAGAGACACCCTGTCTGGAAAAGCCAAAAAGATTACATACATACATACATACATACATACATACATACATGCATACATATATACATACATACCTTCCTTGCTTTGGTTCTGTATAGTAAAAGGAAACCAAATAAAATATTTATTATTAAAAATATTTTTATTGAATGAAACTAGTCAATTCTGGTAGAAAGGACAGAGGCAAATAGTATAATCTTCTTTTAAAAAATTAAATTACAAGTAAAATAGAATTCTTAGTCTTCAATATTTTCTTTAAAATCCATATAAAACTTGATCTTGCAGCAAGTGCTGTCCTGTGTAAGTGAACTGTCTACTACAGAGCCAGACAAGATACAGCTGTCGCCTGAGGACAGGCGGGCCGTAACTGCTAGCACCCAAGGTAATAGTGTCCCGTTACAAACTTTACACCATCTTATCTCATGTCCATCACTACAACAAAGTCCAACACTGAGACCAGAAGAGAAGAAAGACTGCGTCACACACAGGAAGCGGACTCTTGGGAAATACGGCTATGATGTGGACATGCGCACAGGCAGAGAACGAACACGGCGTCTTACACATGGTGTCAGATACTCCCAGGATGTTGTTAAAAGGTTTCTGCATCGTGACAGTTTGTTTTTTGTCTTTTCCTTTTAGCATATTTCCAAACACGTGTGTAGAGTAAGACCTAATCTTTTAGGCATGAAAATTATTTTTTAAACAACAACAAAAAAAAAGTTCATCAAAAAAAATGCAGATGCTTTAAGAAATAAACTTTGAGTGTCTCCTTGCCTTTGCATTAAAGGCTGCCTATCTATGTGGGATCACAGTCCTCTTTATCTTCAGGTGACGATGGATGGTATCCACTTTCTGCCTTCCAAAGAGAATCCTGCTTTCGGGAGAAAACAAAGACAGTCAACAAAATGGAAAGGAATCAGCCCTGGTCTGAGAGCTGACTACAGAGTGGGTTTTCATCACTAAGGTCTAAGGATGTTTTGTAAACATGAAAACTTCCTGGCAGTGAGAGCAGGGGCAGGAGGGGTGCAGGAGGCAGGCTGGGCAGCTCCGAGTCTTGCCTCCCCCTGGAAAGGCTCTGGTGCTTAACAGGAGACACCTGGCCTCGGAGTTCACTAAACCCGCTTGGAAGGAAGGGAGGAAGGAAGGACAGAATCCAACCAGACAAGAAAGTGCTTCCTGAGGCACAGACTCATAAAACTCCAAGTCACACAAGAGTCTTTCTAGGCAGAAGCAATGCCTTTTGAAAAATATTTTCTGGGTCAGGTCTCATTAATGTAGCCCAGACTTAACTTCAACTCATCTTTTTGCCTCAGTCTCTCAACTTCCCAAGTGCTAGGATTTTTTGAGGCAGAATTTTACCAGGTTGATGAAACTTGTGATTCTCCTGCATCAGTCTCTCCATAGGAATTACAGACTCTACCAGATGGCCCAAATAAAATTTGGGGGGACTGAGGGGTGGGCAGGGTCTCTCTGTGTAGCCCTGGCTGTCCTGGAACCCACAGAGATCCTCCTGTCTCTGCCACTTGAGTCCTGGGATTAAAGAACTATGTCACCACTGCCCAGCTAAGATGCCAATTTTCAAAACTGCATGGATACACCAACTTCGTTAGATTTAAAATTATCAGTATGGAGAACAAACTTTTTTTCAGTTTGTATTTCTCTTACAAGCAATTGGCAAGCTACTCAGGTTAATTATAGTAACAGCAAATCAGGTTAAAGAGAGAACTACTGGTCGGACAGATGTGTGGCCTTGACTCTACATTATCAATGTTCCTAGTTACTTATTAATATCAATTGTGATAGAGGGTGAGACAAGCAAAGATGACCTACACATGGCCACAGTGAATGTCCAAGTTGACTTTGTCTTTTTCAATGACTCACAAGGGTGGTGTTTTCATTTGGCTCTTCTGAGACTTCTAATTTCTAGAAAAAAACAACTCCAAAATTAGTATCCAGGTTAGAGAAATTAAAAAATACTTTAGACAACTAGACACAAATACCTTTCTAAGACGTTGGGGGACTGGAGAGATGGTTTAGAATAGAAGCACTTGCTGAGCAAGCCTAGCAACCTGAATTTGATACCTGGAACTTACAGAGAAGGAGCACCAACTCCCTGAACCACTGCACAGATTGTATAGCGCGCACGCGCGCGCGCACACACACACACACACACACACACACACACACACACACACTAAAAACCCTGAAATACTATGTTCTTGTATTTCACTGTGTTCTGTTTGAAGCTGGGCTACCCTAAATTCAGATTCTCCTTCCTCGGTCTCCATGTATCTGGTACTCACCACTGTGCCTGGTACAAAGTCTTTGTTGTCATTCTTCCTTATTTGTATGGTAGTGTGTGTGTGTGTGTGTGTGTGTGTGTGTGTAAGCACACGTCATGGCACGTGTTTGTCGGTTAGAGGACAACTCTTAGGAGTTGGTTCTTTTTTGCCACTACTGGGATCCAGGATAGAGATAGAACTTAGGTTGTCACTCTTGCTGGTAAGAGTCTTTACTGGTGGAGCCATTTTACCAGGCCATCATTTTGTTGCCATTTTAAAAGATTTTTTTAAAATTACATTTACTTATCTGTGTGTATGTATGTGGCATGGGACCCAACTCAGAATGTCAGTTTAGGCAGCAAGAGTCTCTACACACAGACTCACACAGCCAGCTTAATGGCATGCTCTATCAATCAATCAATCAATCAATCAATCTATCTATCTATCCATCCATCCATCCATCCACCCCCCCACCCCTCTCTTTTCCTCTCCTTCCCCTTCTTTCTTTACGTATTGTCTTTTTGAGATAGGATCCCTCTATGTAGCTCTTGCTGTCCTGGACCTCACGATGCAGGCAAGGCTGGTCTCTGATTCAGAGATCCTCCTGCCTCTGCACTCAGAGCACTGGATTAGAGGTGTGTGCCATCACTTCCAGCTTCGTTTATCTTATAGTTTGCTTGCATGTTTGTTTTGATTAGTGTCTTGATATATAGGCTTCGCTGGCCTGGACTCGCTATGTAGACAAGACTACACAAATATGGTGTAGAGTATATGCATACAAAACACTCATGCACATAAAATAACAAATATATATTTTTAAAAATACAAGTGTGGATGGGCTCGTAATCTCAGGGCTGGAGAGGCAGAGAGAGGTGGATCACTGAGTTCTGGGTAGCCCAAGCTGGTAATGAACTCATGATCCTCTCTCCTTGGCCTCCCATGTTTTGGGATTACAGGCACGAATCTGAAATTGATACATAAAACGTCTAGTCCTGTGTATTAGTCACAGTGCCAAGCTCCATTCAGGCTTGAGTTGCCCCCATTCTCATTTGCAGTGAGGGGCTGCTCTGGGTGTGGCTAACTACTGAGATTTATTCTTTTATTTTCTGGTCAAGTTTTAAATTACTGGAGTTCTGCTGATGTTGTAATTGAAGAGTTGATATTTACACTGGTTCAAAAGACTAAATAATATTTTAGTTTGAACAAACAAACAAACAAATAAACTGGGGCCAGTGAGATGCCTTTAGCAGTTAAAAGTTCCCGCTGCCAAGTCTGATGGTCTGAGTTGGATACACGAGCCCCACATGGTGGGAAGAGAGCTGTCTCCTACACGTGAGCTGCTGCACACGCACACCCACTCACCACGGATACTCAACAGAACAGTGTCACAGCCCCTATGATATCAGGAGGAAGGAGTGTGGTCTGTCCCTTTCCTTCACACCCTGCTAGGAGCAGTTACGGTTTCCGTCCAATGCAAACTAAAAGTTCCAAGGAAAACCTGGAATTATTCAATCTCCTGCCCAAGCAGAATGTCTGGGAGAATCACAAAACGACACTGCTTGTCAAAGGGTCAGAAGTCTTGCTGTTTTCTGTAGGATGACGACTCTCTGGAGCTCCGCAGTGTGGCAGGCAAGTATCTCTTTCACAGAAAGGCTCTGAATTACTACCCTTTAGCTCCCAATGGTGCTGCCTCAAAAAGGCAGACAAGATACTCAAAACTTTACCCTGCTTCCTTGTTGCAAAAACAAGAATGTTTTTATACAATCGTTTGCTTTTCCTGTTTTTAGCTTTAACAAGTTCAAAGGCATGGGGAGGCATGGGGAAGACATGGGGAAGGCATGGTCAAGACATGGGGAAGGCATGGGGAGGCATGGGGAGGCATGGGGAGGCATGGGGAAGGCATGGGGAAAGCATGGGGAAGCATGGGGAAGGCATGGGGAAGGCATGGGGAAGGCATGGGGAAAGCATGGGGAGGCATGGGGAAGGCATGGGGAAGGCATGGAGAGGCATGGGGAAGGCATGGGGAGGCTGTATGAAGCTTGTTGCCAAGTGCACTTCTGCTGTTTAAATTCTGTTCCCAACGTCTCCAGAATCCTTCTGCAAATGTATTCTGTCTGGAGCCAGTGTTGTATGTTTGTTTTCCAATTAACACTGATCAAAGGATTTAATCCCCTTCCCTCATCTATAAAGTGAAGGGTTGGGATTATAGATTTCTTCTGGGTCTTTCCAACTCAAAAATTCTTTCAACCCAAGTTTTTGCCAGCCTCACATAGCTTCAGCATCTTTTCGGTATGGATATGAGGTCACAGCTTTGTCCCTTTCCCTGCAGTTTCCTCTCAGATCCATTCAAGGTCATTACTGAGGAGCCTCTGTCACAGGTGACCAGCCACTGTGAACCATGATGGAAACTCTGATGCAGATATAGACATGCAGCTCACACCACAGAGGCCGAACTGAGGGAGCTGTGGGTTCTGTGACAGCAGATAGGGTCTCACATAAACCCAACGCCCTCTTCTGGCCTCTTGCAGCACTGTACAGTCACGGTGCTAACACAGGCTAGCAAAACACGGAAAATAATGCTTTAAAAAAAAACCAAGTGTAAGCCAGGCAATGGTTGCACACACCTTTAATCTCAGCACTCAGGAGGGAAAGGCAGGCAGAGAGTTCTGAGTTCCAGGCTAGCCTGGTCTACACAGAGAAACCCTGTCTACAAAACAACAACGACGACAAAAAAACAAGTGTTTTAGAATGGGTTTGTAATCTCAGAGCTGGGGAGGCAGAGAAAAGTACATCACTAACCAGCTACACTGGTCTACTTGGTGAGTTCCAGTAGGAGACCTTGTCTCAAAAACTGGTGTGTGGTACCTGAGGACCACCTCCGAACGTGGTCCTCTGACCCCCACCAGCATGTCTACACTTTGCACTCCCACAGGCACACATAGCCATACAATGGGATATCAATTGGCAACTATGAAGAACACAGCACCAATGACCCAACACCACGAACAAGTCCCAGCATATCAAGGGAAAGGTGAAGAGTACACACAGGCTGGAAGTATAGCTCGTGGGATGAAGACAGAGGCACTCAAAGCCAAGGGCGCTCACTCAGGGAATCTCCTCTGATGGAGGCGCCCTCTTCTCAGTGAACACTGCATGGTTCACATGCACGGCAACACTTACTGAAGCAGCGTGAGTTTCACTTTTTCATCAAAATGGCAGGGAAGACCTCTCTCTCTCTCGCGCGCGCGCGCGCGTGTGTGTGTGTGTGTGTGTGTGTACTTATGTGTGGTTATAAAAGCCCACACATGTGAGTAAAGGACAGAGAAGGACTTGTGTGTCTGCTCTCACTCTGCCATATATATTCCTTTTTTTTTTTTTTTTTTTGGTTCTTTTTTTCGGAGCTGGGGACCGAACCCAGGGCCTTGCGCTTCCTAGGTAAGCGCTCTACCACTGAGCTAAATCCCCAGCCCCGCCATATATATTCCTTTGAGACTGAGTCCCTCGCTGAATCTAGAGCTAGGCTGGCAGCCAACAAGACCTCCAGTCTCTGACCCCCACAGTCCTGGAGTTCAGAGCACACACCCGTACTTGGCCTTTTATGTGGGTGCTGGGGATTTGAACTCAGGCCCTCATGCTTATACAAGAAGCTCTCTTTGCACTGGGCCATCTCCCCAGAACCACACTAAAATAACTCTTGATGACATTTTTTGTTTTTTCGTATGTAAATTGTATGTCATTAGGATTTGGTGTTTTTGTATTGGAGGCCTTGGCAGGAGGGGGACTTCTTACCCACAGAGATGGAACCCAGGGCCTTGCATTATGTCCAAAAGGCAATACACTATTGAGCTATGCCCCAGCAACATTAATAGGATAGCACACCAGGGCTCAGCGAGATGGCTTAGGAGTGAAGAAGCTGCCAAGCCTGAGGACCTGAGTCCAATCCGGAACTCACAGGGCGGAAGGAGAAACCTACCGCTTGCAATTGTCCTCTGGCCTCCACACATGTGCACATTCACATACACATAGTCAATACAATTTTTTGTATTGGACAGTGTTCTTGTAGAATTATTAATTATTATTATTTATTATTATTTGGGGTTTTGGTTAGAGATACAAAATCAGTCTAACTGATTTTATTACGCAGACTGCATGTTCAAAGATTGTATCTTAAGTCTGAAATGGGAAGCATAAGCCATGAGCTCTTACTTCACAATGAGGGACCATAAGTCAGGTCTGGTGTTCTGCACATTGTTTACACAGGAAGCAACAGAATCTCCATAGCAACTTGTACAACTACTGTTGAAACCTTACTATGGTCAGAAAAATAGCCAAAGCCAATGTGTGAAACTCTGAAAGAATGGCAGTTTTCAGCCTAGGAAGACAGACAGACAGTTTAGTGGGTGGATCTAGTCAAATTCCTAGATCTAAGCATCAGTGAGAAGGAATTCTAGAGAAAAGAGGAAAGTGCCACATAATGCAACGAGGGGAGAGCCGGTCACACCCACATACAGCGTCATCCCACCTTCAAGCAACGAAAAACGTTGAAGAATGAAACAGGGGTTAGGGATTTAGCTCAGTGGTAGAGCGCTTGCCTAGCGAGCACAAGGCCCTGGGTTCGGTCCCCAGCTGTGAAAAAAGAAATGAAATGGGTTGGGAGTAGCACATACCTTTGGTTCCAGTACCTGGGAGGCAGAGACACGTGGATCCATGAGTTTAAGGCCAGGGTGAGCTACATAGAGAGCTTCAGGACAGCCAGGGTTATAGAGAGGCCATGTCTAACAAATAAACATCAAAAAGGAAGGAAGAGAGAGGGAGAGAGAGAGAGGAGGGAGCGAGAGGGAGAGAAGAGAGAGAGAGGAGAGAAAGGGAGGAGAGAAGAGGAGAGAAGGAGGAAGGAGGGGAGGAGGGAAGGAAGGGGAGAAGGGGAGAAGGGAAAACAATGAACTGTGGTGAGAGTCAGTAAGGGAGGGAATGCAAATGGTGGACCTTGGTCATATATCGATCTGAACAAAGATAAAAGACTGACAACTGATGGGAGAGAGCTATCATAGGTCAGTCATTGGAGGACACTAAGTCACAGTTGATCTTGAGTGTGGCGATGCTCTTACGCTTGTTTGTTTTAATGTCCTCACCTGATGAGTTTGTGCCACCTGCACATAATCTTTGCACTCAGAAGGTAGAGGCAGGAGGATGGCTCTAGTCTGGTTACATAGGAAGACCTGCCCCCACCCCGCTACAGAAATCACACACCTGAAAGAGATGATGCATCTTGAAGCGTCTACGAGTGAAAGGCTGTATTTTCTTAAATTTGCTCTCAAATGCTTTTGGAAAGCTATGGAGAGCCAGTGAGATGGCTCGGCAAAGGCACTTCCTGCTAAGCCTGATGTTCTGCGCTTGATCCTCAGAACTCAGTAGTAGACAACACCCCCAAACAGACACACACAGAGACAGACAGAGACAGAGACAGAGGCAATGCCTTTAATCTCAGCATTAAGGAGGCAGAGGCAGGCAGATCTCCATGAGTTAGGAACACAGGACAGCCTGATCTCCATATTAATTCCAGGCTAGCCTGGGTTACAGTAAAACCCTGTCTCAAACACACACACAAAAGTAAACAAATGTAAAATTTAAAGTATATAGAGGAGGAAGATAAAATTTAAAATGGCGGGGCTGGGGATTTAGCTCAGTGGTAGAGCGCTTACCTAGGAAACGCAAGGCCCTGGGTTCGGTCCCCAGCTCCGAAAAAAAGAACCAAAAAAAAAAAAATTTAAAATGGCAAGTGTTTGGTGGTTGTCAGAGATGAACAACTGTACTTTTTCTATTTTTCTACTTCTCAGCGTTTTTTAAAAAAAAAAACATTTATTTATTTATTATATATACATCGTACAGCTTTCTGCCTGCATGTATGCAACTACAGGCCAGAAGAGGGCACCAGACCTGATTATAGGTGGTTGTGAGCCACCGTATGGTTGCTGGGAATTGAACTCAGGACCTGTGGAAGAGCAGACAGTGCTCTTAACCTCTGAGCCATCTCTCCAGCCCCTTACTTCTCAGTGTTCTTAAAGTCTTACATACACTTTAGATTGAAATTGTGGAGCCCAACACGTTAGTGCACACTTTTTTTTTTTTTTTCTTTTTTCCGGAGCTGGGGACCGAACCCAGGACCTTGCGCTTGTTAGGCAAGCGCTCTACCACTGAGCCAAATCCCCAACCCCTAGTGCACACTTTTAAACCCTGCACTTAGGAGACACAAAGATCTTTGCAAGTTTAAGGCCAGCCTGGTCTACATAGTTCAGGACAGCCAGGGTTATAAAGGGAGACCCTGTCTCAAAACAAACAAACAAAACAAAAAATAAAGACGTTTAAAACTCTGTGTGTTTTAAAACATCTCCAAGAATGTGAGAGGAGGGTAAGGCACTTGCTCCCTGAGGCCCTGAGTGCCATTTACAGTAGCAGAAAACATCGAACCAAGAGTCTGCCCTCAGGTATCCCACAAATGAGACAGAAGCAGTTTGGACCCAGTGACCGTTTTGGTTTGGTCTCTCTAGACCCACAGCATGCCCTTTTGTTCTGAGCACTGCGCCTCTCTTCTTGCGACCTTCATTCTATCAGAGCAGCCACCTCCCAGATTCAGACCCTATGGCTGCAGGGCACAAGAAAAGGGAATGCGGTCTGGGGACACAGCACAGTCAGCAAGTGCTGCCACACAAGCACGAGGACCTGAGCTTGCTCTCCAGGTGTGGCGCCTGCTCTCCTAACCCCAGTGCTAATCATCCAGCTCTAGGTTCCGGGGAGAGACCTTGTCTCAAACAATAAGGCAGACAGCTCCTGAGTGTACCAGACACACATACACACACACACACACACACACACACACACACACACACACACACACACACACCTTCCTGCACATACACCTATACCCACACACATTTTTTCAGAGAAAGAAAAGAGAACGCACACTTCTGTTGAAATTGTCACAGCTGATGGGCAGCAGTGTGCTCAGCTCCAGGTCCGTGACCATCTGCCGGGACTCGGCCAGCAGGCGCTGTAGTTTACTTGTAGGAGAAAAGTCATCCTGAAAATCAACGCAGTTCACAACTGTGAGGGACATTTCTAAGTGTTTCTGCACAATCACAAGTTACAGACACAGACGTTATAACTCTGTCGATGGAGACACCAGTATTATAAAATGTACCCAATTCCTTTCATTTCTTACAACTTACTCAATGAAATAATGCAACATTAACAGAAATCAATGTGACTAATTTTAAGATTCTTAGACATTGATGGCTTTCCTAAATACGAATGTCAAGTCAGGTGGTATGGTGGCACACACCTTTAATTCCAGAACTCAGTAGGCAGGAAGCAGGCAGATCTCTGAGTTCAAGGCTAGCCTAGTCTACCTAATGAGTTCTAGGCCAGCCAGGACTATGTAGTGATGCCTTGTCTTAAAAAAAAAAGTCAAGTCATGATTAGTAGGTCAAAGTAACTAAAACAGAACCTTGACACTGAAGGTTACGTGGGCTTTTGAAAGAATATGTGGAGATGCAATTTAGTTTAATCTGGCTATTTTATTTTATTTTTGAGAGTGAAGATCAGAGAACAAGTTAAAAGAGTCAATTCTTTTTTTCAAAATGTTTAGTCCAGGCCAGCCGCAAACTCATGATCCTCCTGCCTCTGCCTCCTTCAGCAAATCCTACCAGTGTGTGCCACCACAACTGGCAAAAGAGTCAATTCTTAAGCAGAAAATGTTAAGAGTCTGTACTCTTTCCAACATGTAAGTTGTAGGAACCAAACTCAGGTTGTCAGGCATAGTGGCAAGCACCTTTACCCTCTCTCTGAGCAGTCGAGATGGCCTCTAAAAACAGAACACTTGTTTACTGTGTGTGGAGAGAGCTCTCCATGGCATGAGGTCAGTTTTCTATGTGTACTCAGTGGATTCAGGTGATTGGATCCGGTTTGTCAGGCTTGCTGTGATTGCCTTTACCCCAAACCAAAACACCCTACAATCAAATAAATAAGTGTAAAAGAAGGTGGTGTCTCACCAACTCGGTTTTGGTTTCTTTCTTAAGTTTCACTCTGTAGCCCAGGCTGGCCCAGAACTCACAATCACCCGGCCTCTGGCTCCAGAGTCAGGATTACAGGTGTGGACTACAGCTCTGTCCTGTTTTCCTTTCTTTTCCTTTCCTTTCTACTAGGTATGTGCAGGGAGAAATAAAGGAAATAAAGTTTTGAAGAACCGTTTGATCAAAGTTTACTGTTTTCACTGTTATTTAGAACCGGACGGCCAGACATCTTCTCTTCTCTTTTCTTCTCTTCTTTCTTTTTACTGTGTAGACCAAGCTGGACTCACACTCAGAGATCTGCCTGCTCTGTCTCTGCCTTCCCAGTACAGAGATTAAGGGTAAGCCTTTTTTTCCCCTTTAATCTTTAGAAAAAGGAGAAAAATGTAGGTGTGGTGGCTCATATCTGCAATTCAAGCACTGAAGAGGGAGACTCCATTAGAAAAGGAGGAAGAGGATGATGCTGAAGACCTGGGAGTGTGCACACCTATAACCCTAGCATTTGGGCAGTGAAGAAATTCAAGGCTGGCTGTCCTTAGCTACATGGTTGGCCATCCTGGGCTCCATGAGACCTTGTCTCAAAATAAACAAAAAACCCTAAAAACACACACACACACACACACACACACACACACACACACACACACACACATGCACACCTGAACAGGGCAGGAGAGTGGAAGGAAAGCTACATCCTGTGATCTACCACCAGGCCTCATCTTGCCCATCACTGTCAACAGAATGGAGATTTCAGTCTGCACCTAGCTCTTGCTGCACCATGTCTTTCAGGTCACCAGTCCATGGCCTTTGACTGGAGACTGCTGTTACCAGGGTGTGTGTGAAGGAAGGCATGGCTGACAACAAGCAACTGAGTGGGAGTTGTTGACAATTCTTTTTGTATTGCTGTTGGTTTCAAGTTGAAAAAAAATCAATACAACAGTTTTTGAAAGAAAAACTATTGTTTAAGAATCTCAAGGGCGGGGCTGGGGATTTAGCTCAGTGGTAGAGCGCTTACCTAGGAAGCACAAGGCCCTGGGTTCAGTCCCCAGCTCCGAAAAAAAGAACCAAAAAAAAAAAAAAAAAAAAAGAATCTCAAGGGCTAGCAAGATGCCCTAGTTCAATCTCAGGGACCCACAGTGGAGAGATAAAACCAATACCAGAAAGCTAGCCTCAGACTCCCCATGAATGCTGTGACACACACATGTACATCACATGCATGCAGACAATAATAATAAACATTTAAGAGAAGAAAAGTAAGCCAGCCAGTGGTGGTGCACACAACCTTTATCCCAGCACTTGGGAGGGAGGCAGAGGCAGGTGGATCTGAGGGTAAAGTCAGTCTACAGAATGAGTCCCAGGACAGCCAGGGCTACTCAGACAACCCGTCTCAGGAAAAGAAGAGAGAGAGAGAGAAGGAAGGAAGGAAGGAAGGAAGGAAGGAAGGAAGGAAGGAAGGAAGGAAGGGAGGGAGGGAGGGAGGGAGGGAGGGAGGGAGGGAGGGGGTGAGGGAGGGAGGAAAGAAGGAAGGAAGAAAGAAAGGAAGGAAGGAAGAAGGAGAAAATAACCTAAAAAGGGACAAGAAGACAATGTAGAAAGAATAAGACCAAAGTACATGGGGGGGAACATGTGGAGCATGTGGAGCGTGTGTGTGTGCTTACGTGTGTGTGTGTGTGTGTGTGTGTGTGTGTGTGTGTGTGTGTGTGTGTGTGTGTGTGTTTTAAAGGTCTATGATTTAAAACAAATTTAGTGCCAGATGTGGTGGTATACGTCTTTAATTCTAACACTCAGGATGCAGAGGCAGGGGGATCTCTGTGAGTTTGAGGCCAGCCTGGTCTACAGAGTAATTTCCAGGACAACCAGAGCTATGTACAGAGATCTTGTTTAAAAAATTTTTTTAAAAAAGACAAAAAAGGGCTGGGGATTTAGCTCAGTGGTAGAGCGCTTACCTAGGAAGCGCAAGGCCCTGGGTTCGGACCCCAGCTCCGAAAAAAAGAACCAAAAAAAAAAAAGACAAAAAAACCAATTTAGGTGTATTTTATGTGTATGAGTATCTTGCCTGCATGAATGTGCACGTGTGCCTGATGCCCATCTTGAAACTGGAGATGGTTGTGAGCCACCAAAGCTGGGTCCTGTCCAAGGGCAGCAAGCACTACTGCGGAACCCTCTCCGGTATGCAAGGAGGAGGCCCTCAGCTTTGTGAAGGTCTAGCAATGATGCTACAAGAACGAAAGCACGGTGAGGAGAGACTTTGCTTGAATAAGTTGGGAACTCTCATGAGAAACACAAACCTTTTCATTGGATTCGGTTCTCTTGTCAGGAGGGGTCTCTGACTCATCTTCTCTTTCAGCAGACTTTGAGGAACCCAAACACTGGGGAGGCTGGATGCCAATGAGCTCACTGCGGAATAAGACCACAGAGGAACAGCATCACACACGCGCCACTCATACACTTACAGGTATGTTAACAGGACAAAGAAGTGACAAGGTCTTGCTGCGTAGCCAGGCCTCAAACTTGCTATAGCTCCCATGCTGGACTAGAACTCACTCGCCCTCTCCACCACAGCCTCTGGAGTGCTGGCAAACAAGCACACATCACTACCACTAGCTTACATATGTTTTTGAAATGAGAAGTCAAGGTTGGGATAGTGTAGATCTAGATAGAGTATCATACATTAATGCATATTTTTGCAAGTAAGAATTAAAATCAGTAGTTCAGGTTAACTATAAAAGTAAGGAATTTCCTTCTACAAAAAAGTACAGAGGTGGGCCTAGATACACAGCTCACTGATTAAGAGTGTGTGCTTTTCTTACAGAGGACCCAAGTTCACTCCTAGCACCCACATAGTTGTTCAACTCTGGCTTCCAGAGATCTGACACCCTCTTCTGTCCTTACAGGCAACTGCACATGTATATGTGTGAGCATGTGCACACACACACACACACACACACACACACACACACACACACACACAAATGCAGTTAATTTGTTTTTTAAGTACTAGGGGTGCAAGCTCACTAGTAAGGAGCTTTATTAGCATCCTCAGCCCTGGGTTCAAACCATGAAATAAAAGAAACTAAGTTCTAGTGAAAAATTAAAGAAGGTTCTAGGGACAGGATCCCACAGAAGGCAGCGCAGGTACGAGTAACAGTGTAAGGTTTAGTTGTGAAAAGCTAGGCTTCAGCTTGTGAAACTGGCAAGTGTCCCTGCCTTGGTGACAGTGGAGCAACACTGAGCTGCTGACTACTTCCCCACAGGTAGAGAATCTCAGGAACCACACAGGACAGCAGGCACCTGTGGCTCCCCTCACCACAGACCTTGCTTGTTAAGTGGGCGAGGCCAAATCTGAACATTTCCTTAGATAATAAAGTGGGCTCACAGTTTCGTGCAACTTGAGATAAACAGGAAAACAGCACAATCTTTTCTACTTATCATGAACTTGTGCTTGAGGCTCAGCTGGCAGAACAAGTTGACATTTAAATAACAGAAGTGAGTGAGGTCCCTGAAGCCTTGAAGAAAAATCCAGAACATAAGCTTGAATTTATTTGTACACCACACACAGTCCTCCCAAACTACCCAATGTAGGCTTTCCCCTTATAAATAAAGAATATTTGGGGGCTGGAGAGATGGCTATTGAAGATGAACAGAGCACCGACTGCTCTTCCAGAAGTCTTGAGTTCAATCCCCAGCACCTACATGGTGGCTCACAATTATCTGTAATGGAATCTGATGCCCTCTTCTGGTGTGTCTGAAGACAGCCTCAGTGTGCTCACAGATATACATACATACTTATACTATATATATACATACATACATACATATATATATATGTATATATATATAGACACTTAAGGATGTAGCTCAATGATTGAGCCCCTGCCCAGCACGAACAAAGCCTATGTTTTAATTCCTAGCATGTGCTTGCACATGCACGCACATGTGCGTGTGCACACACACACACACACACACACACACACACACGATCTTGAAGATGTAGGTACAGAAAGCTATTTCCTGATACTTTCAGCTTTCCAAAGATTTTTTAAAAATCAAATGACTTAATGACATTTAGTATGGCAAGCGAATTTTAAATTGTACACTTAGCAGAATATCTAGATGGTTCTTAATGACCCAAGCTTTTTAAAGGGATCAAAGAATACCCTACATAATGTAAGTACTAGAAATTTTAATCATAAAGTCCTGTGAAAGTCAATGCAGTGACTAAAATAAAGCTCTCAATATAGAAACTTCCTCTCTGTGCTCTGAAGAGCTATGCTTTACTTAAAAATAGCAGGCATTATTACAGTGCCACTCAGCCACAAGACTCACCAACTCTAACAATAAGACAAGCTTGAATAATTTAGCATATACTAATTGTCTAGGAAAAAAGAAGCCAGGTACTTTGATCAGCTTGTTAAACATCAATGTTCTGTCTTTCACATCATATTTAGAAACTAAGAAAGACTGGGCAATAAAAAGTTGAAAACAGGTATGAGCAGACACAGAGGAGCTCTGTATGTAACATGTGGGTGACCCTAGAGCACTATGACTTGGGGCCTGTACTGCAGTCTGGGCCTCAGAGGGTCAGCCTGTCAACTGGAGAGCATCCTGGGGGGCGGGGGAGGAGGAGAATGCTCTAGAACAGCATTCCATGCACAGTGACCTACTTGTTTGTTTTCTAATAAAACATCTTTGCCCAACTCATAACTGGTTTTGCTTCTAACAAAACCTCCGCCTTAGAAGCTGCCCTCCATGGGAACTCTCCACTAGAGTTTATAATGTCTCCTTGAACAAAGACCCCAGTGTCTAGGCCCCAAAATAAAGAGCAAAAGGTTTGTCTTGAGTGGGACTGTAGTTGGCAGTGCTTTCTTGCTAGCCGTAAGCATGACTATCTAGTGCAGCCCTTCTGCCCTGCTGCCCTGCCTGCACCTGATTACAGACGTGAGCATCACTGACCTGGCTGAGGAATTGTGTTTCAGTGCGTCGACACTTCTTGAACAAGTGCACAAGGTTTTGTGGCGAACAATCCTTTGCACTTTGGAAGGCTTGAAAATATTCATCCACTCGATATCGGACATATGTCCTGGGGCTTCGATGATGATGTTACTTGGGTGGCAGCACTTGAACTCAGACAGGTCCCCAATGCAGACGTCATTCTGGGTGCAGTATGAGATTTCCGATGTTTCTGTGGGGTCGTGGCAGTCCCCATCCAGCTTGTCGGGCTGCTTTGAGACAGGGCAGTTGGAGAGGCCCAGGTAGACGTTGATGTCCTGCCACTGCTTCTCATCAGGCAGTGAGTTGGACGCGTCCGACAGCTGCTTCTCTTCTATCTGAAGCTCCACTCCATTGCACTTTGGTGATTTTGAGTGAATCTTGCATAGTGTAACTTTGTTTTCCGGTTCAGTCTGGATTTTTCCACCCAGAGACCAAGACTTTTGTTTCTCCAGTAAGTCTTTGGTAAATAGAGATGAGAGACCAATTACACTTTTTTCCCCGAACGCAGTATTAACCTGTAGCTTCTTCTCTCTGCATGCATCACAAGAGCTCTTGTCTGACCTATTGTGCTGAGCCAACGTGACCTCAAACTTTTGATCCTTAACCAATGACTTCTGATTTCTCTCTCTTTTAATATCGATTTTTGGGTAGTTATTGTCAAGGTCTGATAAACACATGTCTCTGCTACAGTGGCATTACAAAAAAATAGGAGTTATAAGATAGACTTGATACTAGCATTACCTCCCCGAAGCCTCGTTAGTATACCTAATCCCAATAAAGCCCATTAGTCTGACTTTCAGAGCCCAACTCCAGCCCGCCTCCTATAGGACGCCTTTCTGAACACCACGCCTACATTCCCCTCCCCATTCCATCCCTCACTCATTGTGTTTACCATCAAAACTACAGCAACAAAGTCAAGACCACCACACAAATGCAACTAGACCTTTGCTATGCCTTCCTCTAAGGGGTTCCTATCAGAGATTCCATCAATTTAAGATAGGTTTTCACTCTGTAGCCTACCCTGGTCTAGAACCCGTGATCTTTCTGACTATGAGGAATACTGGTATACACACCATCCCTGGTTTGTACTCACCGATCCTGACCCCTTAGAAAGCACAGCTCAACAGCTCTTTCTTTCTATGATGGCATGAACCACTTTCCTTGTTTGTACATTTATTGATGGTGTGTGTGTGTGTGTGTGTGTGTGTGTGTGTGTGTGTGTGTGTGTGTGTGTGGGGAGAGAGAGAGAGAGAGAGAGAGAGAGAGAGAGAGAGAGAGAGAGAGAATGTGGAAGTTAGAGGACAATTTGTGGCAGTTGCTTCTCTCCTTCTACCACGTGGGGTCTAAATTGACCTCAGGTCTCCAGGCATGTGATAAGTCCCATTAACTCTGGAGCCATCCCACCAGGCAGGCTTTGACCATTTTTTTTTTGTTGTTGTTCTTTTTTTCCGGAGCTGGGGACTGAACCCAGGGCCTTGTGCTTCCTAGGCAAGCGCTCTACCACTGAGCTAAATCCCCAACCCCGGCTTGGACCATTTTTAAGGAGCAACCTCAGGGCTGGAGCGATGGCTCAGTGGTTAAGAGCACCGACTGCTCTTCCAGAGGTCCTGAGTTCAATTCCCAGCAACCACACGGTGGCTCACAACCATCTATAATGGGATCTGATGCCCTCTTCTGGTGTGTCTGAAGACAGCTACACTGTACTCATATAAATAAATAAGTAAATCTTAAAAAAAAAAAAAAAAAAGAAGCAACCTCAATCCATTCAGTGCCTCCTAGTGGCAGTGAAGTTCAAAGAGGAATAAAACATCGCCAAAGGCTTGAAAGAGAACACTGCGTGGGTTGCAGAGGGCATCAGGACAGAAGTACAGCACAGCACAGTGAATCCTACTGCCAAGTGCAATGCAGCTTCTCAACACCCTGTTGCTGCAGCTACTAACTCCAGGAGAGGAGCTGGCATCACCAGTCACTGCCAATCTAGTTCAGACTTCATAGCTCCCTGCAGACTGGGGACTCCCCAATCTCTCTTCAGGAAAAGTACAATGGCTTCAGTTGATCATGCCAGCAGAGGCCCGTAATCCCAGTAAAAGGGAAGAAGACTGCTATTAGTTTTAAGACCAGCCTTAGTGAGAACATGTCACAAAAACATTGCAAAGGAATAAGGGAAAAAAGAAAGAAAGAAAAATGGGCTGGAGAGATGGCTTAGCGGTTAAGAGCACCCGACTGCTCTTCCAGAGGTCCTGAGTTCAATTCCCAGCAACCACATGGTGGCTCAAAACCATCTGTAAAGAGACCCGATGCCCTCTTCTGGTGTGTCTGAAGACAGCTACAGTGTACTTATGTATAATAAATAATCTTTAAAAATTATAAAAAAAAAAAAAGAAAGAAAGAAAAAATAAAGGTGTGGGTGCACCTTTAATCCCAGCACTTGGGAGGCAGAGGCAGGCGGATCTCTGCAAGCTCCATGCCAGCCTGGTTTGCAGAGTGAGTGAGTTCCAGGACAGTCAGGGTTACACAGAGAAACACTGTCAAAAAAAAAAAAAAGAAAGAAAGAAAGAAAGAGAAAAAGAAAAAAGAAAGAAAAGAAAGAGAAAAAGAAAAAAGAAAGAAAAGAAAGAGAAAAAGAAAGAAAGCAAGGGAAAGGAGATGGTAGTTGTGGTAGTTCCTCTGTGTGATCAAACCACTCCAGTGTTACAGTTGTCCCCACACTCTTGTCACAAGTGAAGGACGGATGCCTGATTAACAGGCAAACAAACCAGAAGATCTGAGCCCCTGCTGCAGCCACTGGTGCTGCTCTCTGCATTGTTCTTTAAGGCAGGCACCAAGCCCCACAGGTCTTATTCCCAGTGTAAGCCCAGCACCTGGACACTGGAAGTGCTGCTTTAATGAAGTCCTGGCTGTCTCTGTAGAGTCTACTCCAGCTCAGAGCCTTCTACCCACAGACACAAACCTGGTCCATGATTTTATTTTTGTTAGGTTCCTAGTTGTCACCTACAGATCGCATCAAAAATTCCTGCATCATGTCCCCCATGGACTAGGATTATGGTAATTTTTAGTGCACACAGATTGATAACCTACTGTACAAGAACAGCAGCAGATACAGCAAGTATAAGACCCAATGACGAAGCGGAAACGAACACCAATAGCATAGGCTAAGGTTACCTGCACTCCAGGGCCTTTGGTTCCTCCATCTTTAAGCCATGTATCTGTATTAATTCCTGAGAATTCTCTACATTGAAATTAAGAAACTGCAGGTCACTCTGCTGTTTTACATAAATCTGCCAGAGATATCAACAAATCAATACAAAAACAAAACAAAACAAAAACAAAACAAAAAAAAACCACTAAGCCAAACTGAATCAATAGTTTGGCACTTTGAAATCCTAAAACAGAACAGACAGTTTGCTTGGCTGTTTCCTATGGTTCCAACAGGACATTTACACCCATCTCCTCTCCTAACCACTAATGCTCGCAGCCTGACTACCGCTATGCTAAGTGTGACATATGATGTAGTGGAGATCTAGAAGGCACCAGTGACAGAAATCAACAGGTACTGGGCGGCAGTGGTGCATGCCGTTAGCTCAGCACTGGAGAGGCAGAGGTAGGGCAGGAGAATCTCTGAGGTCCAGGCCAGCACTTCTACAAAGCAAGTTCCAGGATGCCCAGGGAAACTGTCTCAAAAACAAATACACACATACACACACACACACACACACACACACACACACACACACACACACCCGCCACAAGAATCAAGAGGCAGATGGCTTCCTAATTCCCAAATATTTTCCACCTATGGTCACGGTGTACAGCTGGGACATACCTGTCTCAGATTCTGTAGCTCTGAATTTGTACGATCTTGCTTTGACTTTGCAATATCAAGTAACTCATCTTTCCTCTTCTCTCTCTCGACTGTATGAGGAAAAAACAATTGGGTATTTTTCATCAGCAATATCAGCACATCTCTCCCGAGCTCTAACAATTTAACAGCTAACACTTTTGTTGTGGTTCTTAAAATTAAAACTGCAGAAGGACTGGTAAAAGCTTTAATCTGTGATTCTGGCTGGATCCTTCATAAAACAAGAAAATGCGGGGTTGGGGATTTAGCTCAGCGGTAGAGCACTTGGCTAGCAAGCGCAAGGCCCTGGGTTCGGTCCCCAGCTCCGGAAAAAAACGAAAAAAACAAAAAAAAAAACAAGAAAATGCACACTATAATGTTAATCCAAAAGGATTTAAAGTACATGCATGTGCTTGTAAGAAAATATGCATACAATAAATCTGAAAGGAAGCCAGGCACAGGGGCACACATCTGTAATCCCATCACTTTGGAGTTGAAGGTAAGAAACTTAGGAGTTCAAGGGTAGCCTGGGTTACATGAGATCCTAACTCAAAACAACAACAAACAAACAAAACCAAATCCTGAACGCAAGTATTGAGAAACAATCGTTAGTGGGCTGGAGAGATGGCTCAGCCGTTAAAGGCTAGGCTCACAACCAAAAATATAAGAGAAACAGTTGTTAGTCACTGAAAAGGGTCCCTCTATTGGGTTGGCCTTGAACTTAGGATCCTCTTGAAGCCTCTGCTGGGATTGCGGTATCCTATCACCCCTGGCTAAGGACTCATCTTATTTTTAAAGATTTAACGTTTTCAATTACATGTATGTGAGTGCCTGCATGTGTATATGTATGTATTACATGTGAGTGCCTGCATTTATATATGTGTGTATTACATATATGTGAATGCCTGCATATGTATGTGCGCACCGCACATCTGCCCTCAGAAAAGAGTACCAGATCCCTTGGGCATTTGTGAGCTGTCCTCCAGAGGACACAATTACACACACACACACACGCATGCACGCATACACAAACGCACACACACATTTTAAAATTAAAACGGCATTTGGGCAAGGGTGGCACACATCTTTAGTCCAAGTACTCTGAAGGCAGATGCAGGTAGATCTCTGAGTTCAAGGTCAGTCTGGCCTACAGAGCAAGTTCCAGGACAGCCAGGGCTACACAGAAAAACTCTGTCTTGAAAACAAAAGGAGGAGGAGGAGGGAGGTGAAGAAGGAGGAAGGAGGAGGAGAATGAGGAAGAGAAAGAGAAAGAATAAGGAGGAGAAGAAGCACAGAGTTCACTAGGAATGACATGGGATTTTGAAACCTCAAAGGCTACCCCCAATGATACGCCACCTCCAAGGCCACACCTTCTAATCCTTCCTAAACAGTTCCACCAACTGGACACCACATATAAAACACATAGGTCTCTTGCAAGCGCAAGCCCCTGGGTTCAGTCCCCAGCTCCGAAAAAAAAGAAAAAGGAAAAATAAAAAAACCACATAGGTCTATGGGGCATATCCTCACTTAAACTACAACACTATCAAACACTGTGTATGTATGTGTGTGTTTATATGTGTGTGTGTGTGTGTGTGTGTGTGTGTGTGTGTGTGTTAAATTAACACACTGTACTTCGGAAATGTATAGTATTATTATTGCTGTTATCAGTGGTGTTAAGATATCAAATCTAGGCCTGGAGAACACTGAGAAAGTGGTCTAATACTGAGCTACATTTCTAGGCAATAGGCTGAATTATAACTCAATTAAAATAAACCTTTGGGGGCTGAAGAGATGGCTCAGTGGTTAAGAGTATGGGCTACTCTTAAAGGAGGACCTGGTTCATTCCCAGCACTTACATGACAGACTATAATCATTTGTGACTCCAGTTCCAGAGGATCTGATTCAGTTTAAGGTCTCCTTGGTCACTGGGCACATATAGTATACAGATATACAAGCAGGCAAATACTCATATAGTTCTTAAAAAGATAAAATAAACAAACTTTAGAAGCCGGTGTGCTAGTATATACCTATACTTTAAATAACTTCCAATTTTGAATAAAATGTGTCCAGTTTCTGCAGTAGTTCTTCAATAGAAAATGAGAGCATTGCTACACATAAGCCTTTTCTAATACTCTGTTACGCCACTCACTGAATACTGAATCCAGGGTCTAGTGTACTCTAGGCAAGCAGGCACTCAACCAGAGCTACATACATACCTTCAATTCGTATTCATTTACTTAATTCTGTATTTATTTTTATATGTACCCAGAACATTGAGCATGCGCTAGGCTAGGGCTTTAATACTGAGCTACATCCCTGGCCCTCACTTTTTTCCTTCTCTTTTTAATATAGCGTCTCACAGAATCCAGGCTGGCCACGAACTGGCTACATTAGCTGCGCCTGACTTTGCCATCTTGGTCCTTGTGGACTTAAGTGCCTACATACCAACACACACGCGTCTTGGTTTTCAGAGCTTTCTTGTTGCTTGTGTTCTGAGACTGCGTCTCATTATGTATCTCATTACCTAGATAGCCCCAAATTCACATAGGTCCACCCACCTCTGCCTGCTAGGATTAAATGTGTAGCCACTACACCAGCTGCACCATGGTTTTTGTGATGCTGAGGGATAAACCCAAGGTATAACAGGCAAGCCCTCTACCAACCAAACTACATCCCTGGACTCACTTTATGAGGAGAGCATATAAAAACTGGCCGGCAGTAGTAGCCCACACCTTCAACCCCAGCACTCAGGAGGCAGAGGCAGGAGGATCTCTGTGAGTCTGGGGCCAGCTTGGTTTACAAAGTGACTTCCAGGACAACCAAGGGTATACAGAAAAACCCTGTCTCAAAAAAAAAAAAATAAACAAACAACAACCAAATCAAACCAAAAAACTGTTTTCGAAACAGTGATCTATAATCGTCTTCAGTCGAAGAAATGTTTTTAAAAGTTATTTCCAAAATGGATTATAGTTTTATTTAGCAAGTCTCATATTTTATGAACCAAGGAGACTTTTATATCCATGAATCAAGGGTAGGCTGGGTGTGATGGTCCACGTCTATGAGTCTCAGGTCAAGAACAAACTAGAGGCTGATAGTATGAAGTAGCCTGTAAACTAGACTGTGTCTCCTGACTTCCCGTGCAGTGCTGTGTGTATGCATGTATGTATGCGTGTATCTTAATGTAATATGCAGGTATCTGAAGACTTACATGGCACTGACTTTTGGCAATAGACCACAGAAATCTAGAGGAAAATCAATGTCTTCATGTCGCCTGCTAGTCCTAATTCTCCGTGGCCTGTAAGTGTCTAGGCTTAGTGGAATCACATACATGTCACCCAGACTGATTTCAACTGTAAAGGGGCAAATACACTGTACAGTTAGTGACACACAAGACACTTTAGACAGAAATCCTGGACATAATGAGCACAGTGGCCTCTAGTGCTGAAACTTGCAATCCTTAAAAGGGGGGTTAAAATGAAGGATTCCACTGTATTTAAAAATTCTAGGGCTGGAGAGATGGCTCAGTGGTTAAGAGCACTGACTGCTCTTCCAGAGGTCCTGAGTTCAAATCCCAGCAACCACATGGTGGCTCACAACCTTCTGTAATGAGAACTGATGCCCTCTTCTGGTGTGTCTGAAAACAGCTACAGTGTACTCATATATAATAAATAAATAAATCTTTAAAAAAAAATTCTAAAGCTGATGCTTCATTTTCCTTTACTCTGTAGGGATTTACTCTCCTCTTTAAAAGAAGGGGATTGAGGAGAGGATTAACTGGATCAAAAAAAGTTCATCTAATTTTCTCTTTGAAAGTTCCCTCTAACTCTATGATTTTCCTCACACAATGGCTGACATGAGGGTCTTGGCAGGTAGGAGGATAAACAAGGTGAGTGTCCACAGTGAGAAGGGAGAGGACTTCACCAGTTAAAGTCTGAGGTGGGAGGGGCAGGGGCAGTGCCTGGGAACGTGCTGTGTGATGGGAAGTGTGGATGACTGCTACACATGACACTTAGTGATAAGGAAAGCCCAGGCCTGCCTTGCTTACTTTAAGTTACATCTGTACAACAACACACAAGTGATTTCCCAACTTAGTGACTACAGGTAATTAACCTGCAAAACTGAATGCTGAATTCCTAACGTTTTAAGTGCCAGAGCCCAAGTCTAGTGCTAGGTAAGTATGTATACATTAGGTTATGCCCTGGCCCTTTGAACTCCTAACTGTTTACTTAGTATCTGTAGAATTACCAATCCCTAAGGTTCTTTTTAAATGATGCTACTTCTGATCCTTCTGCCTCTGCCTCCCGAATTCTGGGATTGCAAATTATATCCCACCATGTCCAGTTCCGCCACTGGGGACTGGACCCAGGGCTTCTCGGGTTGGGCAGGCACTTCACCATCTAAGCTACCTCCTTCCCTAAAATGAACCTTCCATCAGGAGTATTCTGTGATTTATAGAGAAGGATAGTGACCTATTCAAGCTGGGTAAGAATGAAGTTCACTTCACAGGAGGAACACAGCTACCTGGAGGAGAATAAAAGTATTAAAGCTCAGGCCCAGTCCCTTGCCAATCCTTCAAGAGACGGGCAAAATCTCCAAAGTCTATTTCTGAAGGAGCTATACATCTCTTAGTCTACGACAAAAAGATGAAATTACAAACATGCAACTATTCAAATACTTCAATCTAATTCTTTTACCAGTAAAAATTAATTCATCATGCAGACAACTTTTCTCTTGCTTGAGCCGAATGATCTCTTCTCGCTGTTCATTGTTTTCGGTTGTCTTCTCATTTAGATCCTCTTCACAGACAGAAGGAAGAAAAATCCTCAAGTAAATACCAGCCTCCTAGGAAACACAGACACTACACAAAAAATCCACGTCCTCAGCAGCTCTGAGGACCCTGTTGGGTCTACAGTCAACACGTGTTGGACCATTCACTACCTCTGCCTGGCCTCTCTTGCTACAAACCAAGGGACACAGAGAAATCTTTAAAAATAAAAACTCCTTGTGTCATTTCTTGGTAAGGAGCCCTCCTTGCTGTACTCAGGATGAAACCCAAATTCCTTACTGTAAACAGCAAGGCCCACAGTGACACGACGCCCTCCCTGCCCCCTCCCTTTCTCTCAGCTCCTTGACTGCCTCCGGGAGAAAGAAGAAAGAACTTGGGTTCCGTTCTCCATTCTTGGTGAAGAGCTTCTTCACCTCTTGGAATTCAGAATTCTCTCTGGAGAGGACTTACCCTAGCTCTGCACATGGAGCACTTCCATCTACAGCTTGGGTTTCTGAAGGAACAGCAAAGTGCTTCCCTGAGCCTCCTGAGAGGCTGCCCAGGAGGCTGGGGAACCCTCATTCACCGACAGGCCAGCTGGTCAATAAGAAGTGTTCTCGGCTCCCATGGATTTGGGACTGGTGTCTTAATGGGAATAGTCTCGTGGGACATGAACCTGTGGAATCTGCCACTAACTCCAGGTACTCAGATCACATCACAAGCATCAAACTGAATTGTCTGTGTACCCAACCCATAAAGGAAAATAGAGTTCCTTTTTCCAAGAAGGAAACAAACAAACCCAGAATGTCCCCACTTCCAATCCATTCTAGGCCTTCTGATTTGTTCCTCCTGTTTTCTGCCTAGAATTCTCAGTCAGGTTCTGGCTAGTTCTGTCTACACTCCAGTCATAGCTCAATGCTAACTCTTCAAATTTACTTTCTCCGTCAACCTGAACTAAACAAGTTTCTCTCCCTTGCTCTCTGTTCTACTTCCCATTACTCTACTTTTAAAATGTTTTAATAAGGCTGGAGGGGTGGCTCAGTGGTTAGGAGCACCAACTGCTCTTCCAGAGGTCCTGAGTTCAATTCCCAGCAACCGCATGGTAGCTCACAACCATCTGTGATCAGATCTGATGCCCTCTTCTGGTGTGTTTGAAGACGGCATAGATAAAGTAAATAAATATATCTTTTTTAAAAGTAATTAAATAAATCCTGGGTTAATCAAGTACTCATAATGCATAAGTATTGACACAACAGACTTCTACTTGAACATCTAACTTGGCCCATGCACACACTCAATAAACACTGATGATCCACAGTGTTCAACCTACTGTTGGTGCTGTGCTCACCCAAAGACAGAGAGACACAATCTGTCCCCAATACTGTCACGAGGCTTATGGAATGATGGCTTTAGCTGACATTATAAATGGAGACAGGACTTGAGACCATTGGTGAAGTCATGGTGAGCCCAAGACTGTAAACATGCTGTGTCATTTACGTTATATTGGTCAAGATAAAATGTCAGATTTGGGGTATGGCTGAGACAGGGTCACATGTAGCCTAGGTTCAGCTTTGCAGGCTGTGTGGTGGAGGATGACTTTGAAATAATGATCCTCCTGCCTACCTGGGAAGTGCTGGTGTCTGACTACTTTACTCTGCCTGGCTCTATCTCAGAGCCTCCCAGTTAAAAGTTTAGTTTGACGACAGATAACAAGCCTCTCCACATTCTGCTCATGCTGGAAGCAGAACAGGTCTGGTGAGAAGCCTGGCAGGTCCAGGCTAAAACAACCAACGTATTTGGACCAACTCGGTAACTGGAGTTTAACAACTGCTGCACTTACACTGCTGTTGGTCATTACACAGCATGCCTCGGCAACAGCTACCTGATACGGACAATGAAAAATATGATTCAGGGTTAGAGATTCTGTAAGTATAAGGCCCCAGCCAGGTTCAGGCCTCATCTCTAAAAATAAAAAAAAAAAAAAGATGCAGCCTAACCACAATTTTGTTATTTTATATCACAGAATGTATGGCATTAATTCTATATAAATGAAGCAGATGTTACATGTTAGGATCTATAGGCAGGAATAAACAAACCCCTCTCAGTATAACACTAAGGGACTCAGATAAAGCAGTAAATTCCAGAGACAATGCACTACTGTCTCACACTGTCATTTCCTTACCTCTCAGTTTATTGACCTCAATCCTCAGAGCCTTCAACTTCTGCTTATAATCTTGCTTTTCCTTCACAACACAAGTCTCTGCCATCTTAGCGTCACGCAAAGCGTGCTCTAACAGCTTAAATTTACCAGAACAGTCTGAAATGTGATTGACCGCTTCAATAATATCTTTGTCCTAGAAACCAAGGGAACAGTTAAGGCACATTTTAAATTCCAACTAATCGGTACAATCGTTCCTGCTGAGACTAAACTGGGTTCTGAGGTTATTTCTCTTTTTTAAGATTTATTTATTTATTATATATAAGTACACTATAGCTGTCTTCAGACACACCAGAAGAGGGAGGGCTAAAGATGTACCTCAGTAGTAGAGTGTTTACCTAGCAAACCAAAGGCTGTGGGGCCAGCCCCCAGCACCATAAATAAGCAAATTTGTATTAAAAAAAAAAACAATAACCCAAACAACAAAAGTCTGTGACTAGACCAGTTTAAAATAATAAGCAATTAAGCCAATTACAAGAAATAATTTCTTCAATCCATGTCAGCCTTAAACAAGTTTAGGAGTTCCTTACTCTGTCTTTCCAAGTGTGTCCTGATAAGCATGTGCTTCTAGCAGAGACCATTTTCCTCAAAACAAAACTCTGACCATGGCAGCTCCGCATTCTGCATCTTTATGAATGCACTGTTCTAACAGGGAGGACTATGGTGGCGACTATTTTAACTAGAGCTAATTCTACAAATTTGGTATTTTCTCTTTAATTTTCACAAAGTTTGCCCATGATCATGTCCTAGTGTTAATGTCAGGAAGGCAATGGCACGCATCTGCAAATGTCCCAAGTGCACCGACATCATCCCCCTGCTCAGCACCTGCCAAAGGCATATGAGGCAGAGGAGCACACGCTCCCCCGTCCTCGTCCCCCCACCCCAAGGAGACCATGCTTCACACTCCACCCACTAGCGTCTGATAGCTTCCAGTTTTCCATTTGTTTTTTGGTTTGGTTTTTCTTTTTTTTCTTTCTTTTTTTTTTTTTTTTTTTGGTTCTTTTTTTCGGAGCTGGGGGCCGAACCCAGGGCCTTGTGCTTCCTAGGTAAGCGCTCTACCACTGAGCTAAATCCCCAGCCCCTGGTTTGGTTTTTCAAGACAGAGTTTCTCTGTGTAGCTCTGGCTGCTCTGGACTCTGTCTGTAGACCAAGCTGGCCTTGAACTCACAGACATCTGCCTGCCTCTGCCTCCAGAGTGCTGACATTAGAGCCTTGCAGTACCACTGCCCAGCTTCCTCCTGTTTAACAGAAGACGAGCAAGCATCTAACGGTCAGTATCTTCAGGAGAACCACCGCAGAGACCAGGGGAAATCCACGGAAACGCAGTCAGAGGCACTGGGAGCACCGTGTAAGCCCCGTGTCCCTTTCGTCTTTGAGAGCAGAGGATGAAGCGAGCAACACTGGCGGCTGTGCTTCTGGGGGCTAAGGACTGGGGAGGAAGGATGCCGTGGGTGAGCTCTGCAGCAGGAGTGCTCTGGAAGTGGTGTGTGCGTTTTAGTTACCTTCAGCTTTATCATGGTAGTGAGAGCCTGCTCTCTAGCTTGCAACTGTCCTACCTGAGCAGAAAGGTCCACTAACGTGCTGCTGAGATTTTCATTTCTAGCCTGCAAGAGAACAACACAGAAAACACTCAGTGAGTCTGTTAACTCTTCCACTGGCTACCAACCACAATCGACATTCATCTCTAGTTGTGTTAATTTAACATGTTTCAGGAACAATGTGGGTGAAGTAACAATCATAAAAAGGAATGCAAACACCTATTCCTCTATTAGCTCCAGCTTCCTCTCGATACTTAGCGGTTGTTCTAACTTGTACTGATTTAGGTCATAGTTATAAGCATTTCTTTTTAAGTAAAATCATTCTGTTTTAATTAATAAACAAATAAAACATCACAAGCTTCCTTAAAGAGGAAGCAACTCATTTCCAGACAGAGTTTGTCTGGGTCGTCCTGGGTGTCCTGGAACTCACTCTGTAGACCAGACTTGCTTCTAATTCACAGAGATCGGCCTGCCTCTGCCTGCTGGGTGCTGATGTTAGAACGTGCTCCGCCACACCTGGCTGCACATTGTTTTTAACATCTAGGCTACAAATCCTTACAACTGGGTTTGGCTCAATATGCCAATATACATTTGCCCAAATCCTATAGAAAGTAAAACACAAAGGTGAGCTGTTACATAAACTGGATGTGGGGTGATAAGAGTGAGCCCCCATGCACTCCCCAGTTGCAATGAATAGACCACCGTGATGCAGTGCCTCAGAAGTGGGGGTACTGTGTATGTGGATACAGCAGACATGGGAACTCTGTACTTTCCACTCAGTTTTGCTATGACCCTAAAACTGCGCTAAAATATAAGGCTCAGCTGATAGTGGCACACACTGTAACGATTGCATTCAGGAGGCGACAGCAGGAAGATTAATAGTTTTGCGAACAGCTTACTAGGCTACATAGTCTATAAAAAAGAAGGCAGGCAGGCAGGGAGGGAGGGAGGGAGGGAGGTAGGAAGGAAGGCAGGAAGGAAGGCAGGAAGGAAGGAAGGAGGGAGTGAGTGAGGAAGGAGGAAGGAAGGAAGGAGGGAGGGAGTGAGTGAGGAAGAAGGAAGGAAGGCAGGCAGGCAGGCAGGCAGGGAGAGAAAACCCAATTTACCCATTTTACCCCAGATGTGCTCCTTGCTTTGGTATGGGTGTTTGTTGTATCGACAGACCTTAGGTCAATCTCAGTACTTCAGCACTAGCTAGAGGAGACTTAGGGAGACATGTTTCAAAATAAAAATTAAAAAAAAGTTCTTGGAATGTAAAATATTTGCCTCATGGAGGCCCTGGGTTTAATCTTCACTACAGGAAAGAGAGGGAGAGGAGGGGAGACAGAAATAGGGGAGGGATGAGAAAGGCAAAGAAAGGAAGTGGAGGGGAGGGAGTCAGAATCTAGAAAGCCATATTTGAAGCTCTCAAAACTTGAAGGTTCTTATCTCAGACTTCGAGAAAGGGGTAGGAAGGCAGGTACAAGATAGAACGAGGCCTGGCATTGAACGAGAAGGAAGGATGGGTGTAGGGAGAAAGTTTTTGAGAGGAGGAGACTGGAAGAGGCAGGAAGAAGAGTGGAGAGAACATGGAGGCTGATGTTAAGATTCCTCTCTGCACATTTACAGGTTGTTATGAATGTTCTTAAGGGATGGATGTGCACAGGACTTTGTATGTTTAGGTGGGCAATTATATCTTCTCAATTGGACCAGAGATTATTGTGTTGTGTGTTCTTTCGTGTGGTGATTTAAGTTCAAGAGAGTATGTGGTGGCTGGAGACACTAGATCACCATGGAATTGGGATGCATATTTCTGGCATGGTGGCAGCCTGCCTTGGGAACTAGGTAGGTAGAGAGATTGCTGCCGGCTCAGAGAGAAGCCATCGGCAGTGTGATATGGGATGGAGCATAGCGGGTGAGATGCTTTGCTGACTGAGATGAAGGTATCTACCAGATGTCTTGTGGCACTGTGGTGCTGGATCTAGTGCGGGGTAAAAGACAGCATTTTATTTTCTATAATTTTATAGCAACAGAACGGTGTTCTGAAATAACCCCTTGTTATTAAAATGCACAATGCTTCTAAACCAAACAGCAGAACCCTTTGTTTATGGACTGATGGAACAGTATCTCCGACACAGAGCAATGCTGTGCAGCTAGCCAGAGAGCAGGGAGAACACACACGCCACGTTTACACACACACACACACACACACACACACACACACACACACACACACCTGTTTTTTTTTTTTGTTTTTTTTTTTTTTTCCTTTTTTTTTTGGAGCTGGGGACTGAACCCAGGGCCTTGCGTTTGCTAGGCAAGCGCTCTACCGCTGAGCTAAATCCCCAACCCCACACATCTGTTTTTAATGAGGAGATTTGAAGTTAATTTTTCTGTAACTGAAACCCAGAATTCAGACTAATAAAGTTCTTCGAAAACTGAAACCAACCTCAAGGTCTTCTGAGAGGAGGGCAGAATGGGTGGCCTTTTGAGCCATTTCCTGAAGCTGTTGCTGAGTCTTCTGAAGCGCCGTCTGACACTCCATCTGATTGGACTCAAGCGTTTTGACCTTCTTCATGAGTGACTTGATTATGTCAGTTCTTTTATGCAGCTCACCTGAGGGAAATGCCAGTCACGGTGTCTGTACTGAGACGTAACAGGCAGCATTTTCAAAACCAGTGATTATAAAGTAAAGGTCTGTTGAGCATTTCTAAAACATTTTACTGTGAAATGTACAATACCATATGTTGTCCAGAAGTAAACACTGGCACCGACCTGGAAGCCTACCTACACATAATCTCTGTTAATTTCCACTTTCTTTTTTTTTTTAAAGGTTTATTCATTGATTATATATAAGTACACTGTAGCTGTCTTCAGATGCAGCAGAAGAGGGCATCAGATCTCTTTACAGATGGTTTTGCGCCACCACGTGATTGCTGGGAATTGAACTCATGACCTCTGGAAGAGTAGTCAGTGCTCTTAACCACTGAGCCATCTCTCCAGCCCTAATTTCCACTTTCTAAGCAACTGCCCAGATCTTAGAATAATCGCTCCCTTGCTGCCCACCCACTCCCCATGCTAAGGATGGTAGGCCAGGCACCTGTCCACCACTGAGCTCCACTCCAGGACAACATCCTTGCTTTTACTATTATTGTTCTCCTACCTATCTCTGCGTCCACCCCCAAAGTATAATCTGACCTACATGCAAACAGAATTATACTCAGGAGTTGGTCTCTTCATTTGTAAGACCCTGAAAGCCGCCAAAGTTTTAACTTGTGTTTATCACTAACGCTGCTACATGATGGCCTATTAAACTATAATAGCAACGTGTATGTATCTGCTTTGGGTGACTATCTATGTTGGGCCCACTTTGCAGCTGTTAAATGGTGCTGCTCTGGATATCCTCTGATGTGTATCTTAGGGTATTTCTGCTTTGCTAATCAAAATGTGGTCCTTAAACCTGCATCACTAGTTCCATTGGGGACATTGCTAGAAATGCAGTCCTAACACAGTCATGGTGTTGCATCTTTCCCAGCACCCTAGCACTAGGTCAGTGAAAAACAGTAAGATTAGGGGTTCAAGATCATCCTTTGCTAAAAAGAAAGTCCAAACCAGCCTAAACGACAGAATACTCTATCCCAAAAATTAAAAGTAAATAAAAGGCAGAGTGCTGAAGAAGACTCGGCAGTTAAAAGCTTAGTCTGCTCTTACTGAGGACTCAAGTTTCATTCCTAGTACCGGCACTCTGTGGCTCACAACTGCTCTAGAGGGTCAGACTGTCACCAGGCCCCTCGGGCATCAGTACTGACCCGCGTGCACACACCCACAAACACACATAACAATAAAGGCGGGAGAGGTTGCTCTGTGGTTAAGAGCATTTGTTGCTTTCGCAGACCTAGACTTGGTCCCAAATATTCACTTGGCAGCTCCCAGTTCCCTGTATGTCCAGTTCCAGGTGATCCAACACCCTCTCCTGGCCTCTGAGGGCACCAGACACATATATGGCACACATACATGCATCCACACGTAGCACTCACACACATAAATAAAAATAACAAATGCCAGTCTACAAAGTGAGTTCCAGGACAACCAGGACTACATAGAGAAATCTTGCCCCCCTCCCCCCCAAAAAAGAGGCTAGGAAGATGGGGTTAACCGCATTGACGGTTCTTCCTGAGACCTAAGTACAAGTCCCATTAGCCACATGGTGGTTTCCAACCTTAACTCCTGTCCCAGCAGATCTAGCGCCCTCTTCTGGCATCTGAACACTGCATGCATGTGGTGGATAGACAAACATGAAGGCAAAAACTCCCATACACATGAAATTGTTCCGTTTTGTTTTTAAATAAAAAGGCAGTGGTGATGCACACCTTTAATCCCAACACTCGTAATGCAAAGGCAGGCAGATCTCTGTAAGTTCCAGGACAGTCTGATCTACAGAGTTCTAAGACAGCCAGGACTAAACAGTGAAACCCTGTTGGGAAAAACCAAACCAACCAAACAACCAAATAAAATAACCAAGTAACAAGACCAAAACAAAGACTGCAGACTCTTAATTCTAAATCCATCACATCAGAAGCTACCTAAGTAAACTGATAGCTGGAGTCGTGCTGGCAGGTCTAGGGAGGGAACCTAGAACGTCAAGGATGTTACGATGCTTTCCCAGTGAGCTCTATCCTCTAGCACAAGCACACAATCTGTTTTTAGTAAATTCCTTAGACAACTGAAGTGAAAATTCCTGGAGGTGCGATGGTTAGACCTGGTTAGAACATCTTCCAGCCTCTAAACCCTTTCTTACAGGATATGCATGTCTTCAACTTTACTAGGTAGTATAAAATGATTTCCCACAGTAATTGTGGCAGTTTACTCCAGCAGCGTGACTCTTCCTGGGGCTCTCCTTCCACACATGTGCTAACAAGGCCTGAGCCTCCATGACTCCCAAGGTCAGATACCAACCGGCAGAATGGCATAGTCGGCTCCCTCTATCAACACCTGGTGTCTTTTGCCAGTCTAGCAAACGTAATGATCTATCATTATGGCCAGCACTTCCCTACATTTGACTACTCTGCCTCTCTTGTGTCTGTACATTCCAGATGACTGTTTATAATGTCCTCCCCTCTTCAACAGGACAGAACTCCATGACGTCAGGAGCCATATTCTTTACCTCTCCTTATGCACTTTCTTTTTTTTTTTTTTTTTTAAGATTTATTCATTTATTATATGTAAGTACACTGTAGCTGTCTTCAGATACACCAGAAGAGGACATCGGATCTCTTTACAGATGGTTGTGAGCCACCATGTGGTTACTGGGAATTGAACTCAGGACCTCTGGAAGAGTAGTTGGGCGCTCTTAACCACTGAGCCATCTCTCCAGCCCCTCATGCACTTTCTTATGCGCCCTCTTAATGTGTTAGCACACAGGTGTATGCCCAGGAGCTACGTGTTTCTGACCTTCTAACTTGCTGCAGCGCTCCTCCAAAGTCAACACTTTCTGCCGATCCTCTTCCCATGAGAGAAGTTGTCTCTGATGCACTGCAACCATGTCATTGAGCTCTTTATCTCGATCTTTCAATTCTCCAATGAGCAGCTGAAGCTCCTTCCGCTGCTTCTCGATAGTGGAACTCTCAACTTCTGATCCGATGTTCTAAACATGGAGGGTGGCTTTGAATCAAGATGAACCCACACGTCAGCCACAATATACTTTCCAAATAATTACACACTTTTGTGGCCACCTCTGGATTGTAAAATTGAGTTTTGTCCTCTTCTAAGAACAATATATCAAGTTATGCATGTTTAAAGCAAGTTCAAGCCTATCACACAGTCTGCCTCTGTCATCATACAACACACAGTTTCTTAAAGAGTAAGACCTTCTCCAAAGACCCTCGCAAACTCACCTTCTGCCTTCCAAGGCCTTTGCTGTCAGCCTTCCTGTTCTGCTCGGCAATGCTCTGTCTGTGTGTGTACTCCAGCACATGCACACATGTGCTCGCACACAGACATGCAAACACGTGCTCCTGCGCACACACCTCCTGATGCCTTTGTGCCTGTGTGCGTGCGTGGTGGTGGAGCTCAAACCCGGAGCATTAATGAGCATGTGATCTAACTACTGAGTTATATTCCCAATCCTTGGCCTAGAAATTTTGGAGAAATCAAGGGAAGGTGAACATGAAATAATTGCTTTTAACAACACTATAGTCAATTCTTATCAAAGAATGGGAATTTTAATCTGTAAGAAGATAATTAAGCTAGATGTGGTGGTATGACTCCAGTCCTAGCAATCCAGAGCTTGAGGTAGGTGGATCTCTATGAGTTTAAGGCCAGTCTAGTCTACACATTGAGCTCCAAGCCAGCCAGAACTACATAGTTAGACCCTATGGTAGCAAGAACAATATAAAACAAACAAAATAAATTCTAAATATTAACACACACATTACTGAAATTCATTCAATCAAGGGCAATTTAGTATTTTTTAAAAAACATTTATTTTTTTCTTTTCTTTTTTTTTAAGGTTTATTTATTTATTATATATGAGTACACTGTCGCTGTCTTCAGACATCAGAGGAGGCCATTGAATCCCATTACAGATGGCTGTGAGCCACCATGTGGTTGCTGGGAATTGAACTCAGGACCTCTGGAAGAGCAGTGCTCTTAACCTCTGCGGAATCCTTCCAGCTGGGAAATTTAATATTGTTGCTTGTCATAGTCGACATATAGAATTAAAAACAAGGGCAAAGAGGATCCAGAGGACACAGATTTGATTCTTAGTATCCATACAGCAGCTCAAAACTATCTGTACTTCTAGTTCCAGGGGATCCGATGCCCCTCTTTTGGCCTCCTCGAGCACCAGGCACACAACACACATGGTGTACAGACATACATGCAGGCAGAACACCCACACATATAAAAGATTTATGTTTAAAAAGGGCGGGATGGCTCCGTATACAGAAGTGCTCACCTTACAGCCTGGTAACATGAGGTCAATGCCCAGAACTCAGGTGAACACTGGAGGTTAAGAACTTACCAGCTCCATAAAGCTGACCTCTGGCTTCCACATGTACGCATATGCTACATCTAAATATTCACGTTATATGCACACATATAATTTAAACAATAGGCCACACACAGTGATGCTTATGAAGAAAAAATTACCTATAATCTTTCTTGGTTATTATTATCACTTTTTTGTTGTTTTTAAGACTGTTTCTCTGTATAGCCTTGGCTGTCCTAGAATATGTTCTGTTGACCAAGCTGGCCTTGAGTCAAGAGCTCTGCTTGCCTTTGCCTCCCAAGGGTTGGGATTAAAGGCATGCGCCACCACAGCCTGGCTGTGACTAGCCATTTTAAAGTCCAGTGTATGTCAGGTCCTTTCAACCTGATTCTGGAGTTGGCCACTTAGTGGCTATAGAACCTTAATCAAGTTACTTAGCTTCCCTCATTCTTAGTTTCTTTCCCTGCAAAATGGTAACTGGAGTACTCTTAGACAAATGCTCTATCGCCGAGCAGTATCTACAGTATTTTTAAATATTAATTTTGTGTTTTACTGCATGTACAACTGTGTATCACTTGCATGGTTGGTGCCTGTGGAGGCCAGAAGTTGCTATCAGATCTGCCGACATTTGTGGGTCACCATGTGGGCACTGGGAATCAAACCTAGGTCTTTTGGAAGAGCAGCCAGTGCTCTTAACCAACTACTGAACCATCATCTCTCTAACCTCCACAGCCTTTTTAAAATACCTTTTGAGAGGTTGGTGATTTAGCTCAGTGGTAGAGCGCTTGCCTAGCAATCTCAAGGCCCTGGGTTCTGTCCTCAGCTCCAGGGGGTGGGGGTGGGGAGACACCTTTTGAGATGCAGTCTCACTAAATTGCCTTGCCCTTGGGCTCACTCTGAGGCCTTGAAATTTCCAGCCTCTAAAATAGCTGGGATTACAGACCTATTTTTTTTAAAGAAGAGGTTCTTTCTTTTAATGGCTCTACACTTCATTTAGACCTATAGTTTTGTAAGTGCCTGGCATATAGTAATCACTCAACATTAGTTATTATTATTATTAATTACAATTAGACAGGGCATTGCTTTGCAACCCTGTCGGTACTACAAGGCGGCCTTGAACTCACAGAAATGTATATGCCTTTACTTCCCAAGTACCTTCTGAGATTAAAGGTATGTGGATCCCAGGGATAGAACACAAACCAGGCCAGCTTCATGAACCCACTGAGCCATCTCACTGGCCTAATATCAGCTACCGTTTAAGTTCTAGTATAATCCATATGGTACAGGATTATGTTCTGGTTTTGTGTACAAAAGGTGGGGATAGAACTTGCCTCCCGCATGCTAGACAACTCTACCACTAAGCTAAGCCTATCCCCAACTCAAAGAAAGTTGAGATATGATGGCTCACACCTATATTCTCACAACTCAGGAGGAGGTGGGGCAGGAAGGGGGGGGGTTTACAGTGATGCCAGCATGGTCTGGAGGGCCATAAACAGGGCGTGGAGGGCAGTACAAGTTCATAGGGCAGTCATGTATATGATTACACTTTCAAAAAGATGTCTAAATTATGACGTACAGTTATTTACTAGTACCTAAATACACACACAAAAGAACTTGGAATTCCAAGTCACAATACCTGAATTCCAGTCTATAGGAATGGCAGCAGGGGCCCTGGAGCTCAGTGGAGGTAACCAGGCAATAAACCAAGCATACGAAAGTGTTCGTGTCACCCTACACTGATACAGAAATGCAGACCTTGGGCAAATTCACTTTGAAGATGTCAAAGTGAAGTAAGAAGTTGGTCCACTCGCTAGGCTACAGTTAAATAAACGAGGGAGGGCGGTGTCCCTGCCAACGTTCAACAGCAATGTCTGGTGCTCGCGCCTCCTCCCTGGGTCCCAGCTAGGTCCCCGGTTTTGTTGGGCTGAGGAAACGGCCTCTCTGCTCCCTCTCTGCACCGTCTCTCGGGGCAGCGGCGCTCACCTGGCGCCGGTATAAGGTCGTCGAAGGGTTCATGGATGATGCCCTTTCCCTCACAGAGAGTTGGTGCCAGGAGCGGGTCACCTCAGAAACGCCATAGGTGCTTGGCCGCAGTGGCGGGGGTAAGGCCACAGCCCACGACGCTGTGCCTTCAAAGTCACGCATGCGCACCCAAACCGCCCATCCACGCAAGGGCGTCGCGCAGGAGGGACGCCCTGAGTCTCGCGAGACTTGCGGCCGGCTCGCGGCCTGAGAACGCGAACTTACATTCCCACGCTGGAAAGCTTTGGCGTATCACAGGTTCCCGGAGCGTCACAGCGGGAAAGACGGAAAGAATTAAAAGCCGTTTCTAGTTCCCAATGATCCTGGTTTCTAATTCAACCAGCGGGTCTGCTGTTATCCTCCCTGTGGGTATTTAGTCTGAAGAAGCGGGCTGGGCTCTCAGAAATCTTGGTCTAAACCAAGATCACTCAAGATCAATCAATCACCTATCTGCTCTTAATTGCGATGAGAACCGTGGCATTCTATTATGACATTTACCATATTACTGCTGGATCCTGCGGCCTAAGGGAACTCTAGGTCTCATTATTTCTGTTTGTGCGTTCCTGTACCTGTGCTCAGTTGAGAAGGCAGCTTCCAGACCTTCGAAAGGCCTTCCACCACCTTTGAAGCAGGTCCACCACTTATGCCAGATATGGGCTGTCCAGTCATCCCCCTGCCTGGTTCCCAGCTCTAGGATTACAAATGCCCACGGATGTCCTTTTGTCTTATGGTTGTTAGGGATCAGAGGAGGGCAAGCAGAATGACCCTGGACCCTAAGAGCGAATTCCACCCAGGCCTGACCACCTGAGAATCCTAGGAACCCACAGTGGGAGGAGAGAATTCAAAGTTGTTTTATCTCTCTACACATGAACACAAACACTAAAATAAATGAATAAATCTAAAATTATCTGTGTGCTAAGGATCAAATCCCTGTCATCATGAAACAAACGCTTTACCACATACATACACGCCAAGTAAAAATGAAACAAATTAAAAGCAAAAAATAGCCAGGCATTGATTACACCTTTAATCCCAGCACTTGGGAGTCAGAGTTCTAGTTCAAAGCCAGCCTGGTCTACAGAGCAAGTTCTAAGACAGCCAGAAAAACAAAAACAAAATACCAAACCAAAATAAAACTAGACTGTGATAATTAGACAACTAGATTAAAAGTCAATCTTTAAATTATGGGGTATGTTAAATTTCAAGTGAAAAGCCACATTATCAATAAGGGCAATTTTAAACCTTCATTGTCAACCTGCTACAACATCTGCTGACGATAACGATTGAAAATGCATTTTTCAAGAACTGCTTCAGAACTGGAGAGATGGCTTCTGTGGTTAACAGTGCTTGCTCCTTCCTCCAGCAGAGGGTGCAAGTTCCATTCCCAGCATGCAAAGGCGCAGCTCATGCCCACCTTTCTCCAGCTCCAGGGGCCTCTACAGGTTCACCTACTTTTGTGGGCATCATACCCACAGGGAGCATAGGCTGGGATACTGAAGTGTTTTTCCATGAACACATAGGTGCAGTACTACACGGGAAGTCTCCCAGCACCAGAACCAACAGCACTATCAGAACGCATGCTGGGATAGCCGTGACTGGTGCACTTACTCTGCCAATGCTCCTGCTTAGCACGATTCAGTCAGTGAGGAGTTTCATTTTTAACTTCACATCTTTATTACACGTTTTTTCCTAAGACTTTAAAACAAACAGAAAGCACCCTTTCATTCAAAAAGAGGATGTTTTTGCATGATAATAATTTCATGGACTCTACATTTTTAAAGGAATCTTTAACAACTTGTGTTTGTGGCGCTACAAGCTTGGTAGGTAAGCAGGATGTTTTGCATAATGATTTCATGGACCCTATATTCTTAAAGAATCTTTAACAAGCATGGTAGGTAAGCCCTTCTACTGCCCAGCTACATATGTCCCCACATGTAAGGCAACTTAAAAGACTTTTCACAGGTAACACCTGATTTTCAAAGTTTAAGTTCACCCAATTCATTCATTAAAACAACTAGTTTCTCCATAAGTTAGTTAAATTGCTACCTTCCCAAACTACAGACTGAAAAGAGATACATGCCGTTTTTGATTGGTTAGAATTTTACCACCCCCATCTATAGCCAGGATAAGAATTCCTAGCTTTCTGAGCATCTTTCACTCCTAACAGTATGAATGAATGTCTAAAACAAATTTGCAGTCTGACTCCAGTCAACATCACCAAGCAGGTTCCTAATATTCTTGGAAAAGGCATTTTCAAATATGTAGCATCCTCTCATGAGCTGCACCGCTTCTGTAACCATTCTGTACTGTTTATCAGCTCCAACATGACCAGTAACATTGACTGGCGCCCTCATCCATGAGTTGTATACAGGACTTGTCCTTAGCTTATGATAGAGCTGAGGTGGTTTACTGGGTCAACAGTGCACAGAGTTCTAAGGCTTTTAACACACTTCATCAAGTAATCTCCAGAATGGACTGAGCAAACCTACTCACACCCTGTGTTGTTACATCAACAAAGTGGATTTTTGTTAATGAAGGAACTAATCCACCTAAAAGTCCGTTAGATTCTCACCAACCAAGGAGACATACTTCTAGTAAGAAAATGAAATACAGATTCTTTTGAAAAGTTTGCTCAGCTTTCTCTCAGTAAGCCACCAACAGAAACACCCCCCACAAAAAGAAGTGGCAGCTTGCCCAGTATGCGCAAGGCCCTGGGTCCCATTGACAGCACCAAGTGGAAGGACAATCTATAGTGTTTCCCTAAAATAAAAAAATTAAAGAGAAAAAAATCAATACCAAATGACCAAAATGTTTTATTTGACTAAATTCAGATTCATGCATAAGCATGGCACACTACCTCTCTCTCACTTTTCAGACTTTGGCAATTTAAAAAAAAACAAAAAAAAACAAAAACCAAAAAAACCCCTAAACCAACCAACCAAGCAGCCTGTATAGAACAGTAAGGACGCCAAGGACGAGGAGTCTACAGCTTTACTGTAGGATATATATACACACATATGTACATATGTATATATTTCTGAAAGGCCTCTCCTCTGTTGGCCATGTCAACTCTCAGGTCACAGTCAGAAACATGACTTCTGAGTCACTTCTTCACCTCTCCAAGGTCTTCAATGCTGTCATCATCTACCTGTAAGACACAGGTAAAACAACTTCATGAATTGTGGCAAAAAGTAAGAAAGAAAGGAAGTGACTTGTTTTAAAAACTTGCATCTATGGGTAATGCATCCTATGCGCTTACCTCTGGCCACTTTTCCTGAATGACATCGATGATGTCATCTGTGAAGTCTCCCTGAATGATGATCTCATCCTCCCCTGTTACTGAGGCACCGCAGGAGAATTTTTGAGCAAAAAATCTTTGTGCTTCTTTGAGATCAATTTCTGTTTTGGTTTGTTTGTTTGTTTTAGAAAAAGAAAGGGGAGAGCTTAATTGGAATTGTAAAACAAAGGTATTTCTTCATTTTGAATTCCATCTATATTTTAAAACCATTTAACAGATGGTCTTAATGACCCCCTACCCCAGGAATAACTAAAACTACTATACGCCACACGCAGAGCTCTTAACGTGTATGTTCAAGGTCATATAGTCCCAGGACGTAAAACAGCATCCTCCACGCTATTCCATCACATAGTAAGACCAAAATGGCTGCGTATGGTAACTCACACCTTTAATGTCAGCACTCAGAAGGCAGAGGCAGAAGGATCTCTGGGTTACAGGCCCGCCTGGTCTACACAGTGAGTTCCAGGACATCCAGTGCCACATAGAAAGACCATGTCTCCTAAGACTGAACCCCCAGTGAACTAGTCTATGGGGGGAGGGCGGCAATGGGGGGAGGGTTGGGAGGGGAACACCCATAAGGAAGGGGAGGGGGGGGGTTTTGCCCGGAAACCGGGAAAGGGAATAACACTCGAAATGTATATAAGAAATACTCAAGTTAATAAAAAAAAATAAATAAATAAATAAAAAAAAAAAGAAAGACCATGTCTCAAAAACAAACAAACAAACAAACACGAACATCTAACTTTCAAGCATCACATTCATGAGGCTTAAGCTCTTTCCTAGAAAAGCTGAAAACAGAGAAGCAGACCTTTATATTTAAGTGCAGGTGCCTTGACTCTGCACTCCTCCTTCCTGTTTTAGCTTCCCACATGGCAGGATTACAGGTTTGTGCCATCTCAACAGTTTAAATCTAGCAGTGAAGGGCTTTGAACAAACCTTCACACTGTTACCCACCTTCCCTCACCTCTAATTGTCAATTCCTAAAGATGGACTAGTTTTCAACCTCTCACAAAAGACTGGTAGAGAAATAGGAGCAGTCCTGGGCAGTTTTGAATTTTATCTACCCTCGGCACTCTACAAAGATCCAAGCAGTAATCCCTTAGAAGACCTGGGCACTACATACCTGCAACCCCAGATACTTAAGAAGCTAAGAAGTAGTTTGAAGTCAGTCAAGGTAACACAGCAAGATAGCATCTCAAAAACAAAAGCCAAGCAAAAATCAGCAAAAAAAGGTGAGGGGAATGTGTTAGTGTTTTCTACAAAAGACTTTAAATGCTAATTTTTTTTTCTTTTTCTTTTTTTCGGAGCTGGGGACCGAACCCAGGGCCTAGCGCTTGCCTACCACTGAGCTAAATCCCCAACCCCTAAATGCTAATTCTAAAATCAGCTAAAAATGCAAGACCAGGGGCTGGAGATCAGATGAGTAAGACAAGTCCTTGCCAAGGACTCTTTGGGAGGCCCTCACTTCAGTCTCCACATAAACTAGGCGGGGTGGTGCGCTCCCAGAACCCAGGACCTAGGGGTGGAAGCAGGAGACTCAGAAGTTCAAGGACATCTTTCATTACTAGCAGAGCCAGCCTGAGACATTACAGTTTCAGTCTTTTTTTCTTTTCTTTGTTTTTGTTGTTGCTGCTGTGTTTCTGAGGCAAGGCTTCACTATAAAGCCCTGGCTGCACTAGAACTCCCTATGTAGTCCAGACTGGCATATGCCTGCCTCTGCCTCCTGAGTGCTGGAATTAAAGGGGTGCACCACCTACCTGGCAATCCTGCCTTTAAGACAACACAGAACCGTAAAGCAACAACAGAGAACACCACCAGACGAGCTGGACAAGGCACGTGCCTATATTCCCACATCTAGGAAACAAGGTAGGTAGACCGCCTGAACTGGACAGCAAGTTCTAAGCTAGCCTGGGCTACAGAACAAGGTCTTCTCTAAAAAAAATATTTTTTAGAACAAGAGCTAGAAAGATAGATTACTCAGGGTTAGGAACATTGTCTGCTCTTGTAGACGCGCTGGGTCTGATTCAAAGTATAAAGCACCCAATGGTGGCTCTCGACTGCCTGTGACTCTAGTTTCAGAGAACCCGGCACCCTCTTGCATCAGACAGAACATGGTACACGGACATGCCTGTGGGTGAACACCCATACATATTAAAAAGAAAATGCGAAACCTTCTTTAGTATCTTTTGGCATATAGAAATATACGGATGGAAGCTGGGGATACAGTTTCCCCAAATGACAAGAACAAGCAGAGAGCGGAGCTGTGACATTTCATGAACAGACTCCAGTTTATACATCTAAGCCGATACATATACATCTAAGCATATACATCTAAGCCGAGGCTAAAAACAAAGAAACAAACTAAATCTCAACTCACCAAAAGTTGCAAGGCCACACACTCTCGTCACGTATTTCTTCTTTGCTCTGGGGATTTTGGCTATCGTGACCTTCTGTGGTACTGTCTTCTTCTTCTGTTTTATTTGACCTCTTCCACCTTCATTAAGAAAAAGCTCACATCAATGGCTTCCTTCTGCACAGTTATAAAACACTACACAATACTGAGTCTTCTGCTTTGTTTTAAAGTTCTTTTATAATACAAAATTACCCAGGCTACTTATCCAATAAACATTTATCAACTGGTACCTACTATGTGCCTGGCACCACACCACACTAAGGACCGAGGGTGCAAAGATAAACAGGACACAGTTCCCATCCTCCTGACTCACAGTCTATTAAACTGAGAGGTGGTGGAGGGGTGTTAAACCAGACATGGTGGTGCAGACCTATAGTGTCAGCACTCAGTTCAAGTCCAGCCTGGCCTGTTTAGTAAGACCACAACCAATGGGTCTGTGGATTTGTTATCAAGTAAAGGTGCTTGCTGCCAAGCCTGATGACCTGAATTCAAACCCCAGAACCCACATGATAACAAGGAAAGAACTGGTTCCTGTAAATTGTCCTCCAACCCCCACACATTTATATAACCTTCCACATACAATAAATATATACAGTTGTTTTGTTTTTCAATACAGGGTTTTTCTGTACAACCTAGGCTGTCCTGGAATTCAGAAATTCACGTGACTCTGTCTCTTGAGTGCTGGGATTAAAAGTGTGAGCTGCCTTCACCCAACACAATAAATAAATTAAAAACAACACCACCACCACAAAAACAGGAAATGTTTCCTAAAGGAAGTGACCTCTAAGTGAGTATTAAAGAACAGAGTATTCAGGAGAAGACAAATGGCTGGACAGGTATAAGACACACATGTATTCAGTCCAAGAGAAAAGACACTACATCTAGGAAGCAGCACAGTGTATCTTACTGGAGAATGCTTAAGGGTACGTAGCACAGGACGTTAGAAGTCAGTATGGAACTGGAGCCAAGCTCAGGCGTGACTACACTGGGCAAAGCAAAGTCACTGAAGAGAGAAAGAATGAAAGATTCACAGTTGTGGCGATCATGTCAGCTGTAGTGTGAAGGGTGGGTCTATGAGAGTAAAGTGGGAAGAGAGGCAAATACAGTTCCTGCATTCACTCCAGCAGAAACTCATCAAAATAGAAACCCAATGTGGCATCCGTAACAGCTGCTGGTCAGAGTAGGGGTGGGTGGGGGTGAGCAGGTTTAGGACTATCAAAGAGCAGAGCCCAGCCCAGCTCGTGGGTTTCCAGGTTAGATGACAAGATGATTGTGCTACCTCTGCCAAAAGGGGGACAATAAGAGATCAATTCAGGACTCAGTCAGTTTAACTTTGGAAGCGCTTCCGACGTGGTATCTGTGGGGACCATGCACATTTCCAGCTTCACAGGGGCCAGATACAGAGGTATAGATTTAAGAATGACAGGTCTATACCGTAGCACACGTTAGAGACAGGACAGAGAGTAAAAGGGTAAGAGGACCTAGGACAGGGCCTGGGAAGTCATTTTAAGGGACACCTGCCTGGAAGAAGAGTCTACACAGACAGACAAGCCAGAGGATTCACAGCAGAGAGGTTCATGTGCTCTGCCTATTTAGCAATACCAACTCTCATGACCTTTACCACAGTTTCAGTTCAGTTTAACAGTGAAGGAAAGGTAGAAATACTCCTGGCAGAGATCTCTCTTGAAGTAGCATGTAGAAGGCCTTAGATTCAATGCCCAGCACCAGGGGAAGATAGGGGAGGGCAAAATCTTTAAAATAGGCTGGAAAAATGGCTCAGCGGTTAAGCACACTTGATGCTTCTAAGATGACCCCAGGTTTGGTTCCCAGTACCCGCCCGACTGCTAACACCTCCATGTCTCCAGTTTCAGAGATGTGGCTCCAGCTGTTTATCTTCCATGGGCAAAGCATGCCTATGGTGCACACACATGCGGGCAAAACACCCACACACATAAAATAAAGATAACTCGAGAAAAAAAAAGTATGAGCTGATTTTAGTCACAAAACAGCGAGGAAGAGGCGGATAGGGGACGGATGCTCCGGCGTAAAGACTGTCTTAGAGGGAGAGCGTTTTGTAAGTAACATTTCAACAGAGAGGAGCCTGCAGCAGGCTGGCTGCATCTTAAATGCACATAGGGCAAACATGCATGTACTCTGAGTAAATTTTGTTTCCCCTTTGAGACAGGGTCTCTCTGCATGGCCCTGGCTGTCCTGGCAACTCACTGAGATCCACTCACCTCCATCTTCCAAGTTTTGAGGTTAAAGGTGTGTCCCACCGTGACCAGCTAGGTTTTTCTTTTTTTGGAGACAGAGTCTCATTATGTAGCTGAGGCTGGCCTGGAATTCCCAGGAGTCTGCTGGCCTTAGTCTCTTAAATACCAACATTGCAAGCGTGAGCCGCCACGCCTGGCTCGTCAGCAGGCGGATGCTCTTCAGCTCACAGCCCTATTCACTCTCCTATCGTCTATGAAGGGAAGGGGTGTTTGCATAAATCAAAAGTGGGCTTGGCCTTACCTCTTTTTTGTTTTTTCTTCTCCTCCTCTTCCCCTACTGGTCCTTGGCCTTCACTAATTCCAGTTTCTTGTTTGGGTGAATTTTCTGGATAGAATAATGAAACAGAAAAGCATGAACATCATTTTATACGAATATATTTTTAAAAAGGAAAAAAAAAATCACCTGTTGAGGATGTGGCTCAGGCTTGAATGCACAAAGCCCTGGGTTCTGCCCCACTTTAATTCCAGCACTGAGGTAGAGGGTAGAGGCAGGAGGATCAGAAGTGCAAGGCTTGGATGTTTGGCTTTCCAAGTGTGTCTGTGGCAGGTGTCTCCTCATTCCCAATAAACGCTATCCTACGACTGCTGATTGTCTGTAGTACTTGAGAATTCTCTACTGCTACCAGATTTTTTCCTGTTTTTTAAATTATTTAACTGACAAAGAAAAGAAACCTGATCAAAACCTCTAGACTGTATCATTTTTGGGGAACTTGTCTTGGATTTCTATTTTTTTATTTTTTATTATTTTGAGGACTACTAACAGAGGCATCTCTTACTAGTAAAAGGCTGCCAATAAGCCTTGTACAGGATTCTCATGTTTCTGCTACACAATCCCGCCAGCTAAAAAGTTATGCCTCATCCTATTAAAAGTTTTGTTAACCAAGATGTCAATTTTTTTTTCTCATTAACCTTATATCTTAAGGTTCCCCATAAGATTACAATCAAAGAAACTCAATGGCCAACTTAAATTTTTTTTTTTTCTATTTGCTTTTTATGGTTTTTGAGAGAAGGTTTCTGTGTAGCCTTGGCTGTTTTGCAACTCAATGTAAATATGGCTGGCCTCAAACTCAAGGATCCACTGGCTTCTGCCTCCCAAGAGGTGGGATTAAAGGTGTGTACCACCATGCCCAGTTTACTTCTTGAACTCTTAAAGCTGACAAATGGCTTCCTCCATAGTGTACATCTTATGGCAGACACTGGTGGCAGAAAAATCAAGAGTCTCAAATTGACACGGAGCCTGCCAAGGATTCCTTAGATGGTTCTCTTCCTCTAATAAAGGCAAAGCTGCCCCAGACATTTTCCCAACTACAGTCCCAGCAGGAATCGCAGCACTAACAGCCCCACGTTTTATGTTACAGATGCTACCTCACTCATGGCAGGCTCCACAGATACACACCATCACCAAATGGGTGCCTCATGCCCTAGATCTCTGCCACTGGTAAAGTTTTATTGTGGCACCTTACATAGACTCCCCTCTGAGGCACTGGGACTGCTACCCACAGCCTCTTCCCTGAGTCCCCTAGGAGCAGTTAGGGTGACTTCTGAGAGAAGGGAAGGAGAAATCAGGAATTAAGGAGACTCCCCACTAGCAGCCCACATGGTGGGCTGTCTCAGCAAGTTCAAGGCCAGCTCAGGACATGCCTTGCAACAGTTCTAGGCCAACAACATCCTTGCTTTCTTCAGACTGACCAACCCAAAATTAGGCGAGTCAAAAGTCCCCTGCTCAGTATTGCTGAGGTCATTTTTTTTCTGTGTCCACTGCATTTGTGGGTTCCTTCCATCTTCCCAATAAACTCTTCGGCTGTCAGAAGAAACAAAACAAAAGCTACACACACACACACACACACACACACACACACACACACACACACACACACACACACACACACAAATAAAACATTCAAGGATCCTCAGCTGCATAGCCTGCCTGTCTACAAAACCAAGCAGGGCTGCACTACTGCGATGGCTCAATGGATAAGGCACTTGCTTCAAAGCTTCACAATGTGAGTTTCTTCCCTGGAACAGCAGATTCCACAAACTGTCTTCTGACCTACACACACACAAACACACCTCTCTCACACAGACACATTCAGATACACACTCAGATACACACTCCTATGTAACACTAAATGTTTTTAAAATTCACTTCTGAACATAAGGCAAGCCACTAGCTGATTAAAGTACCTAAAATGCAAATGGCTACAGCCCACTCTAATGAAACTAAACTCTAAAGTGTCATAGTAAGTGGCTACCTGTCCTTCAAAGGCCAGGTACTAAAGACTGAGCCCTCAAGAAGGTATCCCTGTTTTTAGGGGTGGGGCACGGGGTTGCATCAAGTCAGAAGCACCATGGTCTAGAAAGAGACAGTCATTGGGGGCTTCACCTAGGTGACAATGGGAGCCAGTCTCTTCCTTTCATTTCCCCAATCGTGAATGACTCCTGCTACCTTAGCACAGGTAGAGCAACAGGGCCACAGCAAAGGGCTGAGGTCATTAGGATTAGTCATGGACCACATTAGCCTTTTCTCCCTATAAGTTTATTGTTTTAGGTCTCTTCTATAGCGATGGTAATAAAGAACAAAATTATTAAGATTTGGTATTGGACGGACGAATGGATGGAAGGATGGGTAGACGGACGGATGGATGGGTAGATGGGTGGGTGGGTGGATGGATGGATGGATGGGGTGAGTGGGTGGGTGGATGGGTGGATGGATGGGTAGGTGGGTGGATGGATGGATGGATGGGGTGGGTGGGTGGGTGGATGGAAGGATGGGTAGATGGGTGAGTGGATGGGTAGGTGGGTGGGTGGATGGGTGGATGGGTAGATGGGTGGGTGGGTGGGTGGACTGATTCTGCCCTCAATCTCGTATCTACTAGCCGCTGAATACTGGAATTAAAGGTGAATATCACTTCACTTGGTTTAGGATGTTTGTTTGTTTTTCCAGACAGCATTTCTCTATGTAGCCCTTGCTGTTCCAAAACTTACTTTGTAAACCAGGCTGGCCTTGAACTCAGAACTGCCAGTATCTGCCCCAGGAATAATAGGATTAAAGGCATGGGCTATCAAACTAGGCTAGAATTTTTTTTTCCAGATAGCATAGCAGATCAGGCTAGCCTGGACTACCTAGTGAAATCTGTTTCAATATAAAACAGGGCTAGAGAGATGGTTTAGAGGTTAAAAGCATTTGCTGCTTTTGAAGAGAGTTCAGTTTCCAACACTCACATCACGTAGCTTCTAACTGTTAATTCCAGCTCCAAGGGGATCCTGCCACCTCTGGCCTCCTCAGTCACCTGTACATAACCGTGCACACACCTAACTCAAAAAAAAAAAAGTTTAAACAAAACAAAACAAAACAAAACAAAAACAAAACAAAGCCAGGTATGGTGATTCAGGCCTTTAATCCCATCACTTAGAGGCAGGTGGATCTCTAAATGACTAGACAGCCTGGTCTCTGTTGTGAATTCCAGGACAGACAGGGCTACATAATGAAACCATGTCTCAAAAATCTAAAAAACAGAACATAAAACACCTCACAAGCCTGTGCCTCAGCCACTCAGGTAGCAGGATTACAGGATGCACCACTATGCCTAGTTCACAAATCATGATTCTTTTTTTTTTTTTTTTAAAGATTTATTTATTTATTATATATAAGTACACTGTAGCTGTCTTCATATACACCAGAAGAGGGCATCGGATCTCTTTACAGATGGTTGTGAGCCACCATGTGGTTGCTGGGATTTGAACTAACTCATGACCTCTGGAAGAGCAGTCGGGTGCTCTTAACCGCTGAGCCATCTCTCCAGCCCACAAATCATGATTCTTTTTTAGCCTCGTGGAAGGGAAGTACAACACTCAGATCAAAATTTCTTATGGGCTACAGACATGGCCTAGCAAGTAAGGGCAGCTGCTCTCCCAGAGGAGCTAGGTTTGAGAACCAGCACCTGCATGGTGGCTGTATGATTGTGACTGTAACTCCAGCTCACAGGGACCCTACACCCTCCTCTGGCCGCCACAGGCACCAGGCACACATGGTGTGCACAGACAAACATGCAGGCAAAACATCTATACACATAAAATAAAAATAAAATCTCAAAGTAATAATAAAAAAGGAAAAAAAGGAAGCTTCTTTCTCTTTCTTTCTTTCCTTTTTTTTTTTCTTTTCTTTCTTCCTTTCAACATTTATCAAGTTCTGGCCAGTCAGAGTTATGGTGAGACTGTCTCCAAAACAAAACAGAACCCGTATCGTTAAGATAGAAACAAAAATACCATATAAACGACCTGTTATTAACGTGGCAGCTGCAGTAGAGAGCCACAGGGATAAAACAAAGGACTCAATAAAATGTCAATGTTCATAAAAGAAACCAGCCTTGTAGCCAATTGGGGAGGAACTGTATTTAGCCAGAAGCACAGCGGCATATCCCTGTATCCCATGATTTGGGAAGTGGGCGCAGGAGGATAGGGAGTTTGAGGCCAGGCTTGATATACAGTGACTCGTGGGCTAATGAGACCATGTTTCAAAAAGAAAAAGATGATCAATTCATTTCTCATTAAAGTACTTAAATTATAAAGCTGACTTGCTGCCCCACAAATGAAACAATAGTTCCTTCACGAGTTCTCATCTTCCTCAGAGACCTGCCAGTCAGACACCTAGTTTCAGACCAAGTGCCTCCCAGGACTCATCCTGTCAGCGGCTATCTCAACTCGCTGCCCTTCAGTTGGAGCGGAAGCACTTCGGCAAACACACTTCTCCAAGTCACAGTCACGGTCTAGGCAGGCGATGCTCAGGGCCAAAAATGCAAGGGCTGATTACAAGACAAGGCTCAAGCGTTGTTCCCAAGGAAGAGACTAAGTACGTGACTGTTACTGCAAAGGCCTTACTTACCAAGGACAAGGGGTTTGCTCCATGGAAATATGAAAACTGAGCAGCAAAGCGAGGACACCATGGGACGAACTAGAGTGGAATAGGCCTGCTTCCAGCCTTGGCTTTGTCTTGTTCCAGCTACTACCTTTGTTTTACCAAGCTTATGAGAGGCCATCACAGGAGCTAAGAGATGTCCTCCTGTCTGTGACACTCCAGCACCACCAATCCCACTCTGAGATACCTGAACCTAAACTCTATATTCTATATATTAAACTCTATAATCCCTCTTCCTCATCAATGTGCTGTTCAAAACAGTTCTCTGACCACTTCTTACCGCGCCCCCACCACTGATGTCATTCTCAGTCTTTGTTGTCTCACTGAAATAAGGTGTCACTACAGCACCTGGTCTCCGACTCTCTGGTTATCCGGACCGGCCATGAATCTGCACAGCTGTCAGGTGTGGTCTTCTCACCTTAGTCACTGAGATTATACACCAGTACCCTACTCCCAACCTCCCCAGATATTTTTAAGACTTATTTATGTGTACATACATGTATGTGTGTAGATTACAGGACTGTATGGAGTTGGTTTCCTCCTTCCACTTCTATATGGATTCCAGAGAACTGCAGGTCCCCTGGCTTATGCAGCAAGCAGCTTTACCCACAGGCCACCCCCCAGGCCACCTTGCCAGCCTGAGACAACTCATTTCCCCATTCATTCCTGCTCACCACTGTCTGGACACTATTGATTTGTTTCCCCTTCAAGAACTGGTTCCCACTGATTTGTCCTCAGGCCCTCAAACAGCATATGGCATCTATATGCTCTTGATAAATGTAAATATACCCAACTGTGGTGGAATATGCCTTTAATCCTAGCACTCTAGAAAGAGGCAGGTGAATCTCCGTGAGTTCAATGCCAGCTAAGGCCAGATAGTGAGAGCGTGTCTTAAAAAACAAATAAAAATGTGAGTATGTATTTGTTCCTAAATCATTCACTCTGATACCAGTTGATATAAAGATCCATCTGCTCTCAGAATTCAAAGTTTTAAAGGTAACGGAGATTGGTGATGTTTCACAATATCCTGTAAGAGGTCTCTCTTATCTTCTTGTCAGGACTAGGAATTGAAACAGGGCCCTGCACATACTAAGTAGGCACCCTACCACTAAGCTGTACCTACAGTCTCTTTTCCCTTTGTAGTCGGGGTCTTGAGACACCCAGCTGTCTTGACATCACTGTCCAACCACAGCCTGCCATAAAACTGGGCAGTAGGCCTTCACCACTAGGGCCAGCAAAACTTTCTTTTTTGTTGTTGTTTTTGTTTTTAAGAATTATTTATTTCATGTATATGAGCACACTGTAGCTGTCTTCAGACACACCAGAAGAGGGCAGCAAGTGCATTACAAATGTTTGTAACCCACAATGTGATTGCTGGGAATTGAACAAGAGCAGTGAGAGCTCTTAACTGCTGAGCCATCTCTTAAACGCCCCCAGCTAAACTTTCTTATGTTTAAAATACCCACGTGTATTTGTTCAATACAATTCTAACTTAAAGGAAAAAAAAAAAACAGTATTTAAAACAAGAAAAAGGTCCATACCTACAGTAAGTTTTGCAAATTCATTTGGAAAATTCTTCTCTAGCCATTGTCTACATTTAGCAACATCAGGCATATATTCACAGTACTAGAAGAGAAAAAAAACCAATTAAGAAATCATACATTTCAATCAGTACAATTTCATTAAAAACCATCCCACATACTCCCTACACAAAGAATAATAAACTACACACACTCTTTCTGTCTCACTGTGTGGCCAGGGAAGCCTCTAAATCTAAATCCTCTGGCTTGTGGAGTGCTGGAATTCCACGTCACCAGGCTCAGCCTCACCTACCTCATCCTCAGGAAATCTGAAATTCAAGTAGGAAATATCCCATAAGAAATAAAAACCCAGACCAGGACCTCCCCAGGACAGCTGTTTCCTTCTCCATCAAGCAGAAGGGTCGGTCATTGGAAAGAGTAACAGCCAGGTGCAAGGCATACATAGGCCTGTAAGCCCAGCACTCAAGAGGATCAGGCCAAGGACTGTGAGGTCAAAGCCATAAACCACACAGTGAGGCCACCTAGTCTGGGAAACGAGAGGGAGGGCAGGCCTTCTACAGAGCTTGGCTGAAGGAAGCCTTATACAGTTACTACCCCTCATTCTTCTTCGACTCAAGCATGTACACCTTGGCTTTCAAGTTATTTTGCTTCCATCATCTGACCACTCACGAATTCCACACAAAAATCTAAAACCTACAGCCAAGAGATGCTCAGCAGTTAAGAGTATTTATAGCTCTTGCAGAGGACCTGGATTTTGGTCCTGGCACCTACAATCAACCATCTGTAACTCCATTTCCAGTGAATCCATTGCCTTCTTTGACCTAAGGGCACTGTGTGTGCACACAACACACATAACTCATGCAGGTACATGTATGTAAAAAATACATAACTATTTTTTATTTAATTTTTTTAGAAAAAAGGACATCTGTAGTCACAGCTACTCAGGAGGCTGAGGCAGGAGGATTGTTTGAACACGTGAGTTCAAGGATAACCTGGGCAACATAGTAAGATCCTCCAACATTCATTCATTTTTGGTTGAGACAGTTTCTCTGTGTAGTAAGTACTGGTTGTCCGAGAACTCATTCTGTTCTTGAGGCTGGCCCCAAAGGATCCGATTGCCTCTGCCTCCTGAGTGCTAGGATTAAAGACCTAAGGTGAGCACCTGGCTAAGACCCTGATTAAAAAACAAGCAAGTAACAGTGCATGGATGACTTGGAAACCTAATCTGTAAGATAAAATTATTCTGATCCAGGATCAGCAAGATGGCTCAGTGAGCTCATGTGCTTGCCACCAAGCTTGCTTGAATTTGATACAGGAACCCACAGGACAGGAGAGAAGTGACTCCAGTTGTCTTCTGATCTGCACAAGTGCACTGTGGAACATGTTACGCACGCACGCATGCACACATACACACAAAGTATTCTGATCCAAAGTTCACTAAGAGAATTGAAACACTATCAAACGACAGGAAATGAAAAACAAGTTCTTAGATTAGCTCTGACGCCAAGAGTCATCTCATATGCAGGGAAAAGAGAGAACCCCCACCCACCGAGCAGGACTTACCTCTGTTGGTAACGAGCAGACTAGATGGAGAGAAAAAAGACGAGAGGTCAGAACCATGGAACACAGGCCTCCTAACTACTTTCTAGCTGATAGAGCACTTCATCTGCTCCTTTCAGCGATTCTCTTTCTCCTTTTTTAAAGTCACCTATGTGTCACCACCTCTTCTATTTCTCCATCAAATATTCTACTTGAGGGTGTTCCCTCTCTTAACACTCCAAGAACTCTGATTATCTGCCAGGCAGCACATGCTAGCTTCAGTTTCATGGCCTTGCTGCCCAGCCTCTGGGGTGCTGAGGTTACAAGCATGCGCCTGCTTGTCTGCCTTCACCAGTTTCTCTACCACTTACTTTTCAATATTGCTCTGTAGGTTTCCAAGGTAAAAAGATACACAATTATTTTAAATGACAATAGTCTGACATTTTGATCTGAAGACAATAGTCAGTTGACATAATATCAAACTTTTAAGTTGAGCTCTTCCTCAAGACAACTGCGTATTACTCACATCTCTGCATGAGACACAATGGCACAGAGCAGAAGCACAGAATATGTCTTCTAAATAAACTCGAGCTGTTCTCTCAATCCCTGCTAGGTCTCTAGCCGAGAGCTGAGACCAGTGTCCTCTAACTCGTATCTTGGTCCGGGGCTGGAGAGGTGGCACAGCACTTTAGCACACCTATGCTCTTGCAAAGATGGGAGTTTGGTTCTCAGCACCTGTATTGGGCTCACAACCATCTGTAACTCTAGCTCCAAGAGAGCTGGTGCCCTCTTCTGGCATCTGTGAGCACCCACGATGCAGCATAAACACAGAGACTCAAATAAAAATAGAGAAAGAGACAAAGAGACAGAGCCACACAACACTACTGCCCAGGCTAGGCTGGAAGTCCTGGTCTCAAAAGATCTTGCTCAGTTTCCCAAGCAGCTGGGACTATAGGTTCATACCATGTCACTACATCACTCTTCTAAAGCCCCGTGTAGTTCTGACAAAATCTTACTATAGGCGGGTCGTTGACTAAGCTTACCTCTTCCAATTTTAATCCTGCTGCCAGTAGTGAAGCCACAGGAGAACATAGCTTTTTTGCTCAAAAATCTTCAGTGACCTACAGCAGCTAAGAACCAAGTCCCCACACTTTGGTCCTGGACCCCATTGTTTCGATTTCTGCTCCTACTTCGAAGATCACTATCAAGCACACTGCAATACCTGCCAACGTGCGTTCCCCATCCTTTCCTACCCTTTTCCTGCTCGTCTACCTGGCCTATCTGCTCTCTGTCCCTGCCTGAATTCTACCTTCCCTCCAATTCCTACCAACTGTGCTCACCTCTACCGTCTCCTCCAACTCTCTGCAACAGGAAGAACCTCTCCCCTTCCCCACCACTGTGACTGTCCCAGATGTGTATATCGCTTCCCTCTGCTACCAATTACACCGTATACACCCCCCTTGCTGACGGCCACTCAGTGTAAGTTACATGTGGAGACAGCCAGAGCCTTGCTGTTTTCCAGTCCTTCCCAGAACCTAGTGCAGCAGCGTATGCAGATGTACCATGTCAGTTACTGAGGCACTGTGACATGGACCCCAGCAGGAATGCCATGGCCTTCCTACCAAGCTAGCTGATGAAGCCCATTACCGTAACATGCTAATGCAGAACTCCAAATGTATCTTTTGTTGCCTCTGCCCTACAGGCCTGGCTTACTAAGCCTGGCGCCACAGAAAACACACTGTATCATTGACTCACATAGGTGATCAATAAAACCTATTGTGTCACAAGAAACTATCCCATACTACCTATGAGCCGGGGCTGCACAGAGCCCATTTCCTTGTCCCCTCCTTACTGCACTCTTCAGAGACCCTTCCATCCCTGACTCCCGATTTATAGTTGCATCAGTGTTAGTTAACTCAGTGTTTTCTATTCCCTAAGTGATTCTCTCCTTTCACCATGTAGGCTCCAAGGACTGAACTCAGACCATTAGGCCTGGTGGCAATCTCCTTTACAAGTGAGCCCAGTACTCCCAAGTGTTTCTTACACATGTAGATCTCAAACTCCCTGGAGTTTAGAAGCACCTCTTCCCTTAGTATCTGTAATACCAGTATAAAACTCAGGGAGGGAAATGAAAAAAAGCACATGTTTTCAAATAGGCCAAGACTGGGAACAGAACAATTTGACAGGTAAAGACACTTGCAGTCAGTCTAAGCCTGATTACCTGAGATCAATTACTGAACTCCTCAAAGGGGGGGGGGGGGGGGGGGGTTTAACTCTCCAAAGTTGTCCTGAGCTCTACACTCACACATACACAATAAAATGAAAATAAAAACAGTAACAAAAGATTAGAAACTGCTCATTACTGGGACAGAATCAATAGTGTCACCTTTTCAAAAGTTACTTTAGAGGATTATACATCAGTTGATTGTTTCTCTAACCCAGGAAACTCTGAGCTTGACCCTTACTTCACACTCCATAAACTGGAACAGTGGCATACAGCTGAAGCCAGTGCTCAGTAGGCAGAACAAGATGATCGCAAGTTCAAGGTCATCATCATCTATATAGCAAGTTCAAGGACAGCCTGGGCTACACGACCTTTTTTCTCCTTAAATCTAGCAAAGGGTGGTGATGCACACCTTTAATACCAGCAGCTGGGAAGCAGAGGCCAGCCTAGAGTACACTGAGTTCTTGGCCAGACAAAGTTACATGGTAAACCCTATCTTAAAAACAAAAAACAGGGGTTGGGGATTTAGCTCAATGGTAGAGCACTTGTATAGCGAGCACAAGGCCCTGGGTTCAGTCCTTAGCTCTGGAAAAAAAAAATAATAAAAAAACAAAAAAAGAATACTTTAAGGTGACACAAATGGGCTGGAAAAGTAGGGCTGAAGAGCACAGACACCAGGCTGCGGACACCACCCACAGACAGGTACGTGTACCGTAAACGAAAACAAAGTAAATCCACGAGTTAAAGACATGACTCAGTGGTTAAGAACATGAACTCCTTTTCCAGAGGACAGCATTTTGATTCCCAAAACTGATATGATGGCTCTAACAATCTATAACTTTAGTTCTAAAGGATTCAATGCCTTCTGGCTCTGTGAGTGCCAGACAATGAAGTGTTACAAAGACATACACATAAGTACAACACCCATTCATACACATAAAATCATGAATCAATGAATGAATCAATGAATGAATGAATAGCAAGCAAACAAGGCCTCAAACTCAGAGATCTGCCTGCCTCTGCCTCTTGGATGCTGGTACTAAAAGTGAGCTGTGTTTTGTTTGTTTTTTGTTTTTTAAGATAGGGTCTTACTCTGTAGCCCAAGCTGGCCTCAATCTTGCAACACCTTTCCTTTCTCTGCCTCTACATGCTGGAACTGCAGACCCCGCCACCATGCCCTGCTTGATCTCATAGAGTTTATTATGTGTGTACACAGGCAGATGTGCTGTAGCTGTTCAAGAGTTGGTTCATGGGATGGAGAGATGGCTCAGGGGTTAAGAGCACTGACTGCTCTTCCAGAGGTCCTGAGTTCAATTCCCAGCAACCACATGGTGGCTCACAACCTTCTGTAATGAGATCTGACGCCCTCTTCTGGTGTGTCTGAAGATAGCTACAGTGTACTCACAGACATAAAATAAATAAAATCGTTAAAAAAAAAAAAGAGTTGGTTCATTACTTCCACATTGTGGGTCCAGGGGTTCCAACCAGATTGTAAGACTCCCCAGCAACTGCCTTTGCCTGCTGAACCATCTCAAAGGTTCAATGGTTGTTCTTTTCAATTGAAACTTTTTTCCATAAAATATATCTCATCACAATTCCCCTTCCCCAAGCCCAACAGTTCTTAACTGCATTTGGCAAACAAGCTTTAAGAACTATCTTGAAGCTAGGAGTGGTGGTACATGCCTTTAATTCCTACTCGAAACCTAGGGATCTCTGAGTCGAGGCTAGCCTGGTCTACGGATAAAGTTCCAAGACAGCAAGGGCTACACAGAAAAACCCAGTCTTAAAAAAAAATAATTTTTTTGAAGAAAAAAATTATGGGCTGGAGAGATGTGATCTGATGCTCTCTTCTGGTGTGTCTGAAGACAGTGACAGTGTACTCACATACATGAAATAAATAAATCTTAGGAAGGAAGGAAGGAAGGAAGGAAGGAAGGAAGGAAGGGAAGGGAGGAAGGAAAGAAAGAAAGAAGGGAGGGAGGGAGGGAGGGAGGGAGGGAGGGAGGGAGGAAGGAAGGAAGGAAGGAAGGAGAAAATTATGAGCTAATAGTAGAAGCAGAGGCAGGAGAAGCTCTGTGACTCCGATGCCAGTCTGGTCTGTACGGTAAGCTCTAGGCCAGCCAGGATACATAGAGACACCCGGTCTGAAAAACACTATATTGAATTAATCATCTGTCTTTAAAAATATATATATATATATATTTTGGTTTTGCTTCTTGTTTTTGAAACTAGGTCTTACTCTGTAGTTTTGGCTGGCTTGGAACTTGCTTGTAGACCAGGCCAGATTGCTTTTGTCTCCTGAATGCTGGGATTAGACATCTGCCACCATGCTGGGCTCATCTACCTTAATATGTCCTCTTTTTTTCCTCATCTCGCAAACCTTAAGACACAAATCTCTAAATCTTACAGAAACCAGGTAACTTGCCTAGGGCCACATACCTAGGAAGTATTTAAGTCAGAAAGCATACTCTAGCCCATAACTTCTCACAACCAATATCATAGCAAAACTCAATCAATTAGTTCTATGTGATTTCTTCCTTTCTACCTTCTGTCCCTTCCCTTCCTTTCAAAAGTTTTGAGACAGAGTATACTATACATAGCCCAGGCTGGCCTGGAACTTTGAGATCTTCAGGCCTAAGCTTTATGAATGCAAGGATTACAATGTGTGTTCCTTTAAATCGAATTTAGAGAACAAATTTGGAGGTCAGGCCTTTCGGCAAGCATGCTTTCCCCGAGCTACCCTGATGGCCCCTTAGGAAGCCAGCAAACATGTCTAGACTGTGTTCCTTCCTTTCCTAAGCACCTCCCACTATCTCTCAGGAGGCCATTATAACTTTCTCAGAGGCCTTGGCAGAAGTTTCTGGTTCGTGATAGGGTCCAGGGCTGAGGCCACAGGAGTATTTTATTCATGGAGTGAAGACCAAAGGCAAGGAGTGAATGCTTAACACCAAGATGAGCCACTTGGTCAACGACATGAGAACCAAGTCTCTAGAGACCTTTTCTCCCCGCCCTTGAAGGGATCAGAATATTGACTTTCCCTGGGGACAGCCCCTATGGATCAGTGCTGAGGCAGAAGCACACTCAGGAGACCAGAGTCGAGGCATTTCCTGCTCCTGGCGACTACGACAGTCACACGGTCTGAAGTTAGCTCCAAGGGTAGCTATTGCCATCCAAGCTTTCCACCGTCCTCACACAGAGAGGTTACCAAGGGTGCAGGAACTACACACCCCATAAAAGGAACAGGCTGCTGTAGCCTTGTGCTGGTTTATCTCATCTCCACCAAAAAGGCCATTGGCGCCACCTTGGCTTCTATGTCCAGGAAGCTGATACTGACATTGACCACTGTACTTCAGTCAAGACTACACAGCCACCTCATCAACTTCGCCAAGGCCAGCTTTGATTCTAAGCTACCTGACCCTCTGGAAAGAGACCATGTTTATTAAAATCTCCTTATCAGGAGCTTACAGACTGTCTTGTGAAAACTCAAACAGAATCTCCATGCAGAGGACCCAGCATTTAACCATGGCTACCACATAGATTCTCTAAAATAAAGTTAACCAACTTTAAAGTTAACCTTACTATTCTACAGAAGACCCAGGTTTGATCCCTAGAACCCACTTGGTGGCTCAGACCACCTGACACTCCAGCTCCAAGGGATCCAATGCTCTCTTCTGACCTCCATGGGTTCCTGCACACATGTGGTGCAGACATACACTCAGGTATACAGACAAACCCATTTAAAAAAGCAAGATGGTATATACCTTTAATCCCCACACTCTGAGCAGAGTCAGGTAGATCGAAGTTCCAGGCTGACCAAGACTACCAAAAACTAACAACAATAAAAAACAAGTGTATGATGACTAGAGACAGGGCCTGCCTTTCCTTGGTGATGGAGCCTCGGGACAGGGAGCATGTTTCTGGAGAGGCTGAGGCCCAGGACCACAGCCCCCAACACTGGGGAGGCCGAGAATCCACAGTGCTTGTTACCCAGCCAGTCCAGCTCATTAGGAATGCCGGATTCAGTGAGAGACCTTTTCTAAGAAACAACACAACGGAGTGAGTGAGGGGGTCATCCGACTCTAACCCCTGGCATCACAAGCACACATAGCCACGTCCACACACAAACACATATACACACATAAAAACCCCATCATATTATTCAAACCAGACTTTCCCAAGACTGTCACGCTACGCATCACTCCGACCTCATCTCTATGTACTCTTTAACCAACACCCTCCCTGTACTGTAAGACTTGAAAGCTGCTCAAGGAGCTCATGGGTAAAGGTATCTGATGCCAAGCCTGAGGACCAGCATTCAATCCCAGGATCCACATGGCAGACATAACTAAGGCTCACAAAAGGTCCTCGACATCCACACATGGACCATAACACAAGTACACGTAAGAAGCACAAATGAAATTAAAATGTAATGGGGCAAAAAAACAAAAAAATAAAACAAAACAAACAAACAAACAAACAAAAAACCCAAAAACCTGTTCAAGATTCTAGTCCCACATCAAGCTCCCCTCACCAGATCCCTCCTCACTCCAGTACTGGGACTGAACCTAGAGGTTTTGAACTTTCTGGACAAGTGCTGTGCCACTAAGTAACATCTCCAGGCCCTGCCTCTCCTCCTAACATTTCACTTCCTCAGCTTTTCCATACTTCTAATAACCCATGGGTCCTCACTAGGCCCACCCCTCTTCAACTAAGAATCCACCCAACCACAGAGACATTTGGGGGAGGTAACAGGACCAAATGTGAAGCTGTCAATACTGGGTATAAAAAAAAAAAATAAAAAATCAGTGAGCAAGTCACTCCAACACTTGCCTCCACAATAAAGGACTCGGAGAGGGTAATCCGCATCTAGCTTGGCACTGTTCTTCGTATCAGCCCCGCTGGATTCAGAAATGTCAGTAGCCATCTCACAAACCTGGAAACAAAACGACACAACTTCACGATCTGGGAGCTCGACCCCGTAAAGCGGCACTGGGGTGCAGTCTTAGCTTTCACCATGGATCCCTGAACACCAAAGCGGTTTTGATTCTATTAAAAAAAAAAAAAAAAAGGACACGAGTCTCATTAGATTCACTAATGATCAACTGCAGGCTTATCTACCTGGTCCAGGGGTTTACAAGGCAGCAAGAATAAATGGGCCATGAAGGCTCAGAGTTGGGGGCAGGGGCAAAAGGGACACCAGAGGAAAAGAGGAAGCGGTAGGGGGCAAATAATTGGGGTGGGTGACTTCTACAAAGACCGGGCAGGTCTGAGGTTGATATGGGAGGGATGCAAAACTGCAGTTAAAGGTACAGACATCTCTCTGCAGGACAGGGGCGAGTCACTCGAGGGTGCCCAGAATGCAAGGTGCGGCGACAGCAAAATACCGAAAGAGACCGAGCCAGGGGACGAGAATGGAAGTGCCACGGCCTGGAGAGATAAAATCGGGCCAGGACCAGGAAAAGGACCGGTAGCCCATAGGGAGGCTGAGGCTAAGGGGAGATCCCGGGAACGCCACAGGAGGCCCCCATGTGGGCGGGCGTGGAGACGCTCGGCCCGGCCCCCTTCCTTCAGGCAGCGCCTCGGCTGCCCTTAAGACGCTCCACCAGCTCCTCAGAAGCCACAGCAGCGCGAACGCTCGTTACCCAGCCGGTCGCACAGCCCCCGCCGCCTCCGCTCCCGCCAGCTGAAGCGACACATGCAACTCCTCTTCCCGGCCACAGCTGCCCGAAATCCGTCTGCTGGGCACGCTCGCGCGAGACAATAAGCCTTTATCGCGATATCCCGGCGGCCGCTAGGCGGATGTCGCGAGAAGCCTACGTGCTGGGGGTGGGCGGGGCGAAGAGGGAGGAGCATGCGCCCTGCGTTGAGCCTGGGTGAGGGGGCGGGACCGAGTTGCGTAGAGGCGGACGGCCAGTAGGAGGCGCACGCTACCTATGAGCAAGAACGAGCGAGCGGCTCTCGGTGTTCCTGCGCAGTGGGGCGTGGACTGGACGGGCACAGAGGCTCTTGAGTCACAGGTGACTCCCTGTTAGTGATGTGGGGAGCCTTGCCCCAGTGTCTGGGCTACATCCTAGAACCCCGACTAACCACTAGCCTGATGCATAAGTCACCCCTCGGCGGAGAGACTGTGGCTGGATGAGACATTGGGTTTTATTTCATTACGATTCCCTAAATAGGAATTACTCGTGCAAAGCTCATATTAATTACTGTTCAAATTTATATCATCAGGCTGACAACTATTTCCATATACTCCTTTGTGCATATCTCACCTTCTACGTGTTCTATACTGGAATTTTTCCATCCTGTCTCAGGATTTCTGGTTTTAACCACAGACGTCCTTGTTTAAGTTTTGCTTCCTTGTTTTTATTTTGGGGAAATCCCTCCATCTGCATCCTCAGCCCAAGTCCCACTTGTGAAACAAGAATGACACTGGGACAACTTTCAGAGCTCTGGTAGGAAGACAGTTGCTCTTTTGGTTAACATCGCCTCTGTCACATCCACAAAATTCACCTTCTCCAAATCCAGCTTCATTCACAGCCACTGCTGCGATCCCTTTAATTTTCTGCTTATAGCTTATTTTGCATGAACTAAGCTACCTGACATATGGCCCCATCTCTGGCATCGTCTACAAAGTTTAAAGCAGTTGGCCTGTAGCTCAGCGGTAGGTCATTTGCCTTGAATGGACAAGGCTCTGGATTCAATCGACAGACTGGAAATAAAAAGATTACACAACAAAAATGTACATTTTGCTGAGCATGGTAGTATGCATGTTAATCCCAACAACACCCAGAAGGCAGAGGCAGGTGGATATCAGCCTGGTTTACAGAACGAGTTCTAGGACAGCCAGGGCTAAACAAAAACCCTCTCTTTAAGTGTGTGTGTGTGTGTGTGTGTGTGTGTGTGTGTGTGTGTTTACCCAGACCTGGCCATCTATGCCTGTAGTTTAAGCAACCGAAACAGGAGGATTGCTGAGCTTGAGGTCACCCAAGGCTACACAGTAAGACCTATGTTTAAAAAAAAAAAAAAAGGAAAAAGAAAAGCACACCGTGACGCAGGGCTTGGGGTGGGGCCCAGTTGGTAAGCACGAAGACCTGAATCAAATCGCTAGGATCCATGTTCAAAGCCAGGCATGGAGACCAGTGAGCTAGCTTAGTGAACAGAGGACCAGCCGCACAACCTAGCAACCGGAGAGTTCGGTCCTTGGAACACACATAAAGGCCAGAGGTGAGAACCAACTCCACAGAGCTGTCCTCTGACCTCCACATGTATGCCGTGGCACTCCCAACCATAGAAAACCCCGATAGACGAGACAAGCAAACAGACATTTAGAGCCAGATGTGGCGCTGCATGTTACAATCCCTGTGCTGCAGAACTGGAGACAGGAAGACCCTTGGGGTTCACTGAGCACCCAGACTATGCTAGTTGGGAACTCCACTGCCAAGAATTCTGTGATGCCCCACCCACTCCAAATCTAGCCGCTACGCACAGCCGTGTAGCCACGCCCACTCAATAATACCTTCCCACAGGAAACGAGTTTGCAGAATTCAGTTCTCTTTTGCTTTGCACGATTACATGGTGGTTTTGGTTTTCCGCTGGACAGTTGGCACTAGAACCCAAATTTGTCTTTTCTATCATAACATACGGCGTGAGCTTTTAGGTGTTTACTGTAAGTGCCGCTGAGCAGGTGGGAGAATCTTTCTCAGAGACCTGAGGTCTTCCGCTCAAGCACAGCCCTACTCGGGTCTGGGAATGTAGTTCAGTTGGTACGGTCTTTGCCTAGTAGGCAGAAAGACCTGGGGTTCAAATCCCAGCACTGTATAAGCCAAGTGTGTCGGTATGCCCTGGAGTTCCAGCACCTGAGAGAGAGGCAAGAGGGTCAGAAGTTCAAGGCTGGGCTAGCGAATTGGCTCAAGTGCTTAAGAGTATTTGCTTCTCTTCCTGAAGACTGGATTTCCATTGCTAACACTCAGGCTGGGCGGCTTACAAATGCCCATTAACTCCAGGACAGTTTCTGAACGCAGGCAGCCGTACACAGATAAACACAAATGATTAAAAATAGGCCTTTAAAGAAAATAACAGGGGCAGGAGAGATGGCTTAGTGGTTAAGACCGCTGACCGCTCTTCCAGAGGTCCTGAGTTCAAATCCAGCAGCCACATGGTGGCTCACAGCCATCTGTAATGGTATCCAATGCCCTGTACTGGTGTGTCTGAAGACAGTGACAGTGTACTACTCATATACATAAAATAAATAAGGGGTTGGGGATTTAGCTCAGCGGTAGAGCACTTGCCTAGCAAGTGCAAGGCCCTGGGTTTGGTCCCCAGCTCCGAAAAAAAAAGAAAAAAAAATAAATCTTTAAAAAAAGAAAAGATAGCTATCTACTACGGCATCTTCATGCTAATATATGCTTTCGATAGCCTGGTCCTGGTGGTGCACGCCTTTAACCCCAGCACTCAAGAGCAGAGGCAGAGGCAGGCAGATCTCTGTGAGGTCAAGGCCAGCCTGGTCTACGTTGTAAGTACCAGGACAGCCAGGGCTGCATAGTGACACCCTGTGCCAAAAGAAACAAAACTCCTAGTGTTCCTTCCTCGCCACCCCCACCTTATACTATTTCTGGTGTTTCACAGTTGCACAATACTGATGCGAACAGAACTGGCTCCTGTCCACAGATATGCAAAGGAGTCTCAGTCGGAAAAGCTGGGGTTGATCCTCTGTGTGGTGATATCAGGTATCATGTAGTTTCTCACTTATATTGAAATTCATCTCAGCCTTTCTGATGGCTGTGTATATAGGGTTATAAATATAGCTGTGTACACACACACACACACACACACACACACACACTGGTTTTCTTGAGGGGTTTTTTGTGCTTTGGTATATTTTGTATTTATTTATTTGTTGCTTTTTTTAAGTATATATTTTTTAGGGGTTGGGGATTTGGCTCAGCGGTAGAGCGCTTGCCTAGCAACCGCAAGGCCCTGGGTTCGGTCCCCAGCTCCGAAAAAAAAAAAAAAAAAGAACCAAAAAAAAAAAAAAAAAACACCAAGCTCCTCTCCATTGAAGTATTGAGGTTTGGTCTTGCTGTCCACTGTAATGCTAAGGGTGAACCCACCAGACCTGGAGTCAGCACATAGACCCAAGAGATGCTATGTGACCCTGCCCCAAGTTATTTCTGATTGACAAATAAAGATGCCAACGGACAATAGCTGGGCTGAAGAGATATAGGTGGAGTTTAAGATTCCTGGGCTTGGGGTTGGAGGAGACCTATGAGGTGAGGAGAAGGTGAAGGAAGGAAGGAGAAACTGCCATGGGTTAGGTGAGCCATAAGAATGTGGCCCTGAGGGCTGGCCAATTGGAGTTAAGAGCAGCCCAGATAAAACATAGTAAGTAATAACTCAGGGTTATCAATAGCAAAATATACACTAATACCATGGAGGATAGATACCTGTCTCGCTCTTTGGCTATTTAAGGCTTATCGTAAATTAAAGGCTGCGTGTGTCCTTTATCCGGGAACTGAATGATCAGGGATTGGGATTAATAATCTCAACAACATTGAAGAAAATCGATCGACTTTCCTTTCCCAGCAGCAATTAAATGTCAAGGGCTCCTTAGCTGGGACTGGGACCCGGTGGCCACCTCCCTTCCTCCATGCTTGAATTTTGTCTGGCTTAAGCAGAGGAAGGTAATGAGTCAGCCTATTTAGGAGCGAGCATTCCCAGGCCTTCTTTTCCCACATTCTCCAGTGGTGGGTCTCTGTTGATTGCCACCATCTACTGCAAGACGCACCTTCTCCAATGAGTGCTGATCCCTGCGTGTAGAATTAATTCGTTTCACCGTTAAGTTCGTTTGGCAGGATAGCAGTCGTAGGCTTTCCCCTAGGGTCCATGGCATATCTAGCACAGGTTCTTGGCCTCAGTGACTGTCGAACATGGGTTCCATTTCACTGGGTAGGCCTTCAGGCCAGTCGAAAAGTGACTGGTTTTTCCCTTACTGCTCATGCCACCATAGCACCAGGGCATATATCTTATAAGACAGGTCAGCGTCGCAGCTTGCAGGGTTCTTAGCTGAGTGGGATTGGTAATTACTCATCTCTTCCAGTAGTGTACGCAGCCCATTTTCAGTGGTGCCATCCCTGGGCTGGTGGTCTCGAGTTCTGTAAGAAAGCAGGCTGAGCAAGTCAGTAAGCAGCACCCCTCCACGACCTCTGCACCGGCTCCTGCCTCCAGGTTCCTGCCATGTTTTTAGTTCCTGTCCTGACTTCCTTTGACAATAAAACATAAGCCAAATCTACCCCTTCCTCCCCAAGTGGCTCAGGTCAAGGTGTTTTGTCACAGTAATAGCAATCTTACCTAAGACAAGCCCAAGTGTTCTTTATTTGGTGCTGGAGATCAAAGTTAGGCATTCCAGGCAAGCACTGGTCCAGATACACTCAACTTGCTTGTTTTGAATTCTCTTTGAACTAGTAATTAGCATCTTTCTTGTGTTGTGTTTTATAAGGTGGTATAAACTGGTATAATTACAGCAGGGGGCCGGGGGAGGGTTAGTGCAGGGGAAGGAATACCTGGCAGAACGGCTAAGGCATTGAGGAATCACGCTGGGTGACAGACCTAGTATAAAGGGAGTTTATTGGGGGGAGGGAAGAGGATCTGGAAAAATATGGAGGCAGAGAAAGGGGGGGCAGCAGAAAGAAAGAGAAGAAAGGAAGGGGGAGGAACATATGGAAACAGAAAGAGAAAGATGGAGAAAGAATGAAGAAGGGGAGACAGTGTGGTAAGGGGCAGTCTTCTTACAGGCCTAGCTCACGCCTGGCAGGTAGACGCGCAGGTAGTTTTTGGGTGGAGCCTAGAGGAATTGTCTATAAGCCAGCACCTTATTAAATGAGGAGAGGAATAAAATTCTTGTCACATACATTTTATACTTGGGCAAAGAGTGGTCTCAGTTTGGTTTGGTTTGGTTTGGTTTTTCAAGACAGGGTCTCTCTGTATAGCTCTGACTGTCCTGGAACTCACTCTGTAGACCAAGTTGCCTTCGAACTGAGAGATCTGCCTGCCTCTGCCTTTTGAGTGCTGGGATTAAAGCCACTGTCACCACTGCCACCACCTGTCAAGAATTGCGTTCTTATCTTTTTAAAAACTGCATCATTTTTAAATAGATGTGATCACATTTATTTATATGTCTGTGTATATAAGCCTGCACAAAACACCATTATGCCACAGGGTACCTGTGGAGGTCAGAGGTCAGCTTGCAAAGCTTGGGTCTCTCCTACCGCCGTGTAGGTACTGAGGATTGAGAGACAGTCATTCAGTTTGGCGGTAGGTACCCTTACCCACTGAGTAATTTCTCCAATCCTCAATTTTTTTTTTATAATATAACCCTTCCCAGATAAAAAGACAAGACCACATTAAAAAAAAGCTTCACTCCTGCTCCCTTTTTACTGGATCGATTGTGTACATATGGCAGAAAATAAAACTGCCACCTTGTGACCACAAAGACCAAGTCTAAAAGTCTAAGAATAGAGGTACTTACAATAATGACTATGGAGCTAGAGAGATGGCTCAGTGGTTAAGAGCACTGACTGCTCTTCCAGAGGTCCTGAGTTCCATTCCCAGCAACAACAGGGTGGCTCACAACCTGCTGTATTGGGATCTAATGCCCTCTTCTAGCTCGCCTGAAGACAGGGACAGTGTAGTCACATACATAATAATGACTATGGTATTATGCTGATCACTATGCTAATGATAGCCTTGTGGCCTCTTGCCTTTCTCCATCCAGGGCTTCTAATTTTGAAAGGCAAACAAACACTCAGAGGCTGGAGAGACATCTCAGTCTGTAAAAAGTGCTTGCTTGGGGCTGGGGATTTAGCTCAGTGGTAGAGCGCTTACCTAGGAAGCGCAAGGCCCTGGGTTCAGTCCCCAGCTCCGAAAAAAAAAAGAACCAAAAAAAAAAAAAAGAACCAAAAAAAAAAAGGGGGGGGGGCTGGGGATTTAGCTCAGTGGTAGAGCGCTTACCTAGGAAGCGCAAGGCCCTGGGTTCGGTCCCCAGCTCCGGGAAAAAAAAAAAAAAGAACCAAAAAAAAAAAAAAAAAAGTGCTTGCTTGCCCTCCAAGTCTGGGGGCCTGAGTTTGTTTCCCAGAACTAAGCGGGACCCATGTATTCTTGTAGTATCAGGGATGCAGAGGCAGAAACAGGCAGATTCCTTGAGCTTACTGTCCTGTAGCCTCTGCAATGTGATGGGTTTCAGGACAATGACAAACCCTGTCTCAAAAGAAAAAGGAGGAGGGAGGAGGGGAGGAGGAGGGGGAGGGGAGGGAGGAGGAAGAGGAGGAGGAGGAGAAGGAGGAGGAGGAGGAGGAGGAGGAGGAGGAGGAGGAGGAGGAGGAGGAGGAGGAGGAGGAGAAGAAGAAGAAGAAGAAGAAGAAGAAGAAGAAGAAGAAGAAGAAGAAGAAGAAGAAGAAGAAGAAGAAGAAGAGAGAAGAAAGGTAGCGAGTGGCTGAGGGAAGACACCTGAGGTTGTCCTCTGACCTATACACACACACACACACACACACACACACACACACACACACACACACACACACAATCCCCCATGTGTTCAAACTATTACACTAGGGTTCTCTCTTGCACTGTAGAATGCAGACCGGACTGATGCCACCAGAAAACCAGATACTCCCTTTAGCAGGAGAGAGAAATCTGTAGTCATACTAAGCATGTCCACCGTCAGGCGGTGAAGGCCTGGCTGAAGCACAAGGGGAAGTGACGGTGCGCGCCCGAAGCCTGCAGGAAGGGGCAGCAGTGTTGACATTCCTTTCTGAGAAGTGCCCTATTGATGAGAATCGGAACCGGTGCTCAGGGCTTTGTGACTGGCATGTGATACAGCATCATAAGGTCCAGATTCTCCAGAAACCACGGGCTTTATCCTTCTGCTTCTCTGCCAGCACTAAGTCACGTGCTTCTGACAGCGCTAAGTCACGTGTTTCTGCCGGCGCTAAGTCACGTGTTTCCTTTTGACTGGTTAGTCCGGACGATTTTCAAAATATCCAAGTGTGATAACATGGATGTTATTTGAATTTTGTTTTGTTTTGCTTTTCGAGACAGGGTTTCTCTGTTTGGCCTGGAATGTCCTGGAACTCACTTTGTAAACCAGGCTGGCCTTGAACTCGGAGATCCACCTCCCTCCGCCCCCCCTCTGCCCCCCCAAGAATGCTGGGATTACAAGGCATGTGCCACTTCCACCCGCTTGAAAATAGTTTTTTTTTTTTTATTATTAACTTGAGTATTTCTTATATACATTTCAAGTGTTATTCCCTTTCCCGGTTTCCGGGCAAACATCCCTTGAAAATAGTTTTTATTACATTTCTTTTTGTTTGGGGGAGGGGAGGAAAGCGGGGTGGGGGGCGTGTAGGTCAGGATACACATGTGAGGGACAGAGGTGAAATCTGCAGAAGTCACTTATCTCCTTCCACCATGTGGGTTCCAGGGACCAAACTCAGAAACTCAGGCTTGGAATTCACTATGTAGACTAGGCTATCCTTGATTCATGGAGACCTATCTCCCTAAACTTTAGATAGGATGTAAATACCAAAAGAAGGGTCCAGGATACTGAGGTAACAGTCACAGCACACAGAAATGTTATTTGTACAGCTCCTGATCCCAGAATCCTGTGCGAAGTGAGCAGGATTCCGGACTGAAGCGTGAAGGAAGTGGGCGACTCCTCAGGGGCTAAAGAAAACCAACCTGTTTGGCTCCTCCGAAAACTTAGCTCTTTAATAAGGTCATCTGCTACTCTAGCATTACAGGACTGACGAGGGATCCAACCAGTTCTGCCACAAGGGGCCCATGCAAATTCCACGCAGAAGATCAGTTTAGATAGATAACAACACCGTGTTATCAGGAGCTGTCAGGCCCGGAAACCATCTCTGCTTAGTCAGCCTGTGAGATCTCTGGATCTCGGGAACGCAAAGCCAGGAGAGTCTTTATAGAGATTCTTCTCACAGTTCATCAAAGCCCCCTATTAAAATCTTATAAAAGTGTCGCAAGGTATGGTAAGCATAATTTGGGGGAGGCTGCTTTATTTGGGCTCTTATCTCTACCTCCCTTCCGACCCTCATCCACCCTAATCCCTTCCAGTCCCCCAACATTAGGTAGGAGAGAAAGAAGGTTAGAGGGGAAATGGATATGAACCTCTGTATGCTACTTCCTACTGAATAAGGACATAGTTCCTTGGGGCAAGTCCAGTCTTCATCGTCACCGGGATACCCTGCAGTCCAGTAAACCAGTAATAATAAACGTAGCAGTAGGACGAGCCAGTAGCAACTGGGGCAGCAACAGAGGGAGCAGCCATTGCTGCTGGACCTCTTGGGGCTCTCCCGTTTAGACCATCTCAAGACTCCTCAGAACTAAACTATCTGCAGCTGGCAAAGATCACGCCCCTCCCAAAGCAGGTACGAGGCAAGTAGTCAGCTGCCGTGGCCAATCAAAAGCAGCCCCGCAAGTAGTCAGTCGTCATGGCCAATCGAAAGCAGCCCCACATCTGGGATTAAAACAAAAACATGTTCACATCCCATAACTGGGTTCTTTAAGAAACCACAATTCTCACTACAAGCTACCATGTTGGTTTTTGTTTTGTTTTGTTTTGTTTTAAAGTTCGGAGGCTGGAGGGCCAGTGAGATGGTTCAGGGTGTAAAACCCGCTTGCCAGACTGGTTGTCCGTGTCCGGGCAATTCCACTGGCCTGCTCTCGGGGACCTAGCAACTGCTTACGTCATCGCCTATCCTGCTGCCAGGTGTGCCAAGTGTGGGCTGCAAATAAAAGGACTGTCAGCCACCCCAGCCTTCTCTCTGCCTTCGTGGCTCTCTCTCTGTTCCCTGTCTGTCTGTCTGTCTGTCTGTCTGTCTACATGTCACCTGTTTGCCGATATCCCTTCCCCAAGTCCTCACTCCCCTTCCCTCCCCCAGTAAACTTCTTTTTACACCAAATCTATTGCATGACCTAATTTCTCAGGGGTGCACCTTGGCTGGGCCCGCCAAAGATTCCCCCTCAATATATTATAATTCATGACACTGGTGCCGTAAACTCGGAGGGGCTCTCCTGGTGTCTAACCACATAAGGATCCCACCTACCCACTACACCTGCAACAGATCTGCCTTCTGGTCCACTGATGGCTATCCAACACAGACAACTGGTGAGTTCCTGCTCCAGCTCGCTTAAATGCTTCTCTTAGTCTGACCATTTCCCTGGATTCGGCCTTGTTTTTCCAGCATAGTTTCTTGCCCTCTTGACTTCTCTCGAAAATCCTGGTACCAGGTAAATCGTGTCTGCTGGGGCTTAGCCCTGGCCCCTGACCACTGGATGATAATTCACTGGACAGCTTATGCCTTCTCATTTTGGTCTCCCCTGGGTTCCTGGGAGGCCTGAGACCCAGGCCTGGGACCCCTGTTCTCATCCATGGGAACTGTGTCCAGGTACACCTAGCTGCTAAACTTGTCAAACCTGGCCTCAAAGGACACCCAAGCGATCTGGGAACGTGAGAACAATTCTATCTTTAGAATAGATGAGCTCGCCCCAAGCCCTGTTTATTTCTGTCCGGTCTCTCTCCCCATACTGAATGTCTGCCTGTAAGTTTGCAACCACTGGAAGTTGGAGTCATGTAGGAGCGAAAAGTGCTCACACATTCAACACACACGGTGCTGCCGCAGCCTCTGCTCTCAGAAGCACTCCGGAGGTGTGTACAAATCATTTGAGAATTTGATTCCGAGTTCTAGAGTCTGATTCTTTAGCCCTCTGTGACCTCCATGTGGCTCTGGCTGTGTGGACCTCATGCCCTACCCGCCTCTTGGCTTTCTGTACACTAAGCTAAGCTTGTGTGCTCTCCTGCGCGGCTCTCTCTCTCTCTCTCTCTCTCCCTCTGCTTGCCTTCTCTCTCTCTCTATCTCTTTCCCTCTCTGTTTGCTCTCTCTCTCCCTCTCCCTTCATAGACTCGAATTTTTCTGACAACAGCTTAGTGCAATGGTTTGCATATGCTTGGCCCAGGAAGTGGCACTGTTAGAAGGTGTGTCCTTGTTGGAGGAAGTGTGTCACTGCCGGGTGGGCTTGGAGACCCTCCTCCTACCTCCTCCTACGATGCTGAGGCTGTTCCTGGCTTCCTTCGGGTGAAGATGTAGAACTCAACTCCCGTACCAGGCCTGCCTGGATGCTGCCATGTTCCCACCTTGATGATAATGGACTGAACCTCTGAACCTGTAAGCCAGCCCCAATGAAATGTTGTCCTTTATAAAACTTGCATTGATCACAGCAATAAGACCCTAACTGAAACACTTAGCTTCATTCAATGTTCAAAAATTGGCACACCTGATTTCCAAATTCTCTCTGCCACGGATGAGTGATTCCAGAATAGCTTACATCTAAACTTGCTCTGCTCTATCTGTGCTTAAGGTTCTACTCCCCCACTCTTTTTTTTTTTAATTTATTTTTTAAGATTTTATTTTATTGTATGAGTACACTGTAGCTGCCTTCAGACACACCAGAAGAGGGCATCAGATCTTATTACAGATGGTTGTGAGCCACCATGTGGTTGCTGGGATTTGAACTCAGGACCTCAGGAAGAGCAGTCGGTGCTCTTAACCACTGAGCCATCTCTCCAGCCCCCTACTCCTCCCCTCTTAAAAATCTTTTATGGATGATTCCTTTAAACTCTGCTCTCAAAAAAAAAATAATATCAAGATTATGCTGTAAACTCTGATCTAAGAGTTTGTACATTGCTCATTAGGTATGGTTTAAAATCTGTATAAATCTACATCGATAGCTGGCTGTATGTACATGGCTATACATATATGCGCATATATACATGTGCATATGTGTGTGTGTTGTTGTAAAAATATAAAAGATATAAAAGGCTGTCTTTTATCCTGCTCTATCCAGCACCACAGTGCCCCAAGATACCTGCTGAATATCTTAATTCTCAGTCAGCAAAGCCTCTCACCCGCTCTGCTCCATCCCATATCACACTGCCGAAGGCCTCTCTCTGAGCCGGCAGCAATCTCTCTGCCTACCTAGTTCCCAAGACAGGTTTCCATGCCAGACACACACATCCCAACTCAATGGTGGCCCAGACCAGCCACCCCACACTCCATTACACTTAAATCTACACATGAAAGAACACATAACACAATAACCTTTGCCCCAATTAATAAGATATAGTTGCCCACCTAAACATACAAAGCCCAGTACCAGCCATCCCTTAAGAACATTCGTAACAACCTGTAAAGGTGCAATGTGGAATCTTTTCTTTTTTTTTTTTTTTCTTTTTTTTTTTTTTTTTCGGAGCTGGGGACCGAACCCAGGGCCTTGCGCTTCCTAGGCAAGCGCTCTACCACTGAGCTAAATCCCCAACCCCGCAATGTGGAATCTTAACGTCGCCCGCCATATTCTCTTGCCACCGCTTCTCTCCCTCTCCCTCCCGTCTCTTTGTCCTTTCCACTCCAGTCTCCTCCTCTTCCTTCAAACTTTTTCCTGCCCATCCTTCCTTCTCATCCAATGACAGGCCTCCTTCTATCTTGTACCTGCCTCACCTGTGACATCATCCCACATGTGTGTGTCTGCATGTAACTTGAATTTAATTCCATAGATATGTATATGAATGTAACCTGGATGCAACTCTCACTTTAAAAATGTACATCTACTAGAAACGCAAATGTTTTTAAAGCACAACCAGGTGGCCCTCCTTCATCTTGGCTGGCGACATCACCAGGATGTAAACGGTCACATGGCTTGCATCCTGCCACGTGGTTTCCCCATATTAAGATGACCGCATGGTATAAATCAACAGTTATAAAACATCCCAGACCTTAGTTTATTACTGTATCTCCTTTCAGACTAAGAAAGCAGCAAGTCTTAAATATTTTAGATCGGTACAGATTTTTGTATGGCGATAGGAATTCAAAGTTATATTTGCTATGACATACTATACATGTGATTCAAGCCTGGTTTACAAACATTCTGTATTTGATGATGAAATGTCAAGGTCATAAAGGTCTGTTCAGATTAACAAAAGCTAATTCAAGATGTATGTCTACTTATGTCTTTGCAAATTGCTCAACCTCGAGCCACTAGGAAAGGCAGATGAGTAACAACATGTGTTTGATAAATAAGATATATTTGATAATCAAGATGTACAAACCCCTAAGGTCTAGTCAGGCTCACAGCAATATTTATCTAGATGCTTTGTCTCTAATTAAGATTTGTAAACGTGGGGCTGGGGATTTAGCTCAGTGGTTAGAGCGCTTACCTAGGAAGCGCAAGGCCCTGGGTTCTGTCCCCAGCTCCAAAAAAAAAAAAAAAAAAAGAACCAAAGATTTGTAAACGTGGGCTGGAGAAATGGCTCAGCGGTTAAGAGAACTATCTGGGTAGCCGGTAACGCTTGGTCACTTTTATAGATCCAGAAGCTGCTCAGGGGGCTGGGGATTTAGCTCAGTGGTAGAGCGCTTACCTAGGAAGCGCAAGGCCCTGGGTTCGGTCCCCAGCTCCGAAAAAAAGAACTAAAAAAAAAAAAAGAAGCTGCTCAGCCCGAACTTCCTTCTTCTTCACGTGAGATTTATTCTTTCCAGATCTCCGATGGGTTTGAAGATTAGACTACCGAAAGATTTATCAGTTTAATGGCAGATCCAGGGTTTCAGCTGTCTTCTCAGTCCTCTTCGTGTGTAAAAACCAGGCCTCGGGCCTCAGTCTCCTCCTCCTTTTCCTCTTCTTCCTCCTCCTCCTCTTTTTCCTCCTCTTCTTCCTCTTCCTCCTCTTCCTCTCCTTCCTCTTCCTCCTCTTCCTCCTCCTCCTCTTCCTCTTCCTCCTCCTCCTCTTCTTTTTTTTTTTTTTTTGGTTCTTTTTTTCGGAGCTGGGGACCGAACCCAGGGCCTTGCGCTTCCTAGGTAAGCGCTCTACCACTGAGCTAAATCCCCAGCCCCTCCTCCTCCTCTTCTTCCTCCTCCTCCTCCTCCTCTTCCTTCTCTTCCTCCTCCTCTTCCTCCTCTCCTCCTCTTCTTCCTCTTCCTTTTCCTCCTCCTCCTCCTCTTCCTCCTCCTCTTCCTCTTCCTCCTCCTCCTCCTTCTCTTCCTCCTCTTCCTTCTCTTCCTCCTCCTCCTCCTCTTCCTCCTCCTCTTCCTCTTCCTCCTCCTCCTCCTTCTCTTCCTCCTCTTCCTTCTCTTCCTCCTCCTCCTCCTCCTCTTCCTCCTCCTCTTCCTCCTCTTCTTCCTCCTCTTCCTCCTCTTCAGCCTCCTCCTAGGAGCTGCTACTGCTTGACACAGTCTACATCGTTACCAGACTCAGGAAACAGGTTCCATAGTAACTCTTTATTGTTCCCTTATCTAAAGGAACTCGATTTACAGTGACTGCTCCCAGTAATCAACCACTTGTATCTCACGGTAAAAAAAAAAAAAAAAAGTGTAAAGTTTATGTAAGATTTGAGGATACAGAGGCTTAGGTCGTGAGGCTCTAAGAAAGTGTTTCAGGATCTAAGAAGGTGTTTTAATGTTGATACATTGCAAGTTATGAAGGCTGGGAGACGGGAAAGCTTAAATACTAATAAAGTGATTTAAGGGGCTGGAGAGACGGCTCAGTGGTTAAGAGCACTGACTGCTCTTCCAGAGATCCCGAGTTCAAATCCCAGCAACCACATGGTGGCTCACAACCATCTGTAATGGGATCTGATGCCCTCTTCTGGTGTGTCTGAAGAGAGCAAAGTGTACTCCCATACATAAAATAAATCAATCTTTTAAAAAATACTGTTGCATACACACTAATGATAAAACAATTTTTTGAGATGTAAAAGATTAAGATATAAACTTTGTAAGCACCCTAAAACAGCCAGCTCTCCCAGGACTTGGTCGGCATCCCAGCTCTCTTAGGTTTCCCAAAAGATGCCTTCTCCCACAGACAGCAGGAAGCGGTCTTAATGCAATCCCCTCATCGGTACCTCACCATCACCCTTCCTCATTAAACAGAAAGGGAGGAATGTTAGTGTACAGTAATTCCACTGGCCTGCTCTTAGGACCTAGCAACTGCTTATGTCACCACCTGCTGCCATCCCCTGCTGCCATCCCCTGCCACCTGCCACCAGGTGCACCAGGTGTTTGCTGAGGGTAAAAAGGAATGCCAGCCACGCCAGCTCTCTCTGTGTTCCCCCCTCACTGTTCATGGCTCTCTCTGCTCCGTGTCTGTCTGTCTGTCAACATGTCTACTTGTCTGCCTCTATTCCTTGCCCAAGTCCTCACTTCCCTCCCCCTCCCCCCAATAAATGTCTTTTACACCAGATCTGTTGCATGACATAATTTCTCAGGGGTACATTTTGGCTGGATCCTCGCCATATCGTATTTCCCTGATAACCTGGGTTGAATCCCCAGGTCCACATTGCAAGGAGCAAGGAGGTCTCTGACCTCCATTGAAACATTGTAGCACACACACCAGTAAGGAAACACTATTTTTAAGAGAAGGCTGGTGCTATAGCTGAGAGGCAGAGCACATGTTCATCTCCCTACCTGTGATCCACAGCACAGCAATAAAGAAATAATGAGGGGCTGGGGATTTAGCTCAGTGGTAGAGCGCTTACCTAGGAAGCGCAAGGCCCTGGGTTCGGTCCCCAGCTCCGAAAAAAAGAACCAAAAAAAAAAAAAAGAAATAATGATAGGGCTGCAGAGATGGCTCACCGGTTAAGAGCACTGATTGCTCCCCCAGAGGTCCTGAGTTCAAATCCCAGCAACCATACGGTGGCTCACAACCATCTGTAATGAGATCTGATGCCCTCTTCTGGTGTGTCTGAAGACAGCTACAGTGTACTCATATTCATATATAATAAATAAATATTTTTAAAAAATGAAAATAATGACAGATGTTGGGATGGCCTGTGTGTGTACCCCTATATTTTCAATTGTTATCTGCTGTGTTGGGCAATGCCAAGTGCTGGCAAGGTATTTGGTATTGTGATTTCTGTGACCTGCTAGAAAGAAATGTGTTTTGTCACTTCCTCTCCTGCCAGAAAAGAGGATTCTCTGAGATTATCACGTTAAAGCCCAAGCTGCCAAGGCGGGGAGTTAACGGAAGGTCACAAAAGGTAACACCGGGCTTGGCGCAGTCCTGTTGAGGATGGGCTCAGAATGAGTAAGGTGTGGGGCCTCTCCCAACACGTTAAGAGCTTTTTTATGTGAGAAAGGAGTGAGGCTTTTGAAAAGAGCTGGTGGCTGGAGCTGGGGCAGAAGGACCGCAGGACAGAGCAGGAGACAGGCAGAGGGACAGAAGCCTGGACAAGAACAGAACCAGGAAGTAAGCCGGTGAGAGCCACGAGGAGGAACACAATGGCAGAGAATTCAGGTTAAGTTAGAAGCGAGCGGAAAGACTGCCCCAACAAAAAGGCCAACATCCTTAAATTATGTTAGTTGTTTCTGAGTCTTTTATTAAACCACAAGTGGGACCCTGAAAGCCCCACAATGGCAGAATAAGGTGTTACCTGCCTATAATTTCAGCATTTGAGAGTCTGAAGCAAGAGGGTTAGAGGGTTATCCTGAGTTTGGAGCCAGCCTGGACTACACAGCCAAACCTTTTCTCAGGAAACAGGAGGTGAGGTTGAAAAGACGGCTAAGAATGCTGGCTGCTCTTGCAGAGGACCCGGGAGAAGTGACCTAGATGGCTGAGGACTCACAGCCAGTGGGATCTGTTGGTTCATGCCTGTAATCTCAGCCCTTAACGAGCTGAGTCAGAATGTCAGATGTAAAAGTTCAAAGCCGGGGGCTGGAGAGACGGCTCAGTGGTTAGAGCACCGACTGCTCTTCCAGAGAACCTGAGTTCAATTCCCAGCAACCACATGGTGGCTCACAACCATCTGTAATGGGGTCTGGCACACAGGTGCACATGCAGCTAGAACACTCATACATAAGATAAATCAGGAGGAGGAGGAGGAGGAGGAGAAAGAGGAAGAGGAAGAGAACGAAGAGGAGGAAGATCACCAAGGCCAGCCTGGGCTGCATAGCAAGACCTTGTCTCAAGCAAAACAAAAAACAGAAATTAAAAACATAAAAAAAGGGGTTGGGGATTTAGCTCAGCGGTAGAGCACTTGCCTAGCGAGCGCAAGGCCCTGGGTTCAGTCCCCAGCTCCGGAAAAAAAAAAAACAAAAACAAAAAACAAAAAACAAAAAAACAAAAACAAACAACGTAAAAAAAAAAAAAAAAAAAAAAAACAACCAAGGAGCTGGAGGATGGCTCAGTGGCCATCTCTGGATCCAGAAGATGTGAGTTCGATTCCCAGCACCCACATGGCTGCTCACAACTATCTGTAATTCCAGGAGGAATCTGTAACCATTGGATCTATGCAGTGAGAGCCAAAAATTCACACCATGTGACAGGCCTCCCATGGGAGGTTTATTTAGGGGGAGGGAATACAGAGGCTGCCTCTAGGTAGGGGTAAGAAGAAAAAAAGTGGGGAGAGAGGAGGAACACAACCTTTTCTCAGATGTGCAGGCCTAGAAGGACATTGCAGAATGGGAATGTATTCCCTCTCAGCACATAAATAAAATAAATTATTTTCTAAAAAACCAATAACAAGCTGGAGAGATGGCTCAGTGGTTAGAGCACTGACTGCTCTTCCAGAGGTCCTGAGTTCAAATCCCAGCAACCACCTAGTGGCTCACAACCATCTGTAATGAGATCTGATGCCCTCTTCGGATGTGTCTGAAGATAGTGACAGTGTACTTATATATAATAAATTATATATAATAATTTTTTTTAAAAAAACCAACAACAGAAAGATCTTACAACCTGTGAAAGAATTAACTTTAAACCCATGTGGCAGAATTCAGAATATGTCTTTCCCATCCCCTGGTCTCCCACCCTGCAAAGATACATCCTCTACCACTGAGCTTCACCTCCAGGCTCAGAGTTCCTATTCTAATATTTCATATTTCAAATTCCATATGTGAGACACATACCTTTTCAAAAATTAGATTTATTTATCGTGGATATTTGTGCCTCGTACACTTGGAAGTCTGAGGAGGACATCAGAGCCTCTGGAATTATGGGTAATTGTGCATCATCACGTGGGTGCTGAGAACTGCTGCATACGCAACAAACATTCTCAACCTCTGGGCCGTCTCTCCAGACACAGATCCCTGATTCTTGAGGCAAGGTCTCATGTATCAAAAACTGACCTCAAACTCACTACGCAGCCTACCGTGAGCTTGAACTCCTGCCTCTACTTCCCAAGTGTTTCCATTACACGCACACAGTGCCACACGTAGTGGAATTTTAGCAGAACCGCTGTATCTGGCGTGAATCTGGAGTGACAGCTTCTAAGCTTTGAAGCAGCCTTTTGTCAGGGTCGTTAACTGATTTTAACTTAGTCCTGAGACAGGTCGGACAAACCAGGCTGGACTTTGGCTGAGAATGGCTCAGGCGATGGGTCTTTCAAGACAACCCTGGGTCCGAAAAGTTTTGGTATGCAGAAACCGACTTGCTAAAGGTGCTTTTTTTTTTGGAGCTGGGGACCGAACCCAGGGCCTTGCGCTTCCTAGGCAAGCGCTCTACCACTGAGCTAAATCCCCAACCCGCTAAAGGTGCTTTTTGAGTAACAATAAAAGGGGCTGTCAGGGTTTGGTACAGCCAACAGGCTGATCCCCCTGTTGTTTCAGAAGCCTACATTCATCCTGCAATGGCTCTCTCTCCTCCATCAATAGCCCCACATGACCCAGAACACTGACAACACGTGATATATTTAGTATTAGAGACTCAACCCAGGGCTTTGTGCGTGCTAGTCAAGTGTCCTATCAACTGTAACACACCCCCAGACACTAAATATGCATTCTAACGTTGAGTTGAAATTCACATAATGTAATATCGATCATATAAAGTGAATATTGAGCTGATTACAGTGGTTCCTGAATGGGAGGCAAAGGCAGAGTATCCAAGTTTGAGGACAGCCTGGTCTACATAGTAAGTTCTAGGCCAACAAGACACAAGAACCTATCTCAAACGGGACATACAAGCAAGCAACTGCCACCACAACACACCACAACACGCTACTTCATTTTCAAAAAGGGAGCATTCAACGGACCTGGTTGTATCAGCCTGTATGTAATCCCAGAGACCTGGGGATGAGCTGTGCAGGCTCGAAAATTCAGCTCTTGATTGAGCTACAGAGAATGAGTTCAAACTCAGCCTGGATAACTTGGTGAGCCCCTGTGTGGTGCTTTGAATAGGAATGGGCTCCACAGGTTTGTGTTTGAAGGGTGAGTCATCAGGGAGTGGTATTTCTTGAAGGATTCCGGGGTATGGCCTGGTTGGAGTATGTGTGGCCGTGTGAAATGTGTCCCAGGGGTTGGGCTTTGAAGTTTCAAAAGCCTAAGTCGGGTCCAGTGTTGTCCTGAGACTGATAGATCAGGATGCAGGACCTCAGGTACTACTTCTCCAGCACCATGTCTGTCTGCAAGTCACCAAGCTTCCTGCCATGATGATGATGGACCAAACCCCTGAAACTGTAAGCCAGCCTCATTTAAATGCTTTCTGGTCTCAGTTGCCAAGGTCATGGTATCTCTTCCCATCCACAGAACACTGACTTTTCAAAAGACATCTCGCTTCAAAAATAAAAAATAAAGAAACATAATTCAGTGTTAGAATGCTTGCCTGGCAGGCTCAAGACTCTAAGTGAGGTCCTTAGTATAAAAAAGAGAATATTTGCTCTTTTTTTTTTTTTTTTTTGGTTCTTTTTTTCGGAGCTGGGGACCGAACCCAGGGCCTTGCGCTTCCTAAGCAAGCGCTCTACCACTGAGCTAAATCCCCAACCCCCACTATTTTCTTTAAAAAGCAAATATTCTGGGGCTCGGTCCCCAGCTCCGAAAAAAAGAACCAAAAAAAAAAAAGAAAATAGTGCTGTGTGTGTGTGTATGTATGTATGTATGTATGTGTGTTTGTATGTATGTGTATGTATATTTGTATGTATGTGTATGTATGCTTGTATGTATGTGTGTTTGTATGTGTATGCATGCATGTGTATGTATGCATGTGTGTGTGTCTGTAGGTTTGTATGTGTGTATGTATGTGTATATATGTATATATGTGTGCACTCATGTGTATGTATGTTTATATGTATGTATGTGTATATATGTATGTTTGTATATATATGTTTGTATGTATATGTGTTTATATGCATGTGTTCATGTTCATATGCATCTGTATGTATGTTTGTGTATGTGTGTGTATGTGTGTGTATGTATGCATGTTTGTATGTATATTTGTTTATGTGTGTGTTTGTACCTTTATGTGTGTATGTATATGTGTGTATATATGCATGTGTGTACGTATGTGTATATATGTTTATATGTTTGTGTGTATATGTATATATGTATGTATGTGTGTATATTTGTATGTATGTGTGTATATGTATGTTTGAGTTAGAAGTGCAGACTCGAGCCATCATGCACAGTCCTAGTACTTATTCTCCTAGTCTAGCAAGATGGGTCAGTGGGTGACACTGTCAAACCTCATGACCTGAGCTCAACTTTTGGGACCCAACTGGTGGAATGAGAGAACTGGCTCTCTCCAGTTGTCTTTGACTGCCACAGTGTGTCAAGGGATATGCATTCCTTCTCCTCAAAATAAATAAGTAAATAAATAAATAGGTTTAATTAAATAAAGATTAGTGATTCTCTCTTTAAATGTAACTTAATTAACATTGCTACCCATAACCAGTAATAATTCCTTAATAGTCTCAGTCTGTCAGTCAACAACCAGACTTCCCTCAGTGCCTCTGGCCTTTCACTTGGAACTCCGAATCAGATTTCAATCACTATGTTTCTTAAATCTGGAGTTTCTCTCTTTAAAACTTTTTAACATTTCACATGTTCAAAGAGTCCATCCCTTGGTTGGCGTTTTCAACGTTTATTTTGAAATGGCTGGGAACTTCCTTCAGAACCTGTCATAGGTCAGGGTGACACATGATCGCACTGTGAAGCAACCCTTGCTTCCCCACTGAGGAGAACCTTTCTCCCAGCTTTAAGCCCTGGGCCAGAGCCACCTGTAGAAGGAACAAGCCAAGTTAAAAAAATAAATAGATAAATTACATAAACCAGATACCTTAAATGTTGTCAGTAATTCTTCTTCCCTTACGGAAAGGTGTTTTGGAATACTTGGATACAAAGGACCTCCAGGACTCAAAACACTGACGTTGCAGAGTCACTACACGATAACAGACTCTCTTAAAATATGCTCCATGCTCTGATATTTTTAAATTTTGTTCACGCATGCAAATGCATACATACAAGCACACATGTACACATACGCACATGTGTTGATATTTTTTAGTTTCATGTGGGTGTTTTGCCTGCATTTATGTCTGTAATAACGCGCATGCCTGGTGCTGGGAGGCCAGATGAAGTCACTGGCTCCCCTGGAACTAGAGTTACCGATTGCGGTGATCGGCCACTGTGCTGAGAATTGAACCTGTGTCTTCTAGAAGAGCAGCCAGTGCTCTTACCAGATGAACCTCATCTTCAGCCATGCCCCCTCTACTGATTTCTAGAAAGCTTATTCACTAGAAACTTGACTGCTCCTGAACATGACTATTTGAAAGAGCCCTTGGCTGATCCTTAGCTACATAGAGAGACTCTGTATAAAGAACAAAACCAAACAAAAGTAAGAAACACTGGCTGGAGAGAAGGCTCCAGGGTTTAAGCTGCTCTTCCAGAGGATCTGAACTGAGTTCGATTCCCAGCACACACATTAGGAGGCTTACCCAGGCCAGAGAATCCAGGAGTGAGATGGGAGACAGACAGGAGAATCCCAGACCCAGCTAGCTTGGTGGAGAATGCAATGAACAAGAGACCTTGTTTCTCACACAGAAGGTGAGGATGTTGGCACTCACACACACAAGCAGGCACACAGATTAGAAACAAAATGTTTAAATGAGGCATGTTTGAATTAGCTAGGCCTTACATCCAATGGTGGATATCCTTATAACAGATAAAAGGAGTCCGGGGCCATAGCTCAGTAATAGAATAATAATTGCCTATCTTATATGAAACTGTAGGTTTAATCTCCAGCACATACACATACATACATATACATGCACACACATACATACTCAGGCAGGAATGCATAGACAGACACACACTCTCATACGCATATACATGCACACACACCATACACAACACCCACACATGCACAGAAAAACATACATACATGCACACCCACTCATGCATGTACGTACATGTACACATCCTCCACACAAACACACATACATACATGCACCCAGATACACATATGCACGCACACAGACACATACACCACACACATTCGCACATAAACATGTACACACATGCACACACACCATACACAACACACAGAGCACACACACATAAATATACATGCATACATACACAGAAACATGTGTTCACAGGTGCACTCGTGAGCACACACACACACACACACACACACACACACAGAGGCGTAGAGACAGAGTCATGGAAGAGAAAGCCAGGAGACAAAGGGCTGGAGCCATAAGCCAAGGAAGTTGGAAGAGGCAAAAACCAGAACCTGTCCTTGAGTCAGCGAAGCCATGGCCTCCGCTGTCACAAGAGTCTGACTTGAGTGGCCACGCTTGTGATAGGTTCTTAATCAGAATGGGGAAGCTCTGACCGTCCACACTCCCACCCATGGCTGGGGAAAGAGTTTGGGGAAGCAGGGTTCCTGAATTCATGCCACTCCTCCTCCTCCCACCTGCTAGTCGGAAGTCCCACTGGGAATCCCACCTCTTGCCCTTGTCGTGGACAAAATGGAATGCCAACTCAAAAGCCCCAGAGTAGGCGTCGCCAAAGGGTGTGTGTGCCCTGAACTGATACCAGACCAGCTTGGCCGGTTTCACATTGTTTCAACCCTTTCCTCCTGCCCGGTAGGGTCTTCTCTGAGCCACGGCAGCGCGGGCACCGGCAGCGCGGGCACGGGCTGGGTCTGCGGTCACTTGCTCCCTCGGTTGTTTATTTAGAACGTACTGCCTGTGTCTTCCCTCCGTTCCGTGTGTCGGGCTCCACAGGCTCTGGGGAGACACATAAGGAAAGCGCCATTATGTTCCTGCACGTTGCATGCACGCGTGTGGACGTTCGAGAGTGCGTGTGGGCGGTAGACTGGTTCGTGGAAGAATCATAACCTAAAGCAGAAGACTCTGGAATTAAGGGAAGTGGTAGCTCTTAAGCTTCCTATACAGTAAGGCTTCGCAACTTCTCCCAGCCAGACATGGCGGCTCCTGCCTTTAACACCAGCACTTGGGAGGCTGAATTAGGCAGGCAGACCTCTGAGATCCAAGTTCAGCCAGGGCTACATAATGACACCCTGTCTCAAACAAACAAACAAACAAACAAACAAACACACACCACATCCTTCTCTTCTTGCCCTGGAGATTCGAACAGTTCTCTCCCATCCCCTAAACCCTTTCTGTAACCCATAGCCCAGGAGCCCAAGGTACCAACTGCGTTTTGCTAACTCCCATTAAATTCATACCTAATAAAATAAAAACATGTGTATGCTGTTCTATGACCCCTCTACTCATTTTTCCACTAACTCTGGTGTATCTACCACATTTAGGAAATATTATCTTAGACTATTGTAGTGTTGGTTTGAATGAGAATGTCTAATTAGGCTAAATAAATGAAAGTGCTTGGTTCCTAGTTGGAGGAATTGTTTGGGAAGGACTAGGAGGTGTGGCCTCGTTGGAGGAGGTGCGTCACTGGGGGAGGGCTTTGAGGTTTCAAAAACCCAAGCCAATCTCTCTTCCCCTCCCTCTCCCCTTCCCCTCCCTCTCCCCTTCCCCTTTCTCTCCCTTTCCTTTCTCTCTCTCCTTTCCTCCCCCTCCCCTCCTGTCCCCTTCCCCCCTCCTCCCTCTCTCTGTCTCTCTCTGTGTCTATGTGTCTCTCTGTCTCTGTCTATCTCTGTCTCTGTCTCCATCTCCCTCTCCCCCTTTCTTCCCTCCCCCCACCCCCGCCTGGAGCTTGAGGACCAGATGTGAGCTCTCAGCTACTTCTCCAGCACCCCACGCCCACTTGCCTGTTGCCACACTCCCTGCCATGATGAACACAGACCCACCCCATGAAACTGTAAGCAAGTGTGCCTCCCACGTAAATGATTTCTTCTATACATTGCTTGATTATGGTGTCTCTTCACAGCAGTAGAAGCACCGGATAGCCTAAGCCGGACTGAGCTTTTTATCATTGACAGCTATGCATCTGTACTACTCCCCTGCTCTATCCTGCCCCCGACATCATGTGACTGTCGAGATGCCTCGAAGTACCAAGAAGAATGCCCCAGGGATACAGTCACTAAACAGTCTGGTGACCAGGCTGGCCTCGAACTCACAGAGATCCTCCTGCCTCTGCCTCCTGAATACTGGGATTAGAAGAGTGTGCCTCCATGCTCTCTTCTACATATCCACTGTAAAAAATTATTTTTAATTGGGTGTGTGTCCGTGTGTCTCTGCGTGGGTGTACACGTGGCTGCGGGTGCCAGAGGAGGCTAGAGGTGTCAATCCTGAAGCTGGACTTAGAGGGAGGAGTGACGCCTCCCAGTGTGGGTACTGGGAACTGAACCCAGATCCTCTGCAAGCGAGGTAAGTGCTGACTCCAGTTCCAGGGCGTCCATTAGTGTTTTCTGATCCCCGTGGGCTCCTGCCTAAAAGCGGTGCACACGCATACACTCAGACAGACACATAAAAATCACTTATAGGTCCTTATTCTGTGCCCCATCTGACAAGCACATAAGAATTTGTCTCGAGCTTCCAGAGGGAACGGGATTAAGCATTTGGTGGATACAGTTATCTATTGGAAGTGATGAGGCTAATGGGGGAGTAGTGGGGCGGGGGAAGAGGGGAGGTTGGGGAGGGACTTGGAGAAGAGGGAGGGGAAACTGTGGTCTGGATGTTTTTAAAAAAAAAAAAAAAAAAGGACTAACAAGAAGAAACGTAGCAGGAGAATGATATGGAAGAGAGAGAGTTGACAGAGAACCAGCCAGGAAGAACATGAAGAATCCAAGAAATGGGAACCACAGCCTAGAGCAGAGACGACGAACTTGAAAAAAGCTTCAGAGACCAGGCAGGTAACGTCCTGGGATGGTGGACTGACTTTTGCTCCCCGGCGGGCTGCTGCTAGCCTAGGGTGGCAGATCTTCCAGTTGTTCTATGAGAAGGTATTTGCTGGGAAGTGTAGTTCCTGTCTGCAACCCCAGTACATGGGGTCTGAGCTAGGAAGAAGATTGCCATGAGTTTGTGGCCAGCCTGGTCTACATAGTGGGTTCCAGGCCAGCCTGAGCTACAAAAAGAGACCCTGTCAACCCACAAAAGCAAAACAATCCACATAAAGAAGCAAATAGATAGAATACAAAAGGACAGAAATGTGAGCTTGGGCAGTGGTGGTGCAGGACTTTAAGTCCAAGCGCTCTGGCAGCAGAGGCAGGCTGATCTCTGTAAGTTCGAGGCCAGCCTGGTCTGCAGAGTGAGTTCCAGGACAGCCAGGGCTACACAGAGAAACCCTGTCTCAAACAAAACAGAACAGAAATGTGGGTTTCGAAAGGCAGTTTAAAACTGTTAAAAACCGGGGTTGGGGATTTAGCTCAGTGGTAGAGCGCTTGCCTAGGAAGCGCAAGGCCCTGGGTTCGGTCCCCAGCTCCAAAAAAAAAAAAAAAAAAAAAAAAAAACCTGTTAAAAACCAGTGACCAGCCAGACATGACATGGTGGCTCAGACTCAGACTCAAGAGCAGTCCTCAGGAAGCTGAGGCAGCCCAAGCTGTAGGGCATGTCTCTGCCTCAACCAAGTAAAATAAATCACCTGGGGAGGGAGCTCAGGGCAGAGCACTCACTTAGTCCCAGCAAGTGATGGGTTCGATTCCCCGGCACTGTATAACGAACAAATGGACCAAACCAAACATTTTCTTTTTTTTTGTTTGTTTGTTTTTTTTAATTAACAAACAAACAAACAAATAGGTCTCGGGTTGGGGACAAACATTTTCTTTCTAACCATGTGTGCCCTAGCTCTTTCACAGACGAGATGGAGTTACTGAGGCCCATAGAGGATTGTGATAGCTGAGCCTTGCTGGCGCAGTAGACTAGGTTTGTAATCCTCCCTCTTGAGTATGGGCAGGCAGGAAGACCACAGATTCAAGGTCTGCTCGGGATAGATACATCTCAGAAGTCAGACAATCTGCGCAATTCAGAGAGATCCTATTTCAGAATAAAGGAGGAAGGAAAGGGGAGGAGGGGAGGAGGAGGGAGAGGAGCAAACCTGTCTCCGGCGGGCAGGGGGAGGTGAAGGGGGACAGTAGGGAACCACTGTTTCTCTGTGTAGCTTGGCTGTCCTGGACTCACTCAGTAAACCAGGTTGACCTTGAACAGAGATCTGCCTGCCTCTGCCCCTAGAGCATTGGGATTAAACCAGCTTGAGACTGATTCTTTAAAAAAAAAAAAAAAGAAAGAAAGAAAACAGAAAGGAAGAAAACGGGCGGTGGAGTGGCTCGTTGGAGAAGAACACCTCCTGCTCTTCCAGAGGACTGATGTTAACAAGTTCCCAGCTCCACCTCTCCATCCCAACCACCTGTCACTCCATCTCAGAGGATCCAGCGCCCTCTTCTGGCCCCCATAGGCACTTACACATAAATAAAATAATCTTTATTTAATGGCGGTGTGTGTCCGGGGCCTGCATTTGTGTGTGCGCGTGCGCTTGCGTGTGCATTCATGTGCTGGGGCATGCACCACCATGTCCAGCTCAAGTCTAGCTTTACTCAGCATGTTGAAGAATGTACTCGTGTGTTCTTTGTGTGCACACTGTCCCCGCACTCTTCCTAAATTGGAAAAAGTGGCAGATGGACACTGTCTCAAGCCAAAGGACAGGAAATTTTAGCAAAGACTCCAGTTTTTTAAGCAGTCTCATTTTGCCCATGATTATTTTAGAAATTAACTCCTGAAGCTACCCGCTGGGTTCCACGCTCAACCTCACTAACGGGCTATGAGGAGATGTTTGCCTCTTCTGAGCAAACAGGTTGGAAACAGAGCCGAATTTTTGCAACAGTAACTAGATTCCACTTCCCAGTAGAGCAAGGACCCTACTCCTCCAGAAGAGGCTGCTTCGTGGAGACGGGAGGAAATCATATTTCTTTGGAGGGGGCTGGCAGTAGGACTAGAACCCAAAACCCAGAGTTTTGCACAAGCTATCCCCTCAGCCCATAAAGAATTTTTCTGATACCGGATGGATATTTAAAACTGCGTTTCCCTGCAGACCCTCCTCAGTATTGGAGGCTGTGCTTCTGGGTGTGGGCACAGGAAGTGGCCCTGAGATAGAGGCTGCACAACACAGTCTCTCTCCCCTTTCTGGCACTGCATGGGAGTGTCCCAGGGGATTTGGGGAGGACGGGGTAGTCAGGCAAAGGTTAGGGAGGAGAGCAGTCAGGCAGAGGCCCAGAACAACTCCAGGAAATGTTTAGATTTCTCCACCAGGAGGGAGGGCAAACAAGCTCCCCCACCCACCCCCCAAGCCTTCTGGCAGCTCAGAGCATTCTGCAGCCCAGAGTGCGAGGGAAAAGGCAAAACTAGAAAAGCAAAATCGTCCCCAGGGGTGGACCCAGCGACAAGTCTGCTGCGTGGCTGGCATCAGACCCCCAAGCTGCAGCCTGGCAATGTACGCTTTTGGAAAACTGCTCTCGCCTCAGAGCCTGACCCAGCTGCAGGCTTCACCTCTGTAGGGGACATGCAGCTTGTGATCCAGGCTGAGGAGAAAGGACCTGCTGTCGGCTTTCATTTCCTGACTGAAGTTGGGTGATGAGGTTAGGGGCCCAGCTGCCAAGGGGAACCATAGTGTTCAGATAGGCAGCTGTGCCTTTGTGTCAGCCACCTAGGATGCTCTTCCTCTCTCCGAGTGCTATGGACAACGGGTCGTGCTGTCTCATCGAGGGGGAACCCATCACCCAGGTAATGCCACCTTTACTCATCCTGGCCTTCCTGCTTGGAGCCCTGGGCAACGGCCTAGCCCTGTGTGGTTTCTGCTTTCACATGAAGACCTGGAAGTCGAGCACTATTTACCTTTTCAACTTGGCTGTAGCCGATTTTCTCCTCATGATCTGCCTACCCCTTCGGACAGACTACTACCTCAGACGTAGGCATTGGATTTTGGGGGATATTCCCTGCCGCCTGGTCCTCTTCATGCTGGCCATGAATAGGGCCGGAAGCATTGTCTTCCTCACTGTGGTGGCCGTGGACAGGTATTTCAAAGTGGTCCACCCCCACCATATGGTGAACGCCATCTCCAATCGGACTGCAGCTGCCATCGTCTGTGTCCTCTGGACTTTGGTCATCTTGGGGACTGTGTATCTTCTGATGGAGAGTCACCTGTGTGTGCGGGGGATGGTGTCATCTTGTGAGAGCTTCATCATGGAGTCAGCCAACGGGTGGCACGATATCATGTTCCAGCTGGAGTTCTTCCTGCCCCTGACCATCATCTTGTTCTGCTCCTTCAAAGTTGTTTGGAGCCTGAGACAGAGGCAACAGCTGACCAGACAGGCTCGGATGAGGAGGGCCACCCGGTTCATCATGGTGGTGGCTTCCGTGTTCATCACGTGTTACCTGCCCAGCGTGTTGGCGAGGCTCTACTTCCTCTGGACGGTGCCCTCCAGTGCTTGTGACCCCTCTGTCCACATAGCTCTCCATGTCACCCTGAGTCTCACCTACCTGAACAGCATGCTGGACCCTCTTGTGTACTACTTTTCAAGCCCCTCGTTCCCCAAATTCTACGCCAAGCTCAAAATCCGCAGCTTGAAACCCAGACGCCCAGGACGCTCGCAGGCACGGAGGTCGGAAGAGATGCCAATTTCGAATCTCTGTCGTAAGAGTTCCACCGATGTGGTAAATAGTTCCCAGAGGCCGTCTGACGGGCAGTGGGGTCTCCAAGTGTGTTGAATGCCATGAAGACAAATGGCCCAGCAGCAAAGCAGAGACCTGGGCAACTGTGAGTTAAATCTGAAGGGTGAGGGACTTGAAAAATGACAGCCCCCCCCCCCCCCGCCCACCCGCCCGCCCGCCCCGCTCTTTCTCAGCTGTGTCTTTCTCACTCAAGTAGAAGCAAAATCTACTTCCAAATGACTGGTTTGGGTTTAAATACTCTGATGGCCATGGTAAGGGGGCAGCCGCATGTGAGTGTGAAGGAAACAGTGGGTGCCGGGGTTAGGAACTACTCAGAGCCCGTGTCGCTTTGCACGGCTGAGAAAATCGCTTTGAGCCTTGCCGGGTCTTGTTCTAGCTGGGAGAGAGTTAATGATCTCAATAACTCGTCGGTATTTCCTGGACTGAAAAAAAATAGAAACTGCACTGAGTCAATACACTTATTTCCAGCTGAGCGAGACCCTTTACAGCAGGACACCCAGTCCTAGCCGGTTTTTTATCTTTCCCTGGGGAGCCTCCCAACATTTCAATGTTTGAACATACAGGTGGCCCAGGAGGGCAAAAGAAAGAAGCTATTCCAACCCTCCTAACTTTCTGGCAATATGTTTCTTTGTTTTTTGTTATTTTGTTTTGTTTTTTTCTGATTTTAGGTTTGTTTCTTTGTTTCTCTTTTGTTTGCATTTCAAAGAAGATGTGTAGGGCCTTGTCTACACATAGGCTATCAGATATTTCTCCAGTGGAAACTGAGAGCCTTCGTACTACCACCAGGGGGTCCTTCCTGGTATTTGGGACCTGTTAGTTCCAACACTGTTGTTTTTCACTGCTTGAGGCATGACTGTGAGTTGAAATCATTTCTTCATTCTCAAGTCTCTGTCAAGAGCGCTTGCCTAGCAAGCACAAGGCCCTGGGTTCGGTCCTCAGCTCCGGAAAAAAAAAAAGTCTCTGTCAAATCCATAGTGTGTTGTCCCGCTCTATCCAGCATCCTCATGGGTTTTGTCTCTGGTGCTGGGCATTGAACTTGGGACCTTACCTGACCTAGACAAGCACTGACCACTGAACCCCACTCCCAATCCCGTCGTGTCCCTTTTAGCTGTAGTGTTGTTAGCCAACTCTTGGGAGAAAATAAAGCGCTAGGGGAGGCAGCAACAGTTCAGCTCCGCTCCCTCTCATCAGTGTCTAGACTTCTAGTCAGCCATGGGGGTTTCTTCTTACTGTGGGCCTCTCTCACGCACGAATGTTCCCCAAATACTACCTGGTGTTCTCACAGCCAGGGGACTCTGAAAGCACAGGCTGCTCTCGTCCTGGAGAAGGGGAAATAGATTCCGTGTGTTAACCTTAGCTCTACTTTCAAGCCACAAAAGCGGTGACTGACAGTGATTCACTTTCGCCAATTCCCAGGGCACTCTCCCCAAGAGACACTTTAGCCAGAGACACTCCTCAAGGTTGTCCCCATGGTTTCCCTTGCCAGAGGTGTCATACAGCCTAGTAGCAAAAACCAGTCTGACTGTAGGAGCTGTCGAGATGGCTCAGAAGGTGAACAGGTCTGCCACCAAGCCACCAACCTGAGTATCCCTGAGACCCACCTGATAGAAGGCACTAAATACATTCATGCAGTAACAATGTTACTGGCGAGTGGATCTCAGTTTTGACTCTTAGTTTAAATACTTATTAGGCTTGTGCTCATAGGGAAGATTTTATTTAACTGCGCTCAGTTTCGAATTCTCCATTTGTTCAACAGGGGTGGTACTGATGCCAAAGGGTTTGGGGGCAAATTCAATAACGGTGCCCTCATTAGCATAAGGAATTTGTGGTTCCTGGGTGCCTAGAAGACCATGTGCGTACAGTAGACGAGAAATAAAGCTGCTGACCGACTTAATCACTCCAAACATGAGTCTCTGGCTACACGTGCTCGACAACGACTTACTACATTACATGGGATTTGCTGTTGTTTTTAAGCTCCAGGGTAACTTTAGTAAAGTTTAAAAAGAAAGATTCCAGGGCAAGCAAGCTATAAATCTCAGGGATGGAGGAGGGAGACGGAGAAGAGGAAGAAAGAAAGCCGTGTTTTTCTTTTGTTTTTGTTTTGTTCTTTTGTTTTTGTTTTTTTTTTTTGTCAACAGCCAGAGTGGATGAACAGCCATACGGTTGGGGAGAGGGGGAGGGTTAAGGGTGGGCGAGGCCAGGAAGAGACAGAAAAGAGAAAGGGTGTGTATGCCTTTGCGAGCCAGGACTCGGGATCTCACGGGGACACGTTACTGCGTGGGGTACAGGGATGCAGACAGGCAGCCTAGACTGTGGCGGCACATACCTTCAGTCGAGGCCAGCCTGGCCTGCAGAGTGAGTTCAAGGACAGCCAGAACTACATAGAGACACCTTGTCTCCAAAACGAAACAAGCAAGCAAGCAAACAAACAAGGAAGGCGCAGAAGTTGACACAAAAGAGTCAAAAGCCCCTGAGCACCTCCTCTGCTGTCACCACCCAACTTCTCAACTTCTCCTGCTTCCTAGGGAGGAGTCAAGCCAAGAATTCTTACCAGCACCAAGGACCACATATCCATACCGGCTTTCTTTTTTCCATGTTTATAGTCGTCATCAGTTATTATTACTTTGTTTTTGGCTTTCCCAAACAGGGTTTCCCTCATAGCACTGTCTGTCCCCAAACTCACTCTGTAGACCAGGCTGGCCTCGAACTCAGAGATCCACCCGCCTCTGCCTCCCACGTGCCAGGATCAAAAGCATGCACCACCACGCCCAGCTAACTTGCTGGTCTTGAACTTGAGATCTGCCTGCCTCTGCAATGTGCTAGAAATCGGTGGAAACCAGGCTAGGGGGATATTTCAAACAGTAAAGTGCCTGTGACATGACCACCAGGACCGGAGTTTTGTCTGCAGGGCTCACATGGTGGCACATGCTCGTAATGCCAGAGCTGGGGAGACAGGGACAAGGGAGGCCCAAAGGTCAGCCAGCAGAGTCGAATGGGCGAGCCCTGGGTCTCAGTGAGAGACTCCGTGTCAGAAACAAAACAACAGCAATCATGGTGGGGGCTGGCACGATGGCTCAGTGGGTAAAGGCACGTGCCACCATGACTGATGACCTGAGTTTGACCCACCCAGGAAACTATGCGGTGGGAGGAGGGAAGCAACTTCCGCAAGTGTGCGTCTGCACTACCTGTGTGCACATATGCACGTGTGCAAATATACCCACGATCAACAAACAATGTTTTAAGTCACTCCTGAGGGATGGCAGAAGAGGTTGGTCTACAGTCTCCACATACCCTTGAAGGCACCTACATATCCTACATGCAAAAATACACAGAAACCGGTGAAAAGGCCTGGTTTTAATTCTTTTTTTTTTCTTTATTTCGGAGCTGGGGCCTTGTGCTTGCTAGGCAAGCGCTCTACCACTGAGCTAAATCCCCAACCCCTCAATTCTATCCTTAGGCAGAACTGTTCACACCTTCGTTGCCTGATCCTAATAAAAATGGATTTAGAAAAAGTCATGTCCTGGGCTGGAGAGATGGCACAGCGGTTTAGAGCACTGACTGGGGGTTGGGGATTTAGCTCAGTGGTAGAGCGCTTGCCTAGGAAGCACAAGGCCCTGGGTTCGGTCCCCAGCTCCAGAAAAAAAAAAAAAAAAAGAACCAAAAAAAAAAAAAAAAAAAAAAAAGAGCACTGACTGCTCTTCCGAAGGGTCCTGAGTTCAAATCCCAACAACCACACAGGGTGGCTCCACAACCATCTGTAACGGGGTCTGATGCCCTCTTCTGGTGTGCCTGAAGACAGCTACAGTGTGTGTATAATAAATAAATAATCTTAAAAAAAAAAGAAAGAAAGAAGGAAAGAAAAATGCATGCCCCTTAAGTGTGACTCCAGCTCAGAAAACTTTCTGTGACGTTGTCTTCCAAGAGAAGAAATTAAAGGTCCTGTTGTAAAAAAAAAGAAAAAAATTATTTTCAATAAAAGATCCTGACACAGGGTTTCTTCCCACCTTTGACCATTTATGTTCCTAAATAAAAGACACACACACACACACACATCACACACACATCACACACACACACATACACATATCACACACACACACATCACACACACACATACACACCTCACACACACACACATCTCACACACACATCACACACACACACCACACCACACCACACATACCACACACACACATCACACACATACACACACACACATCACACACACACATCACACACACACATCACACACACATCACACACATCACATACACACACATCACACACACATACATCACACACACATCACATACACACACATCACACACACATACATCACACACACATCACACACATCACATACACACACATCACACACACATCACACACATCACACACACATCTCACACACACACACACACACACACACACACACACACACACAGACTTTATATTTGACTATGTCTTAAGCAGCACAGTAGCTGGCAGCTGCCTACCCTCGGTGCTGTTAGAATCTACTTTCCCAAGTTACCGCTTACTGTTTACTATGTTCTGTCTCTGCTGCTCCCTCCAGTTCTTTTGCTGCTTTTGTCTTTATTTACCAATCAGCATTAACTGGGGGGCCAGGTCCCCACATCTTGGAGGCCGGAGCTTGATGACACCGCCTGTACCGCCACAGTACCGAGAACCAGGCGTAGGCCTGTGAGGTTAAAGAAAAAACACACAGGCTTGGGTCATTCATGTTAAGGAAATGAATGCCGAAGTTTTTACTAGGTTCACAGGATATGTCCCCCAACCACCCAGTAGAAGCACAATGAAGAAACGAGTTAAAACTAAATCAAGGGGTGAACAAACAGCATTTAAAGTTTTAACCATTTTTTTATTTTAAAAATAAAACACAAAACATTAAAGCAATGAGAAGCAAAAACCACAGACCTGGACTGACAGACATGGACAGCTTGGTGCACCAAGGACAGACAATAGACATAGAACTAGATGGGGTCCCACCAAAGGGACCCAGATATCCTACCTAAAGGACCCAGAACCAGAAATAAGCGCTTCTCCAATAGGAGTCAGCAAGGAGGCAGGACGTCTCCCACCCTCCTTCTGTCCTTAGGAGAGCTCCGAAAAAGCTTAAGCTCATTTTCAAACCCATTCTCTTTCATGTCTAGAAACCCACACAGGGGGTTGGGGATTTAGCTCAATGGTAGAGCACTTGCCTAGGAAGTGCAAGGCCCTGGGTTCAGTCCCCAGTTCCGGAAAAAAAAGAAAAAAAAAGAAAGAAAGAAAGAAAAGAAACCCACGCAGGCCCATGGACGGAGGCCCTTACCGCAAACCAAAAGCCTGGAAAATCGAACAAAACTTCAAGCGTAGCCTTGCCTCTAGACACACTTCCCCCTAGAAGCTGGCAGAGGGCAGCCACCTCTATCTTACCAAAAAGCTTTCTTTAGAACTGGTGAGGAAGAGGAGGGGGTTTTGAGTGTTTATTGTTAGATAAGAAAACAGTAGGCTTGGTGGAAATGATTCATCTTCTCCAGGGAAAGTCGATAGCTTATAAGGATAAGATGGAGCAAACGATAAGTGTCTTTAATCGACAGCGACAACGGAAAATATGTGAGTTCTGGAATATCCTTAGAATAGATGTTCCTAACCTATCTCCTTTTATTTTGAGGCAGGATGCCACTATGCAGCCCTGGACGGCCGGGAACTCTTTATATAGACCAGGCTGGCCTCAAACTCACAGAGATCCACCTGCCTTTTTGCCTCTTGGGTGCTTGAATTGAAGGCTCGTGCTGGGGTGTGTCCAGTGGTTAAAGACACTTGTTGCAGTTTGTTGCAGTTTCCTCTCCAACCCGAATCAGCCAGTACAAAGAAAACGCAACTCAATTAATATGAAAACTATCTAGCATCTAGATTGGGCAGATCCACCCTACACTGTCCTATTCCTAGCTCCCAAATCCCTCATCCCTTGCACCTTTTATTTGCCAGGTCTCCAGCTTCTCCTTCTCCCACGACTCCTCGCTTCTTTCCTTTCTCCTCCCCTGACTCCTCCCCCTCCTGACTCCTCCCCTCTCCTGACTCCTCCCCTCTCGCTCCCGACTTCTCCCTCTGCCCAAATCTCGAGCTCTTGCCTTTATTTTACAAATTCAGAGAGAACTCCAAGGCAAACCACAACAACACTTGCTGCTTTTGCAAAGGATCTATGTTCAGTTTGCAGCACCCATGGTGGTGGCTCACGACAGCTTTTAACTCTAGCTCTGGAAGCTCCAACATCCTCCCTCGGCCTCCACGGGTCCTATACAGGTGTGGTACACTTAAATGAAGGCAAAACGTTAATACCCATAACAAACCAATAAACCAAGAAAAAAGAAAAATGGGAAAGTCTTTGCCACCATGCCTTACCCTCTGACTGAAGACAGACTAGTTGGGATGAGGCTCAGAGTCGTGCGTGTATGGTGCTTGAAGGGTTTGGATCCCTGGCACATAAGGGGTTAAACCCACCGTTCAAGTTTTTGTAGGGGAAGCAGTGACCAGTGCTGCAAGGTCTGACCCTGTTGGCCTCTGGGCCTTCAGCCCCAAATCCAGTTCTAGGATGATGCAAGACCAGAGTCTTACAACAGATGCGACCTTAGCGAGGGAACTGGCTCTACCATCTATAGGATATAAAGCAAAACGGAAATTTTAGGGCCTTTTTCAAAAAAAAGCATTGAAAATTTCAAGATGGGACCAAGCACACTGGCACATACTTATGGCCCTAGTACCAACGGGGTTTGTTGTTGCTGCTGTTGTTTTGTGGTCATTTAAAACAGGGTCTCACTATGTAGCTTAGGCTGGTTTCAAACCACCGTGCCAGGGTGACACCAACCCGAGGGTGCGGTCTATTACTCCAGAGGACCCGGATTCAATTCCCAGCCCCCAACTGTCTGAAACTCAAGTTCCAGGATCTGATATCCTCGCACGGGCATATGTCCAAGGCAGAACACCGATAAACAGAACATAAAATTTAAAAAGAGATAAACAAAGAAACTAAAAAGCCCCAAGGCTGGGATGTAGCATAGTTGAGTGAATACTTGTTTAATATACACAAAACCTGGGATTAAATCCCATTTGGCATGAACGAGAAGTGGAGGGGCACGCCTGGAACCCCGGCACTCATGAGGATCAGAAGTTCAGTTATTCTAGGGTGAACTCTGTGAGATCAAACAAACAGACAAACAGAAAACAGAAAAAATTCTTTCTCTCTCACCTTCCCTCCTCATTGTATTTATTATATACATATACATGTGTGTGTATATATACACACATATATATTTATTATATATATGTATATATGTGTATATATGTATATATGTATACATGTGTATATATGTATGTATTTGCATATACTCTGATATATATGTATGTATGTGTGGATATATATGTATGTATGTGTATATATATACATATATATATATATATATCTTACATATGTTTATCTCTCCACTTCTACCACTATGTCTCCTTTATTAGAGCCCCAGGTCTGTCCTATCTCCTTAGGCCACATGTGCCTTCAGTGACAATTTCAGTCTGCAGTGGGGAGGGCTTTCAAAATGTCCTCCAAGAATCTGTGCTTCCTGCCACTCGACTCTACAAGTTGTGTCCTGTCTTGGTAGAACACGAACCCTATCTGTGATGTGGTCGTGGTGGTGTTCTGGGATTCCCAAGCCAAGGATTAAGAAGGTTAGCCTGTGGCCTTCTGAAAACCCAGAGAAACCCACATACATCCCAGCCTACCCGGTGTGCAGAACATGTGGCAGGGCCACAGGAAGACGCACAGGGAGAAGCGTATGACTATACCAAGAGGGTGAGGGACCCATGTGTCTCCCTGTCATCCTTGACCATCTGTCAGGACTCATCGTCAACTTGACTGCACACACTTTCCGTGTGTGTGTGTGTGTGTGTGTGTGTGTGTGTGTGTGTGTGTGTGTGTGTGCGCGTGTTCTCAGAGAGGTTTACCGGAGGAGGGAAGGCCCACCCTAGGTGTGGGCAGCTCCATTGTATAGGCTAGAGTCTCACACTGATAAAAAGAAGAAAGGAACCTCAAGTTCATCTCCCTCTGCTTCCTGACTGCAGCGAGTGTGTGGTGACGCCATGCCTTGTGCTCAGAGCTGTGGCACCTTCCCACCACGCTGGCCTGTATCCCCTCAAACTGTAAGCCAGAACCAAACCCTTAAGTTGCTTTTGTTGAGTATCTCGTCACGTCAAGGAGAAAAACTAATAACCCATGTGTATAACTCTAGCCTAGGCCCCAGCTGAAAAGCCCCCAAGGAGACCAGCTGAGTCCAGTCATGATACCCATAAATACCATGAGACCCAGATAGCTATGACTAGTAATTATTTTAAGCTACTGGTTTTGGTGGTGACTCCTTAACCAGTAGTAGATAACAAAAACAGAAGCCCAGGTTAGTTGCAGACATGAGACAGTTACCTACTTAAAGCCTCTAAGCCGATGGTTCTCAACCAGTGGGTCTCGACCCCCCTGGGGGGAGGTGACAATTCTTTCACAGAGGTTGCTATCTTGCTTGTCAGATATTTACATTATGACTCACAACAGTAGCAACATTACAGTTATGAAATAGCAGTGAAAATAAACGCATGGTTGGGTGGCCACCACAACATGAGGAACTGAATTAAAGGGTCACAGCACGAGGAACGTTGAGAAGCCACTGCTCTAGGCCCTGTTTTTCCAGTCTCCAGGCAAGGATAACAACACCTCTCTCCCAGGACTTGTGTGAAGAAAAAAATGGGACTACACGTGAAAATCTCTCAGTAGGACGCCTGCTGCAGGGCAGGCCGTTGACAAAGGTCGGCTGGTATGCTTGTTTTACGTTTGTTCTGTTGGAGACCAAACCTCAGGGTGTCGGGCACCATAGGCGAGAGCTCTACCACTGGTCTACAGCCCTGGCCCATTATACTTATTTGCTTAATTATTTGTTTTGTTATATCTGTTTGTTTTTTGAGACATGTAGCTGTGGCTGACCCAGAAACTTGGCGTGTAGCCCAGGCTGGCCTCAAATTCGAAGAGATGTCTCTCCAATGCTAGTATTCAAAGCATCTGCTCCCACCCCTTGGCTTTATTTACTCTTTTTTTTTTTTTTCCTTTTCTTTTTTTCGGAGCTGGGGACCGAACTCAGGGCCTTGCGCTTATTAGGCAAGCGCTCTACCACTGAGCTAAATCCCCAACCCCTATTTACTCATTTTTAATCGGTTAATTTTTGTTTTTTTGGGTTTTTTTTGTTTTTTTTGTTTTATTTGTACATATGTCTGCATGAGAGTCTCAGATGACCTGGAGCTGGAGTTGCAGTTGTGAGCTGCGATGTGGATACTGGGAATTGAACCAGGGTCCTCTGGGAGAGCAGTCAGTGCTCTTAACTGCTGCTGAGCCATCTTTCCCGCCCCCTTGTTTTTTGAGTCAAGGTCTACATATCCTTTCTGGCTAGCCTAGAATTCATCATGAAGACTAGGCTAGCCGTGAACTTGCAGTGATCCTCCTGCCTCTGCTTGCTTCCTTAGTTCCAGGCTCATAGGCCTATACCACCATGCCCTATCAAAGCTTTAAAATTGTTTTCTGGGAGCAGTGGCAAACATCTGGAGTACCAGTTACCCAGAGGTCTGAGGAAGAAGAATCCTTTGACCCAGGAACTCAAGGTTAGCCTGGGCAACATATTGAGATCCTCCTCATCTGAAAAATTAATTAATAATAACTTCTTTGAGAACCATGGCACATCTTCAAGCTGTCCCATCCAGTGTAGGGGCTCTCAGTGGTTGAGAGTCATGCTCATGAGTATAATTTCCTTTCCACTAAGCTGTGGAATCACTGTAAGTGATTCGTTGTAACAAGTTCCTGTACAGCTCATGCACCAGTAAGGAAAAACAAAAAAGAAAAGAAAGACCAGCACAAGACAGGGCGTGCCCTCCAGAGGTGGGAAGACTGGAAATTCCATAGCCCTGGCACCCAGAGGCCTCAATTTACATTCCCTCTGAGTAGCTCCAAACTTCCTGTTTAGAAGCTTTGAATGTGAGCATTGTAGGGAGGCTGTCAGGAGCAGGGAGGGAGGGGTGTCACCTAGGTCCCCAGTTTCCACAAGAGGAATCTGAGGGGACAAGTGAAGGGCATCACAGCCCACTAAGGATGGATCCAGAATTAGCCGTTCTACTTTGCCATATTTAACTATTTGTTGTTACTCTAATTTTATCCCTGATAGGCTGGGTGGGGGTGGCACAAGCCTTTAATCCCAGAAGTCGGGAAGCAGAGGCAAGTGGATCTCAGAGTTGGAGGCTAACCCGATCTACAGAGTGAGTTCCAGGGCTACACAGAGAAACCCTGTCTCAAAAAAAAAAAAAAAGATCTCCACGACTGTCTGGTTTCATTTCTGTTTGCTGTGAAAAAAATGCCCTGACAAAAAGCAGCATGGGGGTGGGGGGTTTACTTCAGTTGGTCACTCCAGTCCTCTATTGTGGGGAAGTCAAGGTAGGAAGTTGAGGCAGCTGGTTACATTATAGCCACACTTAGAGCAGAGAGAGATGAAGGTATGTAACCTTGCTTACTTGCTTGTATTAAGCTCAACTCAGTTTCTCCACTCTTATACAGTTCAGGACCCCCTTGCCCAAGGAATGGTGCCACCCATGGTGGACTAAGTCTTCCTATATCAATTAACTTAATTAGGACAATCTCCTACAGATATACCCATAGGCAAACCCAACATAGACAATCCCTCATTGAAACTCTACCCAATTGTTTCTAGGTTGTGTTAGATTAGCAATTAAAGCTAACCTTTTTTTTTTTTTTTTGGTTTTTTTTTTTTTTCGGAGCTGGGGACCGAACTCAGGGCCTGGCGCTTGCTAGGCAAGCGCTCTACCGCTGAGCTAAATCCCCAACCCCAAAGCTAACCTTTATAATGGCTACTTTTTTTCCCTTCTTCCAGTTGTTAGTTCCTTTGCTTTGGTTTGAGACATTGTCTCAAGTAGATCGGGCTAACCTTGAACTCATTCTAGACCTGAGAAGGGCCTTGAATTCCTGATCTTTCTGCTTCTGTCTCTCTCTCTCTCTCTCTCCCTCTCTCTCTCTCTCTCTTTAAAGATTTATTTATTTATTTATTATGATTAAGAATTCCAGAAGAGGGCACCAGATCTCATTATAGATGGTTGTGAGCCACCATGTGGTTGCTGGGATTTGAACTCAGGACCTCTGGAAGAGCACACAGTGCTCTTAACTGCTGAGCCATCTCTCCAGCCCCTCTGCTTCTGTCTCTTAAGAACTGGGATTACGGGGTTGGAGATTTAGCTCAGTGGTAGAGCACTTGCCTAGCAAGCGCAAGGCCCTGGGTTCGGTCCCCAGCTCCGATAAAAAGAAAAAAAGAAGAACTGGGATTACAAGATCCTAGGTTGAATTCAATGTCTAGCACCAGATCAAGTGACTCGTATTCATCTGCAACTCCTGCTTCAGGGAACCTAATACCTTCTGCTGGTCTCTGAGAGCGCCTGCATTCACATGCATCTATATACACAAAGACACACAGACACACAGACTCTCTCTCTCTTTCTCTCTCTCTCTCTCAATTAAAAAATATACATGTTTCAAAAAGTCTTTTTAAAAAATACAATATTGGGCTGGAGAGATGGCTCAGTGGTTAAGAGCCCCAACTGCTCTTCCAGAGGTCCTGAGTTCAATTCCCAGCAACCACATGGTGGCTCACAACCATCTGTAATGGAATCCGATGCCCTCTTCTGGTGTGTCTGAGGACAGCTATAGTGTACTCATGTACATAAAACAAATAAATCTTTAAAAAAAAAAATACAACATTGTTTGGCCAGATGGTGTACTGAGTAAAGGTGCTTGATGCCAAGCCTGACTGACTGAGTTCAACACCCAGATAACGGAGAACCAATTATTTTAGGTTGTCTCTGACCTCTACACCTGTGCTGTGGCATTTATCCCCTCCCTTCCCAAATGAAGGAATGTAATTAAAATTTTCCAGTCAATAAAGACACTGAAAGGTAGTAAACCTCAGTGAGGAGGGGCAGGGGGTTGGCAGTCTGTTAGATTCGATCCAAGTTCCGCTGGGCTATCTTAGGTAAGTTAGCAACCTCTCCAAGTGTCACTTGCCTCATTTGGAAATCATAATCACCAAGACTTTTGCAACCTCGAATACAGAGGATAAGAGAAGATGACATATATTTAAATCGTGGGGAGCTGGCTCAGTTATTAAGATCTGCTCTCGCAGAGGACTCAGGTTCTGTCCCCAGCACCCACATGATGGCTCACAACCATCTATAACTCAACTTCTAGGAATTGCCGTCCTCTTCTGGCCTCTTTGGATACTGCAGCGAGTGGTGTACATAACTTTCTAACACAGGCAAGCTCTCATACACACTTAAAACCAAATCGGCTGGGTGTGGTGGCACACGCCATTAGTCCCAACACCCGAAGAGCAGAGGCAGGCAAATCTCCAAGTTCAAGGTCAGCCTGGTCTACATAGTGTATTATGTGACTGCCAGGGCTACAAGGAGAAATCACATCTCAAAAACCAATAAACAGGGGCTGGGGATTTAGCTCAGTGGTAGAGCGCTTACCTAGGAAGCGCAAGGCCCTGGGTTCGGTCCCCAGCTCCGAAAAAAAAAAAAAAACCAATAAACAAACAAACAACAGAGAAATAAATCTTTAAGACAGGGAGCCTGGCACACTGGAGACTGCAATGTGGGCACCTCCAGTCTCAAAATTATCATTTTCATTGTCAGCATCTCTGTGATGCATCTCTGATCCTATAGGATCCAAGATTAGATCACCCTAAGTCTAGTCTACAAAGGTCTATCAAATGCTATCAGAGGATTTTGTATGCAACTAAAGGGATACATTTTCTTTCTTTTTTTTTTCTTTTGTTTATGTTTTTTGAGACAGAGTTTCTCTGTGTAGCCCTGGCTGTCCTGGAATTCTGAATTCCATCAGTAGAGCCCGTGAACTCAGAGATTCACCAGTATGCACCACAACCACCACCACTCCCAGCAAATTTCCAATTTCTAACTCAAAGTAGAACAGCAAAATTTATGAACCTTATGCACGTGTGTGTGTGTGTGTGTGTGTGTGTGTGTGTGTGTGTATGCCAAAATACTCAACAGGTAGATACTCTATAGGATGACACTTAATCACACTAGAAAAAAAAAAAAAAAAAGGAAAGGAAATGTCTTTCTGCAAGGCAGAGCTCAATACCCTTTCGGGACTTGAAAGCCAGAGCTATTTCTACAAATATCACACACCCAGGCGCTGTGCTATATGTCTGCAATTGTCTGCCATCCCAGTACTCGGGAGGCAGAAGCAGGAAGATGGAGAAGCCAGCTTGGAAGACATAGCAAGATTCTGTCTGAGAGAAAGAAAGAAAAGGAAAAGAACCTGGTGCTAGAGACCTGAGCTGGAGGTTAAGAGCACACGCTGCTCCTGCAGAGGACCTGCGTTCTGCTCCCTACCCCCATATCGGGTACCTCATAACTGGCTGTAACTCCAGCTCCAGGGCCTCCAACAGCCTCTGGGGCTGCTGTCACATGTACATAGCCACACAGACATACATGCATACATATCAGTAAAAATAAAAGTAAGTTCTAGAAGGAAAAAAAGGGGGGAAGAGGGAGAGAGAGAGAGGAGAGAGAAGAGAGAGAGAAGAGAGAGAGAAGAGAGAAAGAGAGAGAGAGAGAGAGAGAGAGAGAGAGAGAGAGAGGAACTGTATACACTTTTCCAATGCGCAGTACAATTTCACTCGAACTCTTGCTGCCCCTGGAAAGCCTTGCTGTTCGTTCAGCACAGGGCATGATATTACTGCCATTGTTAATTTATTAATTGTGCAAGCCAAGCAAACGCCAGTGGATGAATTCTCCCAGGCCAACCCGCTAGCCAGTGTGCACGCATCGCATGCAGCAGCCTTCAGAAGGAATGGCCTCAGATTTTACTCACCCACCATTGACAGCCGGCTTGCCTAAACTTATCCCTTACACTTAGAAAATTCGTGGGTTCCTGTCTGCCCAGGGGACTTTTTTTTTTTTTACGACTTGTTTATGCAAACAGCAGGTTGCACAAGAGCCTCCCTAGCTTTTTTTTTTTTTTTTAAATGATTTCGTAGTTTCCTGGTAACCATTCAGTCATCTCTTTCAACACCCTGACATGACATAAAGCTCAAGGCTGAACCACACGTTCACCACACAGACACTCACTCACTCACTCGCCTTGAGCCTTCGCTAGGTGAGGCGCTCCGGGGCTGGACCGGCCAGATCTCCTCATGAGCAAGCAGAACCACTTTCTGGTGATAAACGGCAAGAACTGCTGTGTGTTCCGAGATGAAAACATCGCCAAGGTCCTGCCGCCGGTGTTGGGGCTGGAGTTTGTGTTTGGACTCCTGGGTAATGGCCTTGCCTTGTGGATCTTCTGTTTCCATCTCAAATCCTGGAAATCCAGCCGGATTTTCTTGTTCAACCTGGCCGTGGCTGACTTTCTCCTGATCATTTGCTTGCCGTTCTTGACGGACAACTATGTCCAGAACTGGGACTGGAGGTTCGGGAGCATCCCCTGCCGCGTGATGCTCTTCATGTTGGCCATGAACCGACAGGGCAGCATCATCTTCCTCACGGTGGTGGCTGTGGACAGGTACTTCAGGGTGGTCCACCCGCACCACTTCCTGAACAAGATCTCCAACCGGACGGCGGCCATCATCTCTTGCTTCCTGTGGGGCATCACCATCGGCCTGACAGTCCACCTCCTCTACACGGACATGATGACCCGAAACGGCGATGCAAACCTGTGCAGCAGTTTTAGCATCTGCTACACTTTCAGGTGGCACGATGCAATGTTCCTCTTGGAATTCTTCCTGCCCCTGGGCATCATCCTGTTCTGCTCTGGCAGGATCATTTGGAGCCTAAGGCAGAGACAGATGGACAGGCACGTCAAGATCAAGAGGGCCATCAACTTCATCATGGTGGTTGCCATTGTGTTTGTCATCTGCTTCCTGCCCAGTGTGGCCGTGAGGATCCGCATCTTCTGGCTCCTCTACAAACACAACGTGAGGAACTGTGACATCTACTCCTCTGTGGACTTGGCCTTCTTCACCACCCTTAGCTTTACCTACATGAACAGCATGCTCGACCCGGTGGTCTACTATTTCTCCAGCCCATCTTTCCCCAACTTCTTCTCCACGTGCATCAACCGTTGCCTTCGAAGGAAAACCTTGGGCGAACCAGATAATAACCGGAGCACGAGTGTGGAGCTCACGGGGGACCCCAGCACAATCAGAAGTATTCCAGGGGCATTAATGACTGACCCCAGTGAGCCAGGCAGCCCCCCTTATCTGGCTTCCACATCTCGTTAAGTCCGCTATGCCAAGAAGGGAGATCGCCACTCAGGTCTATGGCTCTCTGGAGAGACAGTTTGGCTGTCACACAGGGGTAACATCCTCAAACACGGCTTGTGCTTTCTTGGGACTTCTAGATTCCGGAGAATCGGATTGAGAGAAAACGGCATGGTGCAGTGAGCGGTTTGGTTGCAAAGTGCGGCCATAGAAATCTCAGAGAACAGAAAGCAAAGTCTCCAGACAGTGGAAACTCCTCAGCCTCCCAAGCCGACAGGGCTGAAGAAGACAGAGTCCTGCAGAGTTTGAGCCCTCGGAGCACCCAGACACACCATCCGTACCTATGGTGTTTTAGCTTCCTCCCTCAGTTCTGCTCAAAGACACGGATGGTCCTTCACCGCTAGGGCCCTACCTAGCCTGTCCGTGCACCCCAGTGGGGACAAGGAGAGCCAAGAAACTGGACAGGATCTCTCCCCAGGTGTCACTGATAAGCCAGTGGGTCACTTGTGTTCTGTGGGACTAGTTTACCTTTCAGCCGGACTTTAGCAGAAATGGAAGAGGGGAGAAGATTGGAAAGATTTGATTATTCTCGAGTCTCTCCCTCCAGTGGTGGTAAGAGGGGGGATAGCCCAGGAGGGACTGCACTCAGAGCTGGAGGGAATCGCTCTGTGAGAAATTCAGCTGAGCAGTTAAAAGGCTTTGGGGAAAACAGCGGTTTCCCTCCTCTGCCTGCTTTTCTTATTCAAAGGGATTCAACTGCGCCCACGGTTAAGGTGGGGGGCGGGCTCGTCACTTGGGTTTCTGTACTTGACAGCTACCATTTCAATAAATTTCGACAGGAGACGCGGGCTGCTGTGGCGTTTTGTCTGGGTTAGGGTTCACAGAAACCGTCTTCTTACTTAAGACCTGGGTTATGAACTGTATCCTAGCAGGGAAATCCGGGGTACCGAAGAAACACAGAAGGGTGCAGAGCCCTGTCGTGAAACACCCAAGGGGAGATGGGCACCGGTGGGGAATACATAACGTATTATGTTTGGAAGGGCCATACAGAAGAGTTTGCAATGGAGCTTTTCCCTTTACAGTTTGGTGAGCGCTGCTATAAATAGCTGTATATTAAAAAAAAAAAAAAGGAATCAGGCCAGAGTGGGCTTTTTTTTTTTTCTCCCCTCCCCTAGGAGAAGGAAGACCGGCTTCCTATGGAATGGTTTCAGTTCCCAGTCCAGAGCCAGAAAGGAGATGTACAGGGGTGCGCCTGCCAGTTGAGAAACAAGAAGTGTCTGTTATACTTTCGTTTCCAGTTTCTGTCCCTCCTAGATCCTTTGGCAAGATGAGGCTTTTTTTTTTTTCTCTTCCTCCCGAGCTGGATGCAGATTAAGAATCCCGATCCTTGGATTTCTCAGCCTTCGTTGCATGGCATGAAACGAACCAGGGACAGATGGACGGTCTCTAGTTCAAGGGTTCCCGGTTTTCTGTCTCTATTACCCTCAGCTCCTCCAAGCAGGAATTTAAAAGCAGGGCTTGCCTTCTTATGGAAGGCGGCAGACAAGAAGCTTGGAGCTGAGGAGGGATTTCCCCAGCTCAGATGAGTCACAGGGAACGGGGCGGTGAAACTCCTGGTCCTTGATCATCGGTTGAAGTCACCGATTTACATTTGCTTGTTTGGTGTTTGGAATGTTGAACAGCACCTGTGTGCCAGACACAGTTCTGGGTGGTGGCAATACAGCCAGGAGTAAAGCGGGTAGATGGTCTTCTTCAGGTTGAACTCAAATTCAAGACGGGGAGGCAAGCAGGATTGAAGGAAAAGACATGAATGAAAAGGGATTGGTGTTGTGAAAGCAGTCGTTCACAACTGTGGGAACAGAGAGGATAGCTAGGGTGGAAGGGCCTCCAGGAGGAAGTGACGTTGAGTTGAGCCAGGATTAACTAGACAGAGCAAGCCATGAAAAACTCTGGGCTGGGGGGTGTGGGAGGGAGATGAGTGCAAAGGTCCTGAGGTAGCCAGGAATTTGATGTGTATGAGTTGGTCTCCTAAGGGCTGCCTTAACAAAGAACCACAAACTGAGTGGCTTAAAAGAATAGAAATTTATTGTTAATGTTTGGAGGACAGCTATCAAGGTGTTGGCCCGGATTTGGCTCCTAGCACCAGTTCTGCCAGATCTCACTCTAACCCCTGTGATTGACAGCAATTCTTCTGCTGCTTGGCTTGGAGAAACGATTCTCCACTCCCTGCCTGCTGAGATTACAAGCATGTTTGTACCATCCATCATGCCCGGTACTGGGGATCAAACTCAGCTCCGTTTGCAGCCAAGTGCTTTTGCCCTCCAAGGCACCTGGCTGGCCCCAGTTACCGTGTTACCGTACTATGCCTGTGTTTTCTTTCATGCCCACTAAATCTGTCTTGCAGCTGCTGTCTTTACTTTGGGAACATGACAGACAGTTCTAGGGGCTGCACATTCCACTTCCTCTGAACTCTGTCTGCAGAGAAGAGACTTTCTCTTTTTTATTCCCAGCAACCTCTTCCAAATGTGGACAGATCATCTTCCTAGTCTAGACCCAGAAACCAGGGGTTCAAGACCACGTCCATTCCTGATGTCAGGAACTCTCTTCCCTTTCAGATTTATTAGATTATCCCCAACCCAGCTCTGGATTCTTTCTTAGAGTCAGGGATTCTAAACAGCGTCCAGGATTCTAAGGAAAACACACCCTGGCCCTTCAACTGTGGCTCAGTTTAACATTAAAAACACTTCCTGAAATGTGACCTGTGCTGTGTGGGATTCATTGTTGACAAGCATCAGCTGCCCACACAGATGACCTGTCCAGGGCCCTCTGACCCCTCATCCTCATGTCCCCAACTTTGCATCTGTAATCAATGGCTTAAGAAACCAGTTCTTCAAGTTACCTCAGACAGAGGCAGTGTTGGCAAAATCACAGAGTTACCATTTACCAACGTCAATGGATTTGGGTCAGCTCTGGCTGGCCCAGCTTTGCTTCAGATTGGTGATGTCTTCACATTGGAACAAGGCCGTCCCTGCAGAACAGGTCTGTAGTCTACTTGGGAGGCTGAGATAGGAGGCTGGCTTATGCCTGGGAATTTGGGGTCAATCTGATCAATACAGGAAGACCCTGCCTCAAAGCAAACGCAAACACAAAAATCATGGCTGGGAAAATGGCGGAGCCTCGCAAGTGCCAGCCACACAGAGCTTAGGTGTGATGGCGAGAATCTTGCATCTCCTGCCCTTGGGAGGCTGGATCTCAGGAGTCTGAGGCCAGCCTGGTCAACATAGAGAGTTCCAGGTCAGACAACACTACGCATAGTGTGACTCAGCCACAGAACCAAACCAAACAAAACCAAAACAACGCCCCCCCCCCAACCAAATCAAATCGAACCAAACTAAATCAAACAAGCGAGCAAACAAAAGGCTAGAAACAGCAGCACACATCTGTACTCCTAGGGCTGAGAAGGCAAAGACAGCGGGGGTCCGGGAGGGGAATCACTGGAGTCTACTGGTCACGTGGCTTAGCAGAACTGGTAGCTCCAGGTTCAATGAAAGATTTTGTATCAAAAAGAAAGGAAGGCTATTCTTCTATGTATTTTTTTGTTGTCGTGATAGGAGAGTAATATCCGTTATAATGAGTTCATGCAAGGGTCCCGGTGCTACAAAGAACTACAATATATTCCTGATACACACCCATGTCCTCCCTCTGGAAACATTACCTTGGGAGGGAAGGGAGGATGCTCAAGGAACTCACAAGAAAATGAGAAGCCCCAGCGGGCTACCCCTGAGGAGATGTAAGTAACTAAGAGGGGAAGTTCTTCAGTAGGACTGCCTTCAAGATGGCAGTCACGCCGGGGTGGGTTTTCCAGAAATGCTGCTGCCTTTTACTTAGTCATGTTCCTGAGAACAACCTCAAGAAACTCACTGGTTCTCTGAACTTGACATAAGTGGAATCGTTTGGCCCCCTGTTCAAGATAATCTGATCTGAGGCGAACAGACGTCTCTTTACGCGGTCTGTGGAAATTCACACAACTTCAGATTAGCTTGTGCAAGAAATTAAAAGTGGAGAGAGGAAGAATATGTCAGAGAAGACGCAGAAAGGTAAACTAGGCCAGATGTGAGAGCAGTACATCTGTAGAAGCAGCCCTTAGAAGGTCAGGCCGAAGGACCGTGAGTTCAAGACCCGCCTGGACTACACAGTGTATTTAGAGTCCCAAGGTGAATCCCTATTTAAAGGGACATAAACTTAACTTGGGCAACTCCAAGCCAGTACAGGGTCCTTCACCTCACGCTTAGCCGTGAACGTGACTCAGCCTGTGTACACATCAGCCAAGTCACATTTTTACACGGGAGAACCCACTGATCCCCACCCAAATCACTGCTTAGCAAATGCCGCGAAGGGGCCAGCGAGATGGCTCAGCACAGAAAAGGGCCTGCCGCTACAGCCCGATGACCTGAGTTCAAGCCCAAGAGCCCATATAAAAGAGCTGGAGGTGGTGGTGTGCATGGGTCCTCACAACTCTCCTGCAGAGAGACGAAAGGCAGAGAGGCTCACAGGCCAGTGAGTCTGGAGCAAGAAGCCCATCAGAAACAAGAAAGTCGGGGCTGGGGATTTAGCTCAGTGGTAGAGCGCTTACCTAGGAAGCGCAAGGCCCTGGGTTCGGTCCCCAGCTCCGAAAAAAAGAACCAAAAAAAAAAAAAAAAAAAAAAAATGCTTGCTCCGCAGACATGAGGACACAAGTCTGGTTACCGGAACTCAGCTAAAATGCTCAGCATGGTGGCACTCGCTTGTAGTCATGGTGCTGGGGAGGTGAGGACAGACAGACTCATGGGGCTGTCTGGCTAGCTAGACTTGTCTACTTGTCCAGCTCCAGGCCAAGAGAGAGACCGAGTCTCAGAAAACAAGGCGAGGACTGATGAGGTGGAACCTTGAGGGTTCTTTGGAAAGTCGGTTGGATGGTGTTCTGCTGGGGCAAACATGGGAAAGATTCTTTGCTAGCAACACGAATGTATTGGTCTGTCTCACAGTACAGAGTTGAACTCCATTTGTTGGGACGCCATAAAGAGAAACGCTGCCAAAATCTTCTGGGGGTATACTGCAGATTCTTGTCACCTCTGTGGACTGGAGCTGACTGGACGCACATGCTGAGGCGAGAATGGTGCCGAGACAAGGCATATATAGGACACGTGATGTTCGGAGGGTATAAATCAGACTCCACAGAGTGACAGAGACACGGCATGGCTTGCAGGTACAGCTAGCTGTGCAATGCTTGTGGGTCTCCAGTCTTCGCTGATCTTCACTTCCTTGAGAGAGGCACAGCCGAGAACTGGTGTCCCTCCGAGTCCCTCCTGCTGACTCGAGTCATGGCTGAGCCCTGGCTATCTCTGCTCAGTCGTGTCACTGCTGTGGCTAATCCAACACTATCTAACCGGACTGCCAGGGTATCCGTGAGGTGTTTGCAAGTGGATCGAGCTGCCGCTGCCTGCTAATCTGTGAACCGAACTGCTGATTTCCAGACAACACAGACCAGAGTTGCTCCAAAGAACGTTTCTTTTTTTTTTTTTCTTTTTTCTTTTTTTTTCGGAGCTGGGGACCGAACCCAGGGCCTTGCGCTCGCTAGGCAAGCGCTCTACCACTGAGCCAAATCCCCAACCCCCAAAGAACCTTTCTAAACAGGCCCTTTCCCACTCCCTGCCCCACCTCCCGGATCCTTTCTTTCCCACTACCTCTTGAGGGTGATAGATTACAAGGAAGGTTAAAGTGTTTAAGAACCATCGTTTAAAATAGGATTGGAAAATAAATAAAGTTACAGACTGGCGAGATGGCTCAGTAGGTTCGGGTGCTTGCCAACCTGGAAGACCTGAGTTCTATCTCTAGACCCTACGTAGAGGAAGGAGAAAGCCGGCTGCTACCAGTTGTCCTCTGACCTGTGCCTGAGCTCAGTGGTATTCATGCCCACTTCACACACACACACACACACACACACACACACACACACACACACGAGAGAGAGAGAGAGAGAGAGAGAGAGAGAGAGATGGAGAGAGAGAGAGAGATCGAGAGAGAGAGAGAGAAAAAGAGAGAGAGAGAGAGAGAGAGAGAGAGAGAGAGAATAATTATGGATGGCTCCTGAAGAGTAACACTTGGCCTCTGGCTTCCACATGTACATGCACACACATACACCAGCACCCACACATGCATCCACCCGCCTACACACAAAAGACAGACAGACAGAAGTTCTGTAAGTTCTGTCCTTTGTCTTCGATGACCAAAGGGACACGGCTATTTCATAACCAGTGCTGGATTCTCTTCAGGCTCCACTGTAACATTTGGCTGCACTCTGTCTCTTCAGGGAAAAGGGGCTGGCGTCCGGCAGGGCAATCATCCGGGCCTGACCTAAGGTCCACAATCCCACGGCCCTGTGTGAGGGAAAAAAAAAAAAAAAGGCCCTTCAGGCTCTCAACAAATATTGATGTATCCGGAGCCCCGGCCACACCCAGATGAGAATTTACACTGGAAACAGCACCTGGCCTCCTCAAGGCAAGTCAGCACGGAAGGGAAATCGAACTCTTCTGTAGAAAGCAGCTGGTTTCTTCTCAGCATTTGCAAGACATGTAACACTCAGTCGGTGGCAAAACGGCTCCATGGACAGGCTCCATCGGAGAGGGGAGGGTCTTAGTGTCGGCAGTGGCAGTGTTTGAAACCCTGGGGTTATCTATCGTACCCGAGATCTGCTCTCTGGCATCTGGTTGGTCCCATGCTCAGCTCACACAGTCACTTCCGTTTCATCCTAGGCCGATGATTCCCTATAACGATGACATCATAGGGAAGATGCTCTTTCATGGAGACGTCAATGGAGGCACAGAGGGTTTGAGTAACCTGTTAAGGCCATCCTTGGTCAATGATACACCAGGAGAGCAAAGGCAAGCATCTTCGCAGTCTGAGCATGTATGAGAGGTAGACAGTGTGACCTGGAACACAGGCTGAAAGCCTTGACCCACATGAGGGGGGTCCAGGATTTTTTAGAACTTCCCAGGCTCCCAACCATTAGAGCCTCAGGCCCTTTCCAGTCTGCGTGACACAGTGTCTAGAAGTCAGAGGATGTTCTAGAACGGCTGGCTCCCATCTCCGAATCTGACCCTTGGATGGCCTTGCTCCTCCTTGTGAAAGGTTCCTAGTGCATTCGTTTCTTTTTCTTAAATGCGCCTTTGCCCCTCTGGTCTGGAGAACTGACTCAGAGGTTAGGCGTGCAGACTGCCCTTGTAGAGGGCCTGAGTTGGGGTCCCAGCACCCGTGTGGTCGTACACAACCTCTAGTAGCTTCTGCTGTGTCCTGGGATTAGAGGTGTGCTTTACTCCAGCCCTCTTCTGGCCTCCAAGAACATCTACAGTCGTGTATACATACCACACACAGACTCGCACACTGCTAAAAGTAAGATAAAGCCTTTAAGAAAACTGGAGGTGGAGTCACTCCGTGGTGGAGAGCAGTTCCTGCCCTTCTAGAAGATTCCAGCTTGATTTCCAGTGCCCACACAGTGCTTTCCAACAACTTGCAACTCCAGGTTCAGGGTATCTGACACCCTCTTATGACCGGGCATGCACATGGTACACACACACACACACACACACACACACACACACACACACACACATATATATATATCCAAAACACTCACACATATAAAGTAAATAAATCTAAAAATTGGTTTGCAGGGCCTGGTGGCACATGCCTTTAATCCCTGCACTAGGAGGCAGAATCACAGGAATCTCTGTGAGTTCAAGGCCAGCCTGGTCTAGAGAGTTCCAGATCAGGCCAGGACGGCCTAGTTAGACTCTATTAAAAAAAACTGTTCTCTCTCTCTCTCTCTCTCTCTCTCTCTCTCTCTCTCTCTGTGTGTGTGTACATGCCACAGCATGTATGTGGAGGTCAGAGGACAATAACTCGAGGGAGGTCAGTTCTCTTCTTCCTCCATGAGAGTTCTAGGAATTGAACTCGGATCCTCAGTCTTGAAAGTGCCTTTACCTGATGAGCCATTCCCTGGGAAAATCCTGTGGAGACCCCAGGAGAGCATGGCCAACCAGAGATCAGGGGACAGGGCTCACCAGCACAACCCTTGTGAGACGAGGTGGGAAAGCCTGAAGTCTCAGCATTGAGGAGATAGAGGAGGGAGGACTGTGATTGAACGTCACCCTTGGTGATGTGGAGAGTATGAGGCTAGCCTGGGCTACATAGAAAGTACGAGGCCAGCCTGGGCTACATGAGACCTATGCAGACACTAGAGTTAACAGTGGTTAACAGCATTTACCACACTCCTGCAGAGGACCTAAGTGTGCACCGGCATCCACATCCAACAGTTTACAGTGCTTCTAATTCTAGGTCCAGAGGATTTAATGCCTCTGACTTCTGCAGGTATTTATACGCATGTGCACACACATACCTAAACATAATTAAAAAGAAGTCTTTGGGCTGGGTACGGGGACACACGTCCTTAATCCTAGCACTCAAGAGACAGAGGTGGGAGGATCTGTGAGTTCAAGGCTAGCCTGGTTGACATATGAAGCTATGGGACAGCCAAGACTGCATAGAGAGACCTTGTCTCGAACACAACAAAAACAAATCAAAAAGTAAATAAGCCTTAAAAAAACAAAACAGGAGACAAGGCTGGGGATGCAGCTTAGTAGAGCGCATGCTGGGCACACATGCATAATCTGAGGACTCTGGGAGTGAAAGCAGGAGGATCGGGAGTACAAAGGCCATCCTCAGCTACATAGCCAGTTTGAGGATAGCCTGGGCTACGTAAAACTGTTTTTGTTTTAAGTTTAAGACAAACAAAAAGACACAATCCCGCATTTACATGGTGGATAGCTAGCTAGAGGTGGACAGGTGGATCAGCTCTTAAGAGTACTCGCTGCCCTTGCAGTGGACCTGGGTTCGTTTCCCAGAACCCAGATGACTCACAACCACCCATATCTTCAGTTCCTCTGTGTGTATGTGTGTGTGTGTGTGTGTGTGTGTGTGTGTGTGTGTATTTGTGTGTGTTTAACCTATCTACCTGCCCATCAACCAATCCATCCATTTGTCTGTCTACTTTCTATCTATCTATCTATCTATCTATCTATCTATCTATCTATCTATCTATCTATCTATCTATCTACTCATCTATCTATCTATCTATCTATCTATCTATCTATCTATCTATCTATCTATTCATCTATCTATCTATCTATCTACTCATCTATCTATCTATCTACCCATTCATCTATCTATCTATCTATCTATCTATCTATCTATCTATCTATCTATCCATCCATCCATCCATCCATCCATCCATCTATCTATCTATCTATCTATCTATCTATCTATCTATCTATCTATCTATCTATCTATCTATCTGCTACAGTCTTGCTGTGGAACACAGACCAGCATCAAACTTTCAGCCATCCTCCTGCCTCTGCTCCTGCTTCTGCCTCTAAAATGCTTTCTGGGACTCTAAGTGTGGACCACCATTTAGGTCCCTGCCTTGCTTTCATGTAACCCATATTGACAGAAACAACTCTGGAGAGGAGAACTCTGTCTTGGCTACCGATTTGAAAGCAACAGAACACTTCCATTCACTGAAGTAACTATGGTGGTGGTGGTGAGTGTTTATATTGTGGTGTCAGGAAACAGAGAGCCAGGCCAGAAGTGGGCGGGCCTAGCATTCCCCCACGCAACTGCCCAACTTCTCACAGATGGGACCCACCTCCTAAATCTGTCACAGCCTCCCAACATAGTGTCACCAGCCGGGGAACAAGCAGGGAATGCTTGAGCCATCGGGATCCAGTTCTGATCCAAGTCATCGCACATTAGCAAGAAACTAAATGTCTGTCGCTGACGCTGCCTGGGCTGGAGGACTCTGTACAAAAGCCCTAGGTGACAGAGATAAAATCTGATTACCAGCCTTCTGTGGGGACTGGCCAGTGGGTATAGGACAGAACACCATCCATATGTGTTTGTTTAAAAAAAAACAATTTATCAGCTATAAATCTGAATAGAATTTGGCTAGGCTGGACAACGGAGAAATTCAACATCAGGAAAAGCAGAATTACATTAGGAACATACTGACTCTTCATAGGCAAGCATACCCCAAGTGCTTTTTCTATCTGCCTGTCTCCCTTGTTTGAGGATAGAAATCTATCACAAAAGTCGATTCAAATGCGACTTAAAAAAAAAAACAAAAAAACAAAAAAGCCCATTCAACCAAGAGGGCTCAGTGGACAAAGGTACTTGCCACCAAGCCTGACAACTTGTGTGGAATCCCCAGACACACATGGTGGAAGGAGAAAATGGTTCACTGCAAGTTGTCATCTGACCTCCACAGACAAACACACACAAATAATTGTTTAAATTAAATGTAAAAAATGATAGCTAGGTGGTGCTGGTGGCCCACACCTTTCAGCCCAGCACCTGGGAGGCAGATGCAGGCAGATCTGATATTTCAGTCAGGATTTAGAAACTAAAATTAAATAGAATAAAACTGGATATTGAGGGCTGGAGAGACGGCTCAGTGGTTAAGAGCTCTGACTGCTCTTCCAGAGGTCCTGAGTTCAATTCCCAGCAACCACATGGTGGCCCACAAACATCCGTAATGGGATCCGATGCCCTCTTCTGGTGTGTCTGAAGACAGCTACAGTGTACTCATATATAATAAATAAATAAATCTTTAAAAAAACAAAACAAAACAAAACAAAAAAACTGGATGTTGAAGATGGCCTGGCAGTTAAGAGTACTTACTGCTCTTGCAAAGGACATGAGTTCAGTTCCCATCAACCACATGATGGGTAGGTCACAACTGCACTTTACTCAAGCTCCAGGGGATTCAAGATCTCAGACATCTATATTCGTGTGTGTGTGTGTATGTGTGTGTGTGTGTGTGTGTGTGTGTGTGTGTGTGGATGTGTATGTGTGTGTATGTGTGTATGTGTATGTGTGTGTGTATGTGTGTGTATGTGTGTGTGTATGTGTGTGTATGTGTGTGTACATGTGTGTGTATGTGTGTGTACATGTGTATATGTATGTATGTGTGTATGTATGTATGTGTGTGTATGTGTATGTGCGTGTGTGTGTGTATATATAGAGAGATAGATATGAAGAAATGACAAAACATGCTAATAATAAAAATTAGGGACAGGTAGCCAAGCCTGATGGTCCATTCCTGTGATCACAGCCTGTGGGTGGAGACAGAGACAGGAGGATTACAGAGTTGACAAGCCAGGGCCTGGAGAGGTGGCTCACTGCTTCAGAGTGCCGGTTGTTCAACCGGAGGATCCTGGCTTTAACCCTAGCACCCATATTTCAACTCAGAACCATCTGAAATTTCAGTTCCAGGGGATCTGACGTGCTCTCTGGCCTTCCAGGGCACAGGCACGCACATGTGCACAGACATACACATAGGCACAACATACCCATACGCAAAACTGAACTTAAAAAGGTTTGTTTGGTTTGGTTTTTTTTTTTTTTTGCTTTTGTTTTGTTTTCTTTTTTTCTTTTGTTTTGTTTTGCTTTGGGACAGGGTTTCTCTGTGTAGCCTTGGCTGTCCTGAAACTCACTCTGTAGACCAGGCTGGCCTCTGCCTCTCAAGTGCTGGGATTAAAGGTGTGAGTCACCACTACCTGATCTTTTTAAGTTAGCAAGACCAACCTCATGATGGGCTACCTAAAAACCCAAAATAGCCTGTGTGGTGGTGCATACCGATAGTCCCAACACTCACGAAGCAGATAGAGGATAGCCTACACTACCTATCAAGTTCAGGGAGGTCAGGGCTACATAGACCATGTCTCAAAAAAAAAAGTTTTTTAGGCTTTTAGGCTTTTTTTTTTTTTAAGATTTATTTTATTTTTATGTATACGAGTGCTCTATCTGCATGTACACCTGCATGACAGAAGAGGGCAGCAGATCCCACTACAGATGGTTGTGGGCCACCACGTGGTTACTGGGAATTGAACTCAGGACCTCTGGAAGAGTAGCCGGTGCTCTTAACCACTGAGCCAGCTCTCCAGATGGCCGGGTTTTTGTTTTGTTTTGCTTTGTTTTGTTTAAAGAAAGAAAAATTATAAGGGGTTGGGGATTTAGCTCAGTGGTAGGGCGCTTGCCTAGGAAGCACAAGGCCCTGGGTTCGGTCCCCAGCTCCGAAAAAAGAACCAAAAAAAAAAAGAAAGAAAAATTATGGGGGGAAAATTGAGAAGCGTTGAGAAGCGCACTCACACTGAAACCAAGCACCTTCTGTGAAGCTTTAATACCCCTGTCACCTAGAGAATCAAGAGGAAGCCAAAAAAGGGTACCAAGAATTTAGCTGTATTCCCCATGGCACCATTTGATGAAAGTACTTGTGAAAAGACTTACCAACTACCCTGAACCAAAAAAGAAAATCTAAGAGGGCCGGGTGTGCTGGAGTCAGGTATCTGTGATCCTAGCCAGCCTGGGCTACACAGGTAGACCCTGTCTCAGTAAACCAAAACAAACATACAAGTGAGGGAGAAAAACAGTGTTTAGGACACATGTGCCCCCAACATTTTAAATCTAAACAGGGCCAGGTGTTGATGGCGCACACCTTTAACCCCAGCACTCGGCAGGCAGAGGCAGGTGGATCTCTATGAGTTTGAGGCCAGCCTGGTCTACAGAGCCAGTTCCAGGATAGCCAGGGCTACACAGAGAAACTCCTGTCTTGAGAAAAGAAAAATCTAAGCAGGTTTATATCAGAGGCTTGCAAAAGAGGATTTCAAATCCTTCTGTCAGGGAAACTGTGTGAGAGGCCATTCTCTCAGCCAAGCCCCGAGAGTAGGGTGGGAAACGGATGTCTCTCACAGCCCATGAGGGAATGTGAGGGAAAAGAGAGAAGAGAAAGTGCTGAGAAGTTCCCATTTTTATTGGGGTGAAGGAGAAAGGAAGAGACACCATGGGACATGTACATTCGCTGGCCACTGGTTCCTGCAGAGCTTATGGCCTTGAGCGTCCTGGGTGATAGGTGGAAGGAGCTGTCTCCTCCTCCTTTGGACCTCAGGTTGTCCCTGCGCCATCTCCCAGCCTCAGCTTCTGCGCACCACTGTGTGCGCGGAGGACAGTGAACGGCTTGCAGAAGCATCTTCTTTGGTTTTACTATGAGGCCGTCAGTGGAAGAAACCATGCCTGTGAGATGGCGTCCCCGTAAAACCCCCAACTGACAGTGCTTGCAGTAATTTCCCAGTCAATGAGCACGCTGTAGGGCTGGATGGGGGAAGCCACCCCGGAGCATGCGCACAGAGGTCATGTAAGGTCCGAGCAATTCTCCCCTCCTTAGACGCTGCGCCCAGATCTCTTCCGACTCACAACGCTTAAGTTTTCCTTAATTTTTAATTTAAAAAAATTCTTTTTTTGCATTAAAACACGCAATGCCTTTGTATGAAGATTCTGGAGAAGCAGGCAGGTATAACTGGCATGCAGACTACACCATGTTGACCTCTGAGTAACAGTTGCTAAGAACAAATCCATCCAAGAATGCTGGGGGCTCTGAGTACCTCCCCAGTCTGCATGATTCTTTCTCACCTGGAAACTCTCCTGACCATCTCCAACACCCACATATCCTAATGTGGATACCTATCCATCTTAAATGTCCTTTAAAAAACCACTTGAGCAACAGGCACAATCGGGAGGAAAAGGCAAGTGGATCTCTGAGTCCTAGGCCAGCCTGGTCTACAGAGTGAGTTCCAGGACAGCTGGGGCTACACAGAGAAACCCTGTCTCAAAAAGGCAAAACAACAATATCAAAAAACCCAAACAAACCCTTGGATGCCTTTAAAAAAGAAGAAAGAAGACAACAGGAGCTGGAGAGAGTGCTCAGTGGTATGTGACACTCTTTCTTTTTTTTTTTTTTTAAAGATTTATTTATTTCATGTATATGAGTACACTGTAGCTGTCTTCAGACACACCAGAAGAGGGCATCAGATCCTATTACAGATGGTTGTGAGCCACCATGTGATTGCTGGGATTTGAACTCAGGACCTCTGGAAGAGCAGTCAGTGCTCTTAACCACTGAGCCATTTCTCCAGCCCCCAGTATGTGACACTCTTGAAGAAGATCTGAGTTTGTGTCTCCCTCAGGCCACTCACAGCCACCTGAAATCTGGCTGCAAAGCGTTTAAGCACATAGTATACATTCATAAATGCCAGACAAATGCTAACTCATCCACGTAAAATAAGAGAGAGAAAGAGAGAGAGAGAGAGAGAGAGAGAGAGAGAGAGAAGCAGAAAGGAAGAGAGGGAGGAAAGGAGGAGAGAGGTAGGGAGAGAGGGAGGGAAGGAAGGAGGGAGGGAGGGAGGGAGGAGGATACTGAGAGACACTGGAAGATGATCTTCAGGAGAATTAAGGTTCCCAAAGAGCACTTAGTCATAGCTCGGTTGTGTCTGGGTCACCTGCCCAGGGAGCCCCTCTAGCTTTGATTATTAATCCGAGGCATGAATCTAAGAGGTTCACTCCATTTGCACACAGGGCCTCCTTGTCTAGAATTACCCTCTAGTGATAGAAAAACAGGTTCCCATGCCCACATCTCCGACATGGAGAAACAGCACCTATTCAGAGTCCTGAGACACAAACCAAAGGGTTCCCACCATACCTGCTGCACTACCCTGCGGCCGCCATGACTCTCCTGCTGCTGTAATTCTCTGGCAGCACCCGGACGGACATCTACGTGGGAGAACGTTTTGCCCTATCTTGGCCTGTTACCCACTGGCACCTGTGCTGTAAGAACTGGTATCAGGTTGGGGATTTAGCTCAGTGGTAGAGCACTTGCCTAGCAAGCGCAAGGCCCTGGGTTCAGTCCTCAGCTCTGGGGGGGAAAAAACAGACAAAAAGCAAGTTGTCTCTTGAATAAAACAAACGCAGGCTGGGTTTGCAGCTCAGTTGGCACAGTGCTTGTCTAACGTGCACAAAGCTCTGGGCACTGTCCCCAGCGCTGCATAAAACCAGGTGTGGTGGGTTTGGGGATTTAGCTCAGTGGTAGAGCGCTTGCCTAGGAAAGCGCAAGGCCCTGGGTTTGGTCCCCAGCTCCAAAAAAAAGAACCAAAAAAAAAAAAAAAAAAAACAGGTGTGGTTATGTCTGTAGCGCTAGCATTTGCGAGGGACTTGGTGTAGGATAGGATATCCTTGAGCTGGCAGTGGTAGTGGCTCGAGCCTTTAATCTCAGCACTCAGGAGGCAGAGGCAGGCAGATCACTGAGTTCCAGGCCAGCTTAGGGTGCAGAGCAAGTTCCAGGAAACCCAGGGCTACACAAAGAAACCGTATCTGGAAAAAAAGCAAAAACAAACAAACAAAAAAAGTTATCCTCGGCTACATAGTGAGTTGGAGGACAGCCTGGGCTACTTGAGAACCTGTCTCAAAACAAGGAACCATGAACAGTAATTGTCCCTGACTCCTGTGGGTCGTTCTAGTATAGTGGTTCTCAACCATTGAAAATGCTCCGACCCTTTGGTGCAGTTTCTCATACGGTTGGCGACCCCCAGCCATACAGTTATTTTCATTGGTACTTCATGACTGTAATTTTGCCACTGTTAAGAGTGGTAATGTGAATATTTGTGTCTTCTGATGGTCATAGGTGACCTCTGTGAAAGGGCTGTTTGACCTCCAAAGGGATCAAGACCCATAGGCTGAGAACCACTGTTCTATTAAGTCACCAAGTAAAGGATTGTGGGAATTTTCCTCACCTCTTTTTTTTTTTTTTTTTTTTTTTTTTAGGATAGGGGCTCTCACTATGCGACCCTGGCCTGGAACTTGCTCTATAAACCAGATTGCCTCACGCTTGCTATGGCGACCTCGAACTCAATGAAAGGGAATTTTCAACTTAAAAAATATGAACGCCAGAAGTACAGATGGGTTCTAGGATGTTTCGATGAACCCTGAGGAGCAGCATGGTGGGGGCACCGAACCATGCGGACTCAGGGCTTGACACTAACTATAGGATTTGAACTGGACTCAGGAGGTGCCGATAATACTTCTATGCGGCTGTGACACAATATTTAACAAACTTTTTAAAAAAAAAGATTTATTTACTTTTATTTATGTGAGTACACTATCGCTGTCTTCAGTCACACCGGAAGAGGGCGTCAGATCCCATTACAGATGGTTGTGAGCCACCATGCGCTTGCTGGGAATTGAACTCAGGACCTCTGGAAGATCAGTCAAACCACTGAGCCACCTCTCCAGCCGAAACAATATTTAAAAGAAAAAAAAAAAACAGCAAAACTTTCTGTTCTTGTGCTGAGGACTACCTGGGAAGGTTAGGGAACCTTTAGGAGGTGGAACCTTGAGGAGTGGGGTCGGAGGAGGGTTTAATGGCCTCACACTGCTTCCTGTTCTTTCTCTCTGCCTCCAGTGTTGGGGTGAAAATGGGCTCAGTTGTTTTTCTGCTTCAGCCATCGTGCCTTCCCTGCTGTGATGGTTTCTATCCCGCCCCTTTACTCCACCCCCACCCCCGACCCCTAACCCTTCCTTCTTTAAGGTTTTGGTTATGGTGTCTTATCACAGCAACCGAGCAGAAAAGGAGCTGACGCACAAATTAAGGGAGCGCAGATTGATTTGGGTTCAGGGTTTAGCTGGGGAGGCTGCTCGGTTCACAGCAGCGGGGGCAGGGAGGTAGGGAGTGGGGTGGGGGGGATGGGAGGGTACACGATGGAGTCTGTTTATGCCACGGTGAACCAGCAGCGTGGCAGGGGCCACAAGCTAGGGTCTCACGGCTCTTCCTAAATAATAGTTCCACCAGCTGGGGATGAAATGTTCAAAACTGGAACCTGTTGGGGACAATTAAGTTTCATAACAATGTCCAAAGAGAATTGGAGACTCCCTTGGTTTCAAAGCCGGTGCGGGAACCGCCGTGCCCATACAGGAAACAGACCGAGGAGGTCAGAGAGAGAGAGAGGAGAGAGGTGCGTGCCAGCGTAGGAAATAATCTCATATGCTTATGATTTTCCAAGAGGGAGATTTGTCATGAAGGACATGGGGGGGGGGGGCTTTACTCAAGCCTAGGAACTCTGAGGCTATGAGAGAGAAAATGGATCTACTTGGCTGTGTAAACATTCAACTGTTTTGTGTGACCAAGGACACCATAAATAAAACCAATTCGAATGGTGGAGCTGAAAAAATATTTGCAGTATAAATAACAGCCGCCAACATCTGCTGATTGTTAACGTGTTCCGGGCAACCGCCTGTTTGCTCTACGCCGTACTCTCCAGTTACCAGCAATGCGGCCCCGAAGTAGGATCATGGTGATGACCGCAGTGGCTAATCCGCAGATGAAGAAACTGAGGTATGACAGGATTAAATAAATTGCTGAGGTCACATGGGGAGGCGGGGCAGAATCAAGATGTGACCCTTGGCAGCCCTAGCTGTCACCCCACCCCCCAAGAAGCAGAAAGCCAAATGCACGCTATTTAAAGAGCTTTTACAGATTGACCTGACCAAGCCAAATGGACTGTTTACAGAAGAGCGAACCCAAATGGCTAACGGACTTAAGAAAAGAAACTCAAATTCAACGGTACTCAGAAAAACACAAAAGGAGAGGCTGGAGAGATGGCTCCGGGGTTAAGAGGACCTAGGTTTGGTTCCCACCACCCATGTGGGTCACCTTACAACCACCTAACTCCTGAAACGGGATCTGACACCCCATCAGGCACACAAAAGAAAGTAAATTTCACCAGAGGACAAAGGAAAAAGGCAACAATGTATCACCGTGCATCCATCCCACTGAAGTGAACTGGAAGGAGATATGGTGTCAATTGCTGGCAGAAATGTGGAGAAAAGGGCATTCTCATATACTCCGTGGTCACTGGGGAAAGTAATCTGGCAAAGCGTATTAAATTGAAGCCAGACGTCCCCTTTGACATGCTAATCCCATTTCTAGGAAGCTGTCCCAAAGAAACAAAAGGATAGCAATATTCAAGTATTTTTTAAAAGACGTTTATGGGAGATTTCTTTCTTTCTTTTCTTTGTTTTTTTTTGTTTGTTTGTTTGTTTTTCTTTTTGGGTTTTTTTGTTTGTTTTTTGTTTTTTGTTTTTTTTGGTGGTGGTGGTGGTGGTGGTGGTGGGAGGGGTCAGAAAACTGGCCACAGAGGGAATGCCCCGCCAAAGAATCTGGGAAGTAATGGGATGAGTTATGCTATGTCCTTCCTGTGGTTAACAATGAAGAATAATGAGAGTCTCTGGTTTCTGCCATTTCCAGAAGTTATTGGGAAGTGTGAAAAACACGATGCTTTAAAAAATCGCATGCTACAGCCGAGTGCACACCTTACATAATCCCAGCACTCGGGAGGCAGAGGCAGGCAGATCTCTGTGAATGTGAGGCCAGCCTGGTCTACAGAGTGGGTTCCAGGGCAGACAGGGCTACCCAGAAAAACCTTGTCTCAAAAAAGGAGGAGGAGGAAGAAGAAGAAGAAGAGAAGGAGGAGAAGAATGTCTTCTGTTTTTCTAAAGCAAGGGGAAAGAATATCAGTGGAAGACTTCACGTCAATCCGGGGAAGCATAAGGAATGCACGCCAGTTGCTGGGGAGGCTGGGTAACTCCCACAAGTTGAGAAACAAGGGGCTGAAGAGAGTCAAGTGGCAAATTAGAGCCCACAGGCCAAACCCCCTTGCTGCTGCTTGCTTTTCAATCCATACCATTTTCCTGGCATGTTGCTGTTCACGTGGCCCAGGATGGGGTGAGTCTGCCTTATCGTCCTCAGTATAAAACGCCAATGTCCTTGCTATTTTTCAGGACTGTTCCTGCCCCAGCGTGACTGGAGAGGGTGTACCTTCCCACAATGTGCAATCATGTGTGTCTCCCCTCCCACCTGTACGTGGGCCATCTTTAGTGCTCTGACTCTATAAGGCCGGGCTGAGTATGAGACGGAGATGGTGTGACCCATACACTTAGTACAGAAAAGGTCCGTACAGCTAGCGGGCAGAGTTGCACATGCTTTTAATCCTAGCATTTGGGAAGCAGAGACAGGCAGATCTCTGAGTTTGAGACCACAGTGGTCTACAGAGCTCCCAGCCAGTCTGGGATACATAGAGAGACTCTGGCTGGAAAAAAAACAAAGTTATCTATTACTGGATTGCTGTGGGCCTGCACACATACAGGCCAGGGACAAAAGGGAAATAAGTAACTGTGGTCTTCGAAACCACAGGGGAGGTGAACCACAACCACTGGCTGGAGCCAGGCTCTAAGCAAGCACGAAGGTACGAAGCTTGGAGCCTTAGGCTCGCTGTTTGCCATGACTCTTGTTCCCACACTCTCCTCAGCCCTACCAATGTTTATAGAATAAACACACAAATGAACAAAGAGAGCTACATAATCCCCAAAGAGAGGCTGACACACTGATAACGGGGGGCTGGAATGCAGATGGCTAAGGATAGTGACAGGAATTGTTGGCACCGAACCCCGGCTGTCATAGTCATCGCTGCTGCTGTCCCAGCCTTCAAAAATGACTGTCCTCCCAACCACTGTGCTGTTTTGGATTTGGAGGTGACTGGATCCCAACCAAGCTACAGAGTGGGGTGTGATTAGCTTTGGCCGGTTGCCTAGGTAACGCTGTGGACATGGAGATGGGACAGTCAAGGCTGCTTTGCACAGATTTTTTTTCCCCTGATTTTTCTAAAGGGCTTTTGGGAACCTTTTACATGTAGCTCAGTTCATGAGTGTCTGCCTAGCATGGATGAAGCCCTGGTTTCAGTTCTCAGCACTATGACGCAGGCCTATAATCCCAGCATTTGGAAGGTAGAGGCAGGGAAGTTACAAGTTCAAGGCTATCCTCGGCTACGTTCGGAGTCAGAGGCCAGCCTGGGCTACATGAGACCCTGTCTCAGGGCTTTGGATATAGCAACTCCTTGGAGAGTGAATGATGGTATTCTCATATGATCCAGCGACTAAGTAAATGATCAAAGCATTAAAAGCAGGTTACCCAAAGCAATACAGGTATGTATATAAGAGCTTTGCATGGTTATTTAGCAATGTTCAAAAGGTGGAAGACAAATGAATAAAGCGTGGTCTCTTGGGCTGGAGAGATGGCTCAGTGGTTAAGAGCCCCAACTGCTCTTCCAGAGGTCCTGAGTTCAATTCCCAGCAACCACATGGTGGCTCACAACCATCTGTGGGGAGATCCGATGCCCTCTTCTGGTGTGTCTGAGGACAGCTACAGTGTACTCATATATAATAAATGAATAAATCTTAAAAAAAAAAAAAAAAAAAAAAAGCGTGGTCTCTTGACACAGTGGAATACGGTTCAGCCATATAAAGGGAGCACCGACACACACTGCCGTGCAGATGAACTTCAGAAGGATCAAAGGCACGTGCCACCACCGCCAGGCACTCAAGCCCTTCTTGTATCTTGAGGTGACAAGCACAGGGCAAACTAAGGTGCTCAATGATGTAAGAGAAAAACACCAAAAAATCTTAAGTTCTAGTCAGGCAGTGGTGACGCACTCCTTTAATCTCAGCACTCGGGAGGCAGAGTCAGGCAGATCTCTGTGAACTCCAGGCCAGCCAAGTCTGCAGAGTGAGTTCCAGGACAGCCAGGGCCACACAGAGAAATCTTGTCTGAAAAACCCAAAACCAACCAACCAAATCTAAGTTCTTACTGCTTGGGGATGGAGTTCAGTGATGGCATCCTTGAGCAGCATGCATGACGTCCTAGGTTCAAGTCCCAATACCGGGGGGAGGGGGGGAGACAATAGGGGGGGCTGGAGAGATGGCTCAGCAGTCAAGAGCACTGACTGCTCTTCCAGAGGTCCTGAGTTCAAATCCCAGCAACCACATGGTGGCTCACAACCATCTGTAATGGGATCCGATGCCCTCTTCTGGTGTGTCTGAAGACAGCTACCGTGTACTCATATACATGAAATAAAATAAAATAAAAAAGACAATAGAATGGATTCTTGACTCTTATCACTGGCCTGTCCCAGAACTCTTGATTCTGCATAATCACAGGTGCCTTCTTTCCTTGAAGCCATTTCTAGTTGAATATCTATCTTGTGCAATCAATGTATTAGAGGAAACAAAGTCACCTCCGGGTCAAGAGAATAGGATCCCTGGCCTGGGTGGAGACATAACATTCCCCTTGGGCCCTGTCATTCACTTAGCCAGAAATCATGCTGGGAAGGAAGGTGGGTTTATCTTATGCCATGCATAAGACACGGACACTAACTTGTCATTAATGAGATAATATGGTTTTCCCAGGGGAGTAGATCGATTAGGAGCTGCAGTCACCCAGGGTGTGCCCACTTCTCTAAATTATTCAGAATAAAACATGTAACCTCTAAGCATCCTTCCTGAACCCTTTGGGCTTTTTCCACAGACTTTTGGGTTTCCTCACTCTTTCTCTGAAGCTCCCCCCCACACCCTGCGCCCCGTCTGCCTTGTGTCTGACCTCCCTGCCAGTGTTTCTGAGCTTCTGTTTGAGTCCACTCTTAAAATTCTTTTATATAGAACACCAAGAAGGCGCCCTGATTCCCCCTGTATATTCATTAAACACCTCCCCCAAATTCCACCAGTAGAAGACACCCTTTGCGGTACAGCGAGGTTCTGAAACAGAAAACAATAGCTTTACCTAAAGGGGAGCAAGACCCCGAGGTGAAAGAACTGTGTTCTCTTTTCAGAAAAAAAAAGACGAGCCCTTGTATGGCTACAGCTTAGGTAGAAGAAATATGTCTTCTCAGAGTAGAGGCCTAAACAATGTTTTTTTAAAAAACAATCCCGGCTGGGAGCCGGGAGCCTATACCTTTAGTACCAAGCACTGTGGCCCTATCCCTGGAAAACAATTTCCCTAGATTTATTTCTCAGGGGTGGGGGGTGGGGAGGAAGAGGAGGAAGAGGAAGAGGAAAGAGACAATGGCAGAGGGAAGGAGGGAAGAAGGGAGGGAAGAAGAGAAGGGATGGAAAGAGACTGAAGAGGACCCAGGCCCCATCATCCTCCTGGTTACCTCTAGCCAGTCTTACTGTCTCAGAAAACAGGATGGACTCACTTTGGGTGCGATGTTTAAGTAATCAGAGTTGGAGGCTGTTGCTTACACTGGTGAGACAGGGTCCCAAGCTATACCCTCTCCTGTCTGTGTGGTTTCCCTCGGAGGAGCTGAATCGGTATCTGACCATACAGTTCCACTCCCAAACTTGAGACCGACCGACCGCTAGAAAGCTCACTCTTTCCGTGTGATGATCTGTGCAGAGAAGCGAGAACATACCTGTTCAAAGCCACTTTGGCTTTTATAGGGGGATCAAAGGCAGGGTTCTCATACTAGACAATGCTTTGTCTCAGAAATACACCCCCAGCCCTCGGGTTCTTTCTACATCTCCAGGGTGTGACTAGGAAAGAGAAGAAAGGGGTTGGGGATTTAGCTCAGTGGTAGGGCGCTTGCCTAGGAAGCGCAAGGCCCTGGGTTCGGTCCCTAGCTCCGAAAAAAAGAAAAGAAAAGAAAAAAAAAAAGAAAGAAAGAAAGAGAAGAGAAAATGAACAGTTCCTCCGACCTAGAAGTGTGAAATGTTCTGGAACATTCTGGAAGAGCTCCCTGGAAGGCTCCCACTTCTCCACATGGAAGGACACTTTAAGAGAAGGGAAACTGGGGCTGGGGATTTAGCTCAGTGGTAGAGCGCTTACCTAGGAAGCGCAAGGCCCTGGGTTCGGTCCCCAGCTCCAAAAAAAAAAAAAAAAGAGAAGGGAAACTGGCCCGGCTTCTGAGTGGGGCGTGGAAAGAAGGCTGATCTGGGGGTTAATGCCTGTAAGTGCTGTCGAACCGGATCTCCCTATATTTATCAGCACCAACACCCAAGCCGCCGTGGGACACACCAACTAGGAAAATCAACGTCCCGAGTCGCCCACGGGAAAACCTGCTTGCACGGCCGCTGGATTAAGAGAAACAGGTCCTGAGCCGACCCTCATCAAGGTATTCCACTGCGGGTCTCATAACTCAAAACCCCCAGGAAGACTGAGAATCTCCACCCAGGAAAAGAGAAACTGTGGTAACAGCTTCTGGATGGTAGGATCCAGGAAGCTCCTGACCAACGTAGCATCCTTCCACAGACATTTACAGTCTTTTTTTTTTTTTTCCGGAGCTGGGGACCGAACCCAGGGCCTTGTGCTTGCTAGGCAAGTGCTCTACCACTGAGCTAAATCCCCAACCCCAGACATTTACAGTCTTAAGCTGCAGGGGGACACATCTGGCCCTAGAGAGCCCCAAGCCTCCTCCACCTGGGTGCGCAGTCTCCACTCCCGAGAGAGAACGTGGCCCTTTGCTGTTTCGATTAAAGGGAGATCTGTAGAGGTCTGTCTCCTCTAGGGTTTTCATATCCCCTCAAGCCAATCCCAGTGATTTAGCAATTCCTTTATAAAGGTTTTGAAGTTGTGGGAAATTAACCACGAAGGAGATGCATCAACATTTCTCCCTCTGATGGGCTGGAGAGATGGCTCAGTGGTTAGAGCACCGACTGCTCTTCCAGAGGTCCTGAGTTCAAATCCCAACAACCACATGGTGGCTCACAACCATCTGTAATGAGATCTGATGCCCTCTTCTGGTGTGTCTGTGTACTTAAATATAATAAATGAATAAATCTTTAAAAAAAAAAGATTTCTCCCTCTGAGAAGTGTGTGTGTGTGTGTGTGTGTGTGTGTGTGTGTGTGTGTGTGTGTGCCACATGTGTGTATGCCTGTGGAGGTCAGAAGAGGGCACTGGATCCCCTGTAACTGGACTTACAGGCAGCTGTGAACTGCTTCACATGTGAGCTGTTGGACCCCTGGTTCTCCAGAAGTGGGGTTCTCAACCTTCCTAATGCTGCGACCCTTTAATACAGTTCCTCATGCCGTGGTGACCTCCAACAACAACATTATTTTTGCTGCTGCCTCATAACTGTAATTTTGCTACCGTTACCCACAGACTGAGAATCCCTGCTCTGGAAGGAAACAAGCACGCAGCCCCTCCCTCCTCCATCTCTGCTTAAAGAACTTAGGGAAAGGAATGTTTGTGTCTGCATTTCGGGGTTCTCTCTCTCTCTCTCTCTCTCTCTCTCTTTTTCTTCTTTTTCAGCAGGATTTGTGAGAATTTCTGTGTTCAACGAATCTTGCCTGTGAGGAGGTGAACTGTTTTTATTTAGAGTCTTGAATCGCCTGGAATGCAAGCTATTTCCAAAACAATGAGGGAGAACAAAAAATAAGAGGAAACAAAACCACAGAACCTGCTGCTGTGGGACACCAGGGAACTGCTGGGAGCTGGGCAGATGGATGTGTGTTGGGGATTGGGAGCCAGGAGACTGCTCCCTGGGAATGACCTAGCGGGAGAAAAATATAGGACTCTTCCCTGGTGTTCAGCTGTAGTCTCAGTGTTTGTGAGGTTGAGGGCAGCCTGGGCTATATAGTGAGTAACAAAAGCCTCTCAGCAATCCTCCACAGACTTGGAGCTGGGACACAGTTGGAGTATGAATATGCGGGCCTTGACTAGGAGAAATGTCATTGGATCCCCATCGTCCTGTAAACTGGGTGTGGTGGCAGAGGCCTGTGATTCCAGCAGGAGGATCAGAAATTCAAGGCCTTTCTCATCCACATAGTGAGTTAAAGTCAGGCAGGGCTACACGAGACCCTACGTCAAAAATGAAAAAAAAAAAAGTTACAACTGTTTCCTATGGTTTCAAACCGGGGACCTTGCGTGTGTGAGGGGAACTCGATAACCACTACACTATGGAAACTGGAGTGTGTTGAGCCCAACTGCAGATCTAAGAGGGTGCTGGCTATTGAGAGATGGCCATTTTGAACTGGGAAGGAGGGGGAGTGACAAAAAGAGAAAGGGCCAAGTGATCCAGTTCTTTCTTTTTTCTTTTCTTTTTCTTTCTTTCTTTCTTTCTTTCTTTTTTTTTTTTTTTTTTTTTTGGTTCTTTTTTTTCGGAGCTGGGGACCAAACCCAGGGCCTTCCGCTTGCTAGGCAAGTGCTCTACCACTGAGTTAAATCTCCAACCCCAAGTGATCCAGTTCTAAGCCAATTTTGTTACATAGACAACAAAATTTTGACCTTTCAGGAAAAAAAAAATGAAAAAACAAAACAAAAAGAAAAACCCGGGGCTGGGGATTTAGCTCAGTGGTAGAGCGCTTACCTAGGAAGCGCAAGGCCCTGGGTTCGGTCCCCAGCTCCGAAAAAAAAGAACCCCAAAAAAAAAAAAAAAAAAAAAGAAAAACCCAAAAAACCTCAATAGGACTGGACAGTTGTTCAGCAGTTAATAGGGTGTTGACTGCCCTTCCGGAGCAACCGGGGTTGATCCCCACCATTCACATGATGGTTCATAACCATCAGGAACCGCAGCTCCTGTGTTGGGGATTTAGCTCAGTGGTAGAGCGCTTGCATAGCAAGCGCAAAACCCTGGGTTCGGTCCCCAGCTCCGAAAAAAAAGAAAAGAAAAAAAAAAAAAAAAAAGGAACCCCAGCTCCAATGTCCTTTCCTGACTTCCTTGGGACTAGAATCCAGAGCCTTGTGCATGGCCCACTGAGCAGTACTACAAACCCTTACTGACTCCTGTACCTGTGGACTCTGTAGGGTTTCTACAGATTCAATAGGACCATGAAAATCAGGTCCAAGGGCGTCGCCCTGTAAATTCAACTAACCAATGACTGGCTACTCAGGAGGCTAAGGTGGGAAGACTGGAAGATCAAGGTCGGCTTGGGCTGCAGAGTGAATTCAAAGACAGTATGAGCTACTTAAGGAGACCCTGTTTTGACACAATATTTACTTGTGTAGCATGAGCCCCCAAATCCAACACCCCACAACCCAAAAGTATTCAGAGATGACTCAGTGGTTAAGAGCACTGGCTGCTCTTCCAGACAGCACAGATTCGGTTCCCAGCACCCACAACCATCAGTAATTCCAGCTCCAGGGGTATCAGCGCCCCCTTATGGCCTCCATGGGTACTGCACACATGTATGTAGAATCCAGAAACTTAGGCAAAGCCCCCACCCGTACACATAGTAAAAATCTTTCAAATAAATTAAGGATTGGAGAGACAGCTCAGTAGTTAAGAGCACTGTCTGCTCTTGTATGGTCTACTGGGACCCTAATTACCATCCTTTGGTAATGGGATTGGATCTTCTCACATAATTAAGCATTAAGATGAGCTCACAGGCAGGTGGACCCTCATCCAATGACACTGTTCTTGTAAAAGACAGAAGGGGCTGGAGAGATGGCTCAGCGGTTAAGAGCACTGACTGCTCTTCCAGAGGTCTTGAGTTCAATTCCCAGCACCCACACGGTGGCTCACAAATATCTGTAATAAGATCTGGTTTGCTTTTTTGGTGTACAGGCATATACGCAAGGGGAACATTGTGTACCTAATGAATAAGTAATAGAGAGAGAGAGAGAGAGAGAGAGAGAGAGAGAGAGAGGGAGGAAGAAGGAGGAGGAGGAGGAAGAGGAGGAAGAGGAGAAGAAGAGGAGGCAGCAGCAGCTGCTGCTGCACAGGGAGACCATGATGACAGAGGCAGAAATGGGGTGACACGGCCCTAAGCCAAGGAGGGCACTAATGAGAAGAGGAAGAGACATTCCCAGACCTCAGACTTCTTGTATGTGTGTGAGTACAAGAGACAGCATGAGTGCAAAGTGTGTGCCGGACAGCACTTGACACTGAGTGTCCTCCATTTCCTGTTACCTATTTATTTAATTTTTCAATTTGTGTGGTGTGTGTGTGTGTGTGTGTGTGTGTGTGTGCTTGTGTGCATGTGCACACACGCGTGCACTCGCACACATGCTCCCTCACTAGGGATTGAAACTCAGGCCCTCCCGCTTAGTGGCAAACGCTTTATCAACTAAACCGTGCCTCCAGCTCCAGACGCGTTCTTTTAGGACTTAACTGGCGGGTGCAGCATCCTGCAGAAATCAAGGGCCTGGATTTGGGAAACGGGATGTATTAGTCACTTTGCGATGCCAAGATCAAATGACTAATTAAAACAACCTGAGGGAGCAAAGATTTAGTCTAAGGTAGGGCTAGTATTGTGATGAAACATGGCTAAAAGCAAGTTGGGGAGGAAAAGGTTTTTTTTAATTTTTATTTTATATCTATCTATCTATTTATTGCTTATACTTCCACATCACTGCTCATCATCAAAGGAAGTCAGGGCAGGAACCTGGAGCAGCCACTGATGCAGAGGCCACTGAGGGATGGTGCTTACTGACTTGCTCCTCATGGCTTGCTCAACCTGCTTTCTTACAGAACCCAGGACCAGCAACCCAGAAGTGGCACCACCCAGAATGGGCTGGTTCCCTCCTCCCTCGATCCCTAACTATGAAAATGTCCTACAGGCTTGCTCGCAGCCTGAACTTGTGGAGAGATTTCCCTCCTATCAGGTGACTGGCCTGTGTCAGATTAGCCAGAAGAGATTTACCTTGCTCATAGTCTCAGAGGGATCTGAGTCCATTGTACAGGGAAGGTGTGAAGGGAAACCTAGTGAGGCATACAGCAGCATACCGTGGCTGACCAGGAAGTCGAGAAAGCATGCTAAGAAAGCTTTCAAACGTCGTTCCCTACCGGCCACACCCCATTTCCAAAATTCCCTAACCTTCAAGGCAGGGAGCCCGAAGGTTCAAATGCTATCATCTGGTCTCCAAAACTGAGAGAGAATGAACTCCTGTCGTTGTTTTTATTTGTTTTGTTGAGTTTTTTCTGAGTCAGCGTTTCTCTGTATAGCCCTGGCTGTCTGAAAATTCGTTCTGTAGACCAGGCTGGCTTCGACCTCACAGATCTGTCTGCCTCTGCCTCCCAAGTGCTGGGACTAAAGGTGTGTGTTACCACAACCAGCGTCTGGGTTCTATCTTTAGAATGGAAACAAAACGGATGACCCCTCTGTACAGGTCAACAACAAAGCCCCCCCAAAATACACAACCACGGCACTCTTCTTTTTCACTTTCTTTCTTTTCTTTTTGTGAGGCAGGTGTATTAGTTATTTTTTGCTGCTGTGACAAAACACCAGGAATACAAGGGGGACTGATATTAGGATGTAAAGTGAATGAATAAATTAATCAATTAAAAAACCACCAAGAGGGCTGGAGAGGTGGCTCAGCGGTTAGGAGCACTGACTGCTCTTCTAGAGGTCCTGAGTTCAATTCCCAGCAACCACATGGTGGCTCACAACCATCTGTAAGGATCTGATGCCCTCTTCTGGTGTGTCTGAAGACAGCTACAATGTACTCAGATATAATAAATAAATTAATTAAAAAAAACCCACCACAAGTAAAAGGAACTTACAAAAGAAAGTTCATTGGAACTTACAGTTCCAGAAGAATAAGAATCCATCATATTAGGGAGGCATAGTGTAGGCACTAGGCATGGTGACACATGTCAGGTATGGTGACACATGTCAGGCATGGTGGCACATGTCAGGCATGGTGGCACGTGACATACATGGTGACACATGTCAGGCATGGTGAATTGTGATATGCATGGTGGCACATGATAGCCACGTTGGTAGCCATGTTGGCATGCGTGGCTGAGAAAGCGAACCTTCAGTTGCAAACGTAAAGCAGAAAACAGCTCACTGAAGTAGCACAAGCCTCTAACTATTCAAAGCCCACCTCAGTGAAGTAAGCCGTGAACTCACAGAGATCCACCTGCCTCTGCCTCCCAGGTGCCGGGACTGAAGGCCTGTGCCACCATGTGCCTGGCCTCTTTCTCATTATCTTACAACCCCTGTCATACATATTTTTATTTACCAGGTACACTCCCTGTTCCCAGCGAGCCCGTGGGTGACACTTAAATCAGAAAGATATCACCACACGAACCTCAATTGAGATACAAGAAAAAGCAGAATTCTTTTGTTATTGGCAGTGCTGGGGACCGAACCCCTGGCCTCACGCCTGCTATGCAAACGGTTACCCCTGAGACAGGCCAGCCCAGTGTGTAGCTTGTATTTTTCACATAGTAAGTTTATAACCACAGAACGGTTATAACTGATGGCCCAGGAGCCACTGAAACAGAGAAAGACAGCACGAGTGCACCGGTTCCCAGGGTTTGATGATGAAAGTTTTCCTAGACACATGGCTCCCACGTGACCGCGGCATCACCAAGAGTAGGCACATGACCTCATGGGGCTGAAAGTAGCCAGGAAATTTTTGTAAATGACCACTTCTCTTTTTTTTTTTTTTGAGGTATAAAATATAGTATGTGCTATGTGTTATGTAACCATTTTTAGACTTAAAATGCTAATGAAGCCTAGAGCAAGGACGCTGGCGAAAATTAGTCAACAAGCCGTGTTTTTGAAGTAATATCACTTCCTTCTCTTTCCTCCCCGCACCATCTCTTCCAATACGAGCGATGTCTGATTGCTTCATACAGAGTGAGTAGTCTCATTATCGCTACATTTTTTAGATTACGTTTATTTACTTAGTGTGTGAGTGTGTGTGTGTCACACTCACATCTTATGACACACACATGAGGGTCAGAGGACAGTGTGTGGGAATCGTTTTCTCTTACCATGTGGGTCTCGGCGTTTGAACTTAGGTTGTCAGTCTTAGCTCTGTTGTCTGCCGAGCACCTCACCAGCCTGAGAGATTTTAATTTAAACTTAAGCACAAGGGTTTGGACTAAGAGAGGCATCAAAAAGAAAGAAGCTTGGGTGTGGCCTCCGGAAGGGAGAGTCATAGAAAATAAGACATACCAAAGTGTGTGTAGCTCCTCATGTGAGAGGGGCCTGATCTCAAATCTTGACAGGTTACAAAACTCTTGTAAACTCCTGGGTGATTATTGTTGTTGTAAAAATATAAAACATAAAAAACGCTGTCTTTTATCCCCCACTAGGTCTGCCACCCCACACTCCCTTACACTTAAATCCCTACATGAAAGAACACACAACACAGTAACCTTTGGCCCAATTGATAAGATACAATTGCCCTCCTAAACATACAAAGCCCAATACACATCCATCCCTTAAAAATATTCATAACAACCTGTAAAGGTACAGTGAGGAATCTTAACGTCACCCGCCATATTGTCCTGCCACGGCTTCTCTCTCTCTCTCTCTCTCTCTCTCTCTCTCTCTCTCTCTCTCCTGTCTCTTTTTCCTTTCCATTCCAGTCTCCTCCTCTTCCTTCAAACTTTTCTCCCGCCCATTCTTGTCCAATGACAGGCCTCCAGGCCTCCTTCTATCTTGTACCTACCTGCCTTACCTGTGACATCATCCCATAGATTATCAGTGTCTTGGGTCAGTGAGGCAACCCTCTGTGGGCTCTCAAATAGGCTGCATCTCTTACTTAAACAATTTACCATGGGGCTGGAGAGATGGTGGCTCAGTGGTTAGGAACACCTGTTGCTTTTGCAGAGGACCTGGGTTCTATTCCAAGCACCACATTGGCTTACGCCCCTGACTAAAGTTCCGGAGGTGGGACCTGGGAGGATGGAGCCAAGACATGAGCGGCCTAATGTCTCCTGCTACAGGTACATTTATTCAGGTCTTCGACAGTTTATACTCTGAGGTTTAAGAGAAATCACACGAGTAAAGTTCTCATGAGTTTAAGCTGTATACAATCACAAGGACAAACCGAAAAGTGGCACACACGTTTTTCCATCGAGGCACGTAAAGGATAGTTCAAACATGGGACTGAATTTGGTGGTGGCGGCCCCTGCCTTTAACCCAAGGACTCAGGAGGCAGAGGCAGGCAGGTCTCTGTGAATCTGAGGCCAGCCTGGTCTACAGAGTGAGTTGTAGGACAGCCAGGGCTCTATAGAGAAACCCTGTCTCAGAAAAACAAAACAAATAAGTCAGTTGAATAGCATTAGCAAGCAATAAGAAATAATATGGGGGTTGGGGATTTAGCTCAGTGGTAGAGCGCTTGCCTAGCAAGCGCAAGGCCCTGGGTTCAGTCCCCAGCTCCGGAAAAAAAAAAAAAAAAAAGAAAGAAAGAAAAAAAAAAAAAGAGGCGCACACCACTTGGTAAACTCATGAAAGCCTGTTGTGAACGGCAGGGCTTGTCAATGAGGCAGAGCAGATTCCGGTTTGACAGGCAACCAATCCAGGAAACAGACACACGCACGGGTGGAAATGGAGGGTGAAGCTAGGACTGATGTGTTCCGGCAGCAGACAGGAGGTGCCTACTGCAAAGGGAACCTGCTACTTTACTCTAGGATTTTGTTACAGACCAGGAATACATTCTCAATTAGAAAGCCACAAATTGGGGGCTGGAGAGATGGCTCAATGGTTAAGAGCACTGACTGCTCTTCCAGAGGTCCTGAGTTCAAATCCCAGCAACCACACGGTGGCTCACAACCATCTGTAATGGGATCTGATGCCCTCTTCTGGTGTGTCCAAAGAGAGTTACAGTGTGCTTATATATAATAAATAAATCTTTAAAAAAAAAAAGAAAGCCACAAATTGGGTGGGAAACGACTGAGCTAAGATGCTGCGGACCTTCGTCAGATTGCCCAGAGACCCCTCAGCACCACTTCATAAAGGCATTTTGAAAACAAAGTACCAGAGAAACAAGAGCCGTTTAAGGAGGATAACGGGATGCCAGTTCATCTGTAAGGCGGGGCATCTGATGCCCTCCTCTACAGAGCCACAATGGCGCTGACGGTTGGTGAAACAGCTTGTGCCATCTGTATGCCAGCCATGGCTGCATTTCCCAAGAAGCAGAACTGACGTTGTTATCCCAGTCTTCACATGGTTCGGTTTCATTCAACGCTTGATGGACCAGGAATCTGATGAGTAACTGAACTCTTCTTTGGGGATCAATATTTATCGATGTGTATTAACTGCCACCAACAAAGCAGTCCTTAACCATTAAAAAAAAAAAAAGCCACAAATTGGTCCTGCATCCTGACGGCTACAGTATCGTTTCCCCTCTTCTTTCCTCTCCCTGTCCCCATTTCTTTATTGCACATAAGCCACTGGTGTGTGTGCACAAGCATATTGTTCTTTTCTTCTTTTCTTTTTTCTAAACTAAATGGCCGACGTTCTGTTTGGTTGACCTCAGATGGAGACGGTCTGGGGGACAGTACTGGTTCTGTGAAAATATCCCCCTTCTCCGCTAGTGGCACGGCCATTCAGCTCTTACCTTCCTATTCCAGTAAGTTACTTTGCTCTCAATGTTTCAACACAAAATCCTTGCGTACGTTGTTCGACTGGAGAATTTTGATGTTTTTCATTTTTCATTGTAAAACCAAGGACAATTATATATATATATATATATATAATTGATATTTATATCTTAGATAGTTTCCCCTTCAAGTCAAGCATCTTGCTGTTTAAGTAAACTTCTTGTTTAAAAAAAAAAAAGAGTGCAAATTGCTCTTAACAGATGATGCAAGTTCAGTTCCTAGCAAGTTCAATTGCCGCCTCACAACGTAGGGATCTGACGCCCTCTCCTGGCCTCTATGGACACCTGTACTCACTCACACAAATGCTTATACATAGTCATAAATTAAAAGTAATGGACTGGAGAGATGTCTCGTGGGTTAAGAACACTTGTGGTTCTTCTTTTTAAAAAAGATTTACTTTATGCATGTGATGACACTGTAGCTGTCCTCAGACACACCAGAAGAGGGTATCAGATCTCATTACAGATGCTTGTGAGCCACCATGTGGTTGCTGGGATTTGAACCCAGGATCTCTGGGAGAGCAGCCAGTGCCCTTAACCACTGAGCCATCTCTCCAGCCCGCGCTTGTGGTTTTTATAGGAGACCTGGATTCAGTTCCCTCACGAGACCTCACAACTGTGTCTAACTGCGGTTCCAGAGGATCTGCATCTGATGTCCTCTTCTTGTGTCACTGGACACCACGAGCAGGTGAAATGTAAAATATACATCAAATGCATTCAAATGCATAAAATGAAAATAAGTAAGTGTTGAAAAATTAAATTAAGGAAAGAAATCAAACAAATGGGGCTGTGGGTCTTACTTGGTATTGTAGAGTATGTTCAATATTTGAGGATTCCATCCCTAGCATCACACACACACACACACACACACACACACACACACACACACACGCACTGCAGAAGCAGGCCATATCACACGAATACAATTTATGAAGCTCAGACAATGGATTCCATTGAAGAAAAACAGTAGTAAGACCTTATTTCTTTATAGGGTCCTGCTTTCTGTCGCTAGGGGAGAAAGAATACTCCATCAGTCAATGCTCCACTCCAGGTGGTCAAGGGATTAAAACCTTAGGGACGGGGCTGGGGATTTAGCTCAGTGGTAGAGCGCTTACCTAGGAAGCGCAAGGCCCTGGGTTCGGTCCCCAGCTCCGAAAAAAAAAAACCAACCAACCAACCAAACAAACAAACAAACAAAAAAAAAAAAAGGTTGGGGATTTAGCTCAGTGGTAGAGCGCTTACCTAGGAAGCGCAAGGCCCTGGGTTCGGTCCCCAGCTCCGGAAAAAAAAAAAAACAAACCAAAAAAAAAAAAAAAAAAAAAAAAAAGGTTGGGGATTTAGCTCAGTGGTAGAGCGCTTGCCTGGGAAGCGCAAGGCCCTGGGTTCGGTCCCCAGCTCCGGGGAAAAAAAAAAAACCTTAGGGACGTCATTCCAATTGACACGTAGAAGGATAAGTCTCAAACACTCAACATGTTGCCTGAAAATCAGCCAGTGCTAACTTCCCACTTTCTGTCCCTTGTCATTTGTCCTTGTGACTGTGAACCATCTAAGGACTCATTTTATCCTGAGATTGAGTAGCTGAAAATTCGGTAATTTTGTAAGTGTTTAAACAGACGCTAACTGGTTTGATCCTGTTCAGGCAATCACAGCTTCTGTGAGCTCATGACTGCAGCAGTCCCGGAAGTCCTGTCTGGAAGACACTGCTCTGCTCAGGTCCTCCCCGCCCTCTGCCTCTTACAGTCTTTCCATCCCCTCATCTATAATGGTTTCTGAGCCTTGGCAGAGAGGGTGATATGAATGTCCCATTTGAGGCTGAGCACCCTGCTGACACTTATTTTCTGCATATAGATACAAATTCAGAGGGCAGACTGATACAGTGTCCATTTAGTAGAATAGGTTCTGTGGTGGTTTGAATATGCTTGGCCGGGAGGAGAGTGGCACTATTAGCAGGTGTGGCCTTGTTGAGTGGGTGTGGCCTTGTTGAGTGGGTGTGGCCTGTTGAGTGGGTGTGGCCTTGTTGAGTGGGTGTGGCCTTGTTGAGTGGGTGTGGCCTTGTTGAGTGGGTGTGGCCTTGTTGGAGTGGGTGTGGCCTTGTTGGAGGAAGTGTGTCACTGTGGGTGTAGGATTTGTGAGTCTCCTCCTAGCAGCCTGAGAACAGTTTGCTCCTGGCTTCCTTTGGATAAAGATGTAGATCTCTCAACTCCTCCAGCACCAGACCTCCCTGCACAGTGCCATGCTTCCTTCCATGATGATAATGAACTGAACCTCTGAACCTGTAAGCCAGCCCCAGTTAAATGTTGTCCTTAAAAGCGTTGCCTTGGTCATGGCATCTCTTCACAGCAATGAAACCTTTTTTTCTTTTTTCTTTTTTCCGGAGCTGGGGACCGAACCCAGGGCCTTGTGCTTGCTAGGCAAGCGCTCTACCACTGAGCTAAATCCCCAACCCCTGCAATGAAACCTTAAGACAGGTTCACTCCTGGTGTATTCACCAGCCCTGGGTTCCCGGTCAGAAGTACAGAACTAGGCCTGCGCTTTCTCTTGTGGATCAGGCCTTCAATCGAAGAATAAGGTGGTTGGTTGCCTCCATGACAATCCTGCCACTATGACACACACGGGACTCTCTGGACATACAGGTCATCAGAGTGGCCCATGGTGTTCATATCTGGGTAAAATTACTGATGACATCTACATGCTTAGCAACCTTTCTAAACCTTCTAGTTCTATGAAGGGTCACGAGCAAGAAAACTTCCTATTTAGCACTAGTTTGATTTCTCCATGTCCCATGGCCTGAGTGTCTGGTGTCTTCAGCAATAGTGTTTTGTCACCAAGCTCTGGTGGACAACCAACAGTGGTGGGAATGTCCTGTAATATTTGGGTGTGTGTGTGTGTGTGTGTGTGTGTGTGTGTGTCTGAACTATTTGGGTTTTTAAAAGAATAAGTAAATTCTTTTTTATTCTTGACAACAAAAGTGGAAAAACTGACCTTTCATAAGCTCTTTATGTGTTTATATATTGTTATTTAAGGCATATATATATATACATATATATATATGTAGTGTGTGTGTGCACACGCACACACGCACGCGTACACACACATACACACCACAGCATAATGTGGAGATCACGACGGTTTATGGAGACTGGTTCTCTCCTTCCAGCTGAGGATTGAACTCAGGTTGACAGGCTCAGAGGCAAGAATGTTTAGTCACGGAGCCACCTTGCCCACTCTTGTTTTGGTTTTCTGAAATAGAGTCTCACTATGCATGCTTGGCTTGTCTGAAACTTGCTACGTAGCTCAGGTTGGCCCTCGACTCAAGTCCTTCTATGCCTGCCGTCTGAGTGTTAGGATGACGGGATGGATCTTTTGTAGTAGCTCTGTGAAACAAAAGGCTTTCTGTAGTTCACTGTCCTGGAAAGAACCCATTTCAGGTTTGAATGGATGCTGCGTTCCTCGGCTGGCATCAGTGTTTTATGGTAAGGGAACTGCCCCGAGGCAGGCAGTGACAGCGTCCGGCTTATGTTACAGTAGCCAAAGGAAATAGCAGAGCCGTGACTGTACAAGATACACATGGGTTAACAAAAACAGCCACATACAGTCAGGTCATAATCGATGCAACAATGAAGATTATGGAACTGTGCGTCCGAGTTCTGAAACAGAACTTCTCTGGCAAACCTTCCTATCAGAATTCTATTCTGCCCGAGGGAACCAGAGCGAAGCCTAGAAACCAGATCCCATTGGCTGAGCTTCAAGTTCCACAAAGCCAGCAAATGATTTCCATCTGTGAGGTTCTAGTGCCACCGTGTGATGCCTTGGGGTGTGTGTGCATTTGTAACCAAGTACACAACAGCATGCCTGTGGTTTCAGCCTTGTAGTTGGTTAAAATGCAATTACTAATACATATATATTTTTAATAAAATATTACTTAATGTCTATGAATACACTGTAGCTGTCTTCAGACACACCAGAAGAGGGCATCAGATCCCATTACAGATGGTTGTGAGCCACCATGTGGTTGCTGGAATTTAACTCAGGACCTCTGGAAGAACTCTTAACCACTGAGCTCTTAACTACTGAGCCATCTCTCAGGCCCATAAATATATATTTTAAAATTAAATTCATTCATTTATTTAGGAGAAGAGCACATGTGGAGGTCAGAGGTCAGTTTATAGGGGTTGGTTCTCTCTTTCCACCATGTGTAGGACCTGAGGCTCCAACTCAGGTCATTAGGTTTATGGGTAAGTGCTTTTATCTGCTGAGCCTTCTCTCTCTCTCTCTCTCTCTCTCTCTCTCTCTCTCTCTCTCTCTCTCTGTGTGTGTGTGTGTGTGTGTGTGTGTGTGTGTACACATATTTGAGAAAGGGTCTCAAGTAGTCTACACAAACCTCAAACTCTTGAATTCCTGATTCTCCTGCCTCCACTGCCCATGACCTCACTGCATGACCTACCATGCCAGGCTAGCATTTAAAAAACAAACCAGGACAGAACACTATTAGTGCAGTGGGACATGTTGGTAAACCCGGGTCTTGGGAGTATAGGAATGTACTCAGGAATCTTGAACAAACCAGTCTAGTTAATATGCCTACAGTTGGAAGCTGTCATGTAACCTGAGCATGCCTGGCTCTCAAGCCTGTGGCCTTTTTACAGTCCCAGTGACAGAACAGCCAGCTGCTGGAAACAATACTTTGAACTGGGCACAGTGGCCCATGCCTGTCATCCCAACCCTTGAGAATCTAAGGATCATTGCCTGGAAACCATAGGGAGTTTGAGACCCTTCCTGCAAATAAGAAAGACTAAGTAGGTCAGGTTCGTTAGTGCATGCCTTTAATCCCAGCACTCCCGCTGTCTCCTGAGTGCGAGGCTATCCTAGAGAAACTGTCTCAAAAACAAAACAATGGTGTATAGTAGGGGTTGGAGAGACGGTTCAGCAGTGAGGAGCACAAGCAGATTTCATTCTCAGCAGCCCATATGGCTCGCAACCACTTTTAACTGCAGTTCCAGAGGATCCAACACTCTCCCCTGGCTTCTAAGACATTTGTGCACATGCATGCACACGCATGCACACACACACACACAAACACACATACACACACACAAAACTTACATTAAATCTTAAAAAAATGCTTGGTTGCTATTTTTTTCTCTGATGAAATATCTATAAACACATGATATGAAAAATATTTTTATGTATAAAAACTTATATCTGTATCCTGAGGTGCTACTGGTGTATTGGTGTCTGCTGCCTTGACTGTTCGCTCACTCCATGCACTGCCGAGCATGTATGAAATGCATTATCACTGACTACTTCTTGAAGGAAATATACGTTTCCTTCTGCAAAATAAAAGCACACTGGCTGCGTCTGGTGGTGCACACCTATAACCCTAGATGCAGGAGGAAGATGGACTCCAGGACAACCTGGAGTATATAATACACATAACACATAATAACAGCCATGGCTCATGCTCTCCATAATCTCAGCAGGTAGACGGCAGAGACAAGAGACCTTCAGGCCAGCCAGGGCTAAAATCAACCAAAAGAACATCCCCCCCCCTTTTTTTAAAAATTTATTATATATAAGTACACTGCAGCTGTCTTCAGACACACCAGAAGAGGGTATCAGATCCCATTACAGATGGTTGTGAGCCACCATGTGGTTGCTGGGAATTGAACTCAGGACCTCTGGAAGAGCAGTCAGTGCTCTAACCGCTGAGCCATCTCTCCAGCCCCACATTTTGCCCCTTTGAGAGAGCGTTTCTCTGTGGATCCCTGGCTAGTCTGGAACTCTGTAGACCAGGCTGGACTTGAACTCACAGACATCTGCCTGCCTCTGGGATGCTAGGATTAAAAGTGTACACCGCTCTGCTAAATGAACATTCTTTGCGGGAAGTTGATACTAACATCGAACAGACTGAAATAATTCTCTCAGAGCAGCCAGTAGATTCTCCTGTAGTCTTCCCGCCAATGTCACTCAGACTTTCAGTTTTACTCACATGTGACTCGCCCATTTCAAGCATACCGCCAGATGTTTTGCTGGGGTGGTGCTACGCTTCTCCCTGTGCCTGGACAAACACAGACATCGCATCAGGCTGCTTCTGCCCTGGTTACCTTGGCTTCAGAGAGCGCCTTTCGCTGGGATTTTCCCCAGCAGCGCTCATTGGTGTTTGTAAAGAAAACCCAGGGCTACGTAGCAAGATGCCACCAATGAGTGTGTAGTGCTCTGTGGTCCTTGGCCAGTTGTATTTCTCCGGCTCTGTTTCATGTGGAGAGCTTACAGTTGTACTTAGAGGAACAGCACGAAGTATGCATGTTCTATTCCCCAGAAGCTCGAGTTCCACCTGACTTTTGTTTTTGAGGTAAATTTAGAGGGTAAAAAAAATACACCCTGGGGCTGGAGAGATGGCTCAGTGGATAAGAGCACCCGACTGCTCTTCCAAAGGTCATGAGTTCAATTCCCAGCAACCACATGGTGGCTCACAACCATCTGTAAAGAGATCTAATGCCCTCTTCTGGTGTGTCTGAAGACAGCTACAGTGTACTTATATAAATAAATAAATAAATAAATAAATAAATAAATATAAAAAATACAACCTGGAGACCAACAGTACCAGAAATTGACTCTAGAGCCTGGAACATGCTAGGGAGGGCTATATATTCTTTTTTTTTTTTTTTTTTTTGTGGTTCTTTTTTTCGGAGCTGGGGACCGAACCCAGGGCCTTGCGCTTCCTGGGTAAGCGCTCTACCACTGAGCTAAATCCCCAGCCCCAGGGCTATATATTCTTGACTGGCCCATTTTTTTTTTTTTTAAGGCTCTTCCTGCACTGATCTCCCTGATATTTGGATTAAGGGCACAGTCTCCATGCTCAGCTAAAAACAATTTTCATTCTACTTTTTAGATAGTCTCATATCGGACAAAGATGACCTTGAACTTCTATCCTGTGGGTTAAACTCAGGCTTTGGCAGCTGCCTTATCTGTTTAGCAAACTCACCAGCTCTGTCCCAATGCTTTAAAAAGTAACTTTACGGGCTGGAGAGACGGCTCAGTGGTTAAGAGCACTGACTGCTCTTCCAGAGGTCCTGAGTTCAATTCCCAGCAACCACATGGTGCCTCACAGCCATCTGTAATGGGATCCGGTTCCCTTTTCTGGTGTGTCTGAAGACAGCAGCAGTGTACTTATAAAATAAATAAATCTTTTTAAAAAAAAAAAAAAGTAACTTTACCATGGGTAGGGGAGGCAGAGGCAGGAAAACCATAAGGTTGAAGCCATATTGAGATACACAGCTAGGGTCAGCCAGGTAATGTGACTAAAGACAAGGGAAAGAAACAACAGTCCATTAAAAAAAAAATAAGAACTTTATTGGCCAGGTGTGGTGCTGTGCGCCTTTATTCTCAGCATTTCGGAGAGGGGCAAGAGGATCTTTGTGGGTATAAGGGAAACAAGGTCTTAACAGTGAGTTCTAGGGTTACACAATGACACTCTCACCAGCCCTATGGTATATAACCCTTCAGGGTTATTATTCTGTATACATTTTTCAAATACTTAAAAAAGAAAGTCTTTTATTTATCCTAAAAGTCTTCACAATGTTGCTTTGTCAATGTCTCTTAAGTCGACAAGAATATACTTTGAAACATAGACCTAAGATCCCCAAGGGATGAGAGAATTCTCTTCAGGAGTGGCACCGGGCACTGGTCCAGGGAGTGGGCAGCAAACCTGCAGGCAAGCAGTTGCATCTTGAAAAGGATGACAGGTGCTGGAGATGCCACAGGGTGGGAATGCACAAGTGCCATTTTGTAAGGGCCATCGGCAGCTCCCGAGTTTCCCTGTGTCAGGAAGCTTGATCCCAACCTCTAGATAGCCAAGCATTTTATGTAGACCCCACCATCCAGGTGGTGGGACAGACACCTCATCTGGGAATGCCTCGATCACTGAGCCATCTCTCCAGCCCTTGTAGGCAATGCCTGGCATTCAACCCTTTTCCTGTCTAGCACACCAGGTGTCTTCCGTCTTGTAAGGCAATTGATTGTCTAAAATTATATAAAATACTGGCTGAGAATACTCTTAAGGAGATAGCTTATTTACTACCATGTGTAGTGAGAAGTTTGGTTTCTTTAAAAGCCCAGTTATGCTACGTGAATACATTTTTGTTTTAATACCAGGTGTGGGGTGAGCGGCTGCCTCACAGGAGGTGATTGTGATCCGCCTCGTGCACTAGCGGGGCGTGATCTTTGCCAGCTGCAGACGCTCGCTGTTGCTGCGGTTTGTGGAGTGTTAGTGAGCAAAGAGATGAAAAGAAGTGGGAGAAACCCTGGCAACAAAGACTGGACTCTCCCCAACGAACTCGTTGCCTCTCATCAGCAGGAAGCTCTACAGAGGTCTTTGCCCGGTTCCCCCTCTCACCTCCTTCCTTCCGGTTCCCCCCTCACCTCCTTCCTTCCGGTTCCCCCTCTCACCTCCTTCCTTCCGGTTCCCCCTCTCACCTCCTTCCTTCCGGTTCCCCCTCTCACCTCCTTCCTTCCGGTTCCCCCTCTCACCTCCTTCCTTCCTACCTAGTGTTGGGGTTGGAAGGGATCAGGGTGAGAGTATAGGAACGTAGTAGAACTGCTTTCCATCTACATTTTCGGCACAGCCCCTCACTGAGCCTGAAGCACACCATTTCCTAGAATGGCTGACTAGGGATCCTTCTGTAACAAGCACAAGCCACAGAGCTGGGCTTCTTTTTTTTTTTTTTTTTAAGATTTATTCATTTATTATATATGAGTACATTGTAGCCGTCTTCAGACACACCAGAAGAGGGCATCGGATCCCATTACAGATGGTTGTGAGCCACCATGTGGTTGCTGGGAATTGAACTCAGGACCTCTGGAAGAGCAGTCAGGTGCTCTTAACCGCTGAGCCATCTCTCCAGCCCCAGAGCTGGGCTTCTAATGTAGGTGCTGGGGTCTGAATTCAGTCTCTCATGTTTGCATGGCAAGGACTTTACCAAGGGAGCCATCACCCCAAACCAAGGCAGGATTTTGACATATGGAGGAAATAGGCACTGAAATACAGGGTTGTTTTTCAAGAGGGACAGGGAGGTTCTTCATCTTTAACTGCCCCAGTGTTTTGCCTGCATATACATATGTACATGAACATGTACATGCCTGGTACCCATGCAGCCAGAAGAGAATGCAACCTCGGAACTGGATTTTTTTAAGTTGTGAGCTCCCAGATGGGTGCTGGGGCCTGAGCTAGGTCTCCTGGAAGCCTTCAGTGTTCCCAACTGCTGGAGAGTCCTCTCTGGTCCCTGAAAGTGAACTATTTTTGCATTTTGTTTTCTTCATGTATATTGAAAAAAAAAAAACCAAAACCCAAAAACCAAACAAACAACAAAAAACCTACAAAATACACGAGGGGCCAGGCAGTGGTGGTGCAACCTCCACCACCACCCAAAATTCCACAACAAAAGCCCTACAAATTACACAAGAAACCAACATCAAAATATTTATTAACAAACCCTGTGAGATATTCAGGTCAGCCATGTCAATATTGAAGTTTTATTTATTCCTTGCAGGATAACAAAATACAGATTGCACAATTTGTACACTACAATAAATATGATTAATTAGCAGCAGACTCCGACCTTCCTCTTGGTTTCAAAAACTTGTTTGTTTGACTACGATCCAAGGAATGTCTAAGGGGGAAACAGAAGCGTAACTCATGAGCGAGCGTCAGCGCCACTGTCACCATCATCACAGCTACGTTGTGTGTGTGGGTGTGTGGTTTGAGTGCACGTGAGTATGTGTGTGATGTGAGTGTAAGTGCATGTGTGTTGTGAGTGTGGTGTGTGTGGTATGAGTGTGTCTCTGTGTGTGTGCATGTATGATGTGAGTGTGCGTGTGTGGTGTGTGTGTGGTGTGTGAATGTGTGATGTGAGTGTGCATGTGTAAGTGTGTGTGGGTGGTGTGTGATGTGAGTGTGCGTGTATGGTGTGTGGGTGGTGTGTGATGTGAGTGTGCATGTGTGCTGTGTGTGTGGTGTGTGAATGTGTGGTGTGTGAGTGTGTGTGAGTGTATGAGTGTGGTGAGAGCCTTGTGGACAGCTCTCCCCCCCCCCCCCATGGGTCTTGGGGATCAGGCTCCCATAATCAGGCCTGGCAGCAGCTGCTCTTCCCTGCTAAGCCATCTTCCCAGCCCCGCCTCAGTTTTGAAAACAGAGCATGAGGCTCAGCCACGGGGTTAAAATACACCTATAAAAGCACCTAGCGTGTGACAGGTACAACTAGAGAGAAACAAACTTTAAGGGTTGCAAAGTTGTCTGGATAGTCTCTTTGTTTTAAAGTTAAATCTGCTGTCATGATGTCAGCATGGGTGTCATCGATGTCCACCTGGTGGCACTGCTCAACAGTGACTGAAGTCAGTTTGCTGGCACCCCTGGGAGGGGGTGACAGTCAGAGCTGGCCTGGGTTAGAGGGCCTGGCTCGTGGAGGCTGTGCCTTGACAGGTGTTCCCGCCCCTGATGCTCCAGGACTAGAGACCAGCAGCTTGGTGACGTCATGCTCTGTCTTGCCACAGGCTGAGAATTCAGTAGCCATGGACTGCAATCGGAAGAGGTGCCAAAGCAAGGCTTGCTCCTTTGTGTCTGTCCAACAATGGCTAACCAACACAGTCACAGAGCACGGCTGACCAACACGAACACAGCGAGGTCTTTATGGACGGTAACTAAATACAGTGCACTGTGGTGTGCCAAGAGGCCCTGGGGATCCAGTCACAGCGGGGCCATTAGGCAGCAAATGACTCAGGCAGGTCACTTAGCCTATGGGCTTCAGTGACATCATGGTTGCTCTAATATCCCGGTACAACCCATGGCTCATGCTTTGGGGGTGCTGGTGTCAGCGGATCAAAAGGAGCACAGAAAACTATGTGCACATAGGAGTTGACAACGACACTGGCTATGGTGGCGCATGCCTTTAATCCCAGTACTCAGGAGGCAGAGGCAGGGGGATCTCTTAATAAGTAAGACCCTGTCTCGGACAAAAACACAAAACCAAAAAACAAAAGGTGATCGTGATCATAAATGATGTTTTTAACCGTGCACGTCACTGACAGCATGGTCATGCTTCTTGTGTCTTTTACCACACTGGGTGACGTATGGGTGACATATGAAGGCCATGCAGGTGTGTGCAAATGCACTGTGAGGCTGGCATAGCACAGTGCTCAGAAGGAAGCCCACAGTGCTCAGTGAGTGTGCAAACAGTCACACTCACTGCTGCCAAATGAAAGACCAGAGGAGAAACGGCAGGGCTGGCAAGGTGCTCAGCACGGAAAGGTGCTGGCCTGACAATCTAACCTGATCCCCAGAATCCACGGTGGAAGGACTGTCCTCTAAATGTGTGCTCTTGTGCGTGTGCCACACACAGAGACATACACACACACACACACACACACACACACACACACACACACACACACAGACATACACATACAGACACACAGAGACATACACATACAGACACACACACACACACAGAGACATACACATACAGACACACACACACACACACACACACACACACACACACACTTAACTTAAAAGTATGTAAATGGTCTCAGATCCGACCTGAAGCGGTCATCAGCTGGCTTACCTTCAGGATCTCAGAGGGAGCTGTGTCTGCTGGCACAGGCTTCCCACAATGCTTTGAATACTCAGTTATCAGAGATGATGCTTCATCCAAACTGTGGAACCAGAAAGAACAAGGCAGGCGTGAGGAGACCCTGCCAGAGATTCCTGGGGCGATGACCTCAGCAGTGTAGACCGATGTCAAAACATACAAGCTGTATTCTTCACGTAGATAAAGTCTATTATACGGATCAACTGCAACTAAAATTATCACTCACTCAGAAAGACAATGCACTCATGACTGGGTCTGAGGATGAACAGCTAGAGTCACGGTGTGTGGAGGGACAGGGCACCCTGGCATGACCAGCCGGAGGACAGAGCCATGGCACTGCCTCTGACTACACTTCCCTTCCTTGGCTCCGCTGAAGCAGCTTACTGCTTCTTCCCTTGTGGGCGTAGAAAGTCAGCTAACCGAGCTTAGCAAGAACCACGGCTTATGTAACACCAGCAACGTTCCAGGCAAGCACCTAAGGAGTCAGGTTGTAATTAGGGTTCAGAGCGGGACTACGAGACAGCTTCTTTAATGACCGGATGACAGACCCATGCCCCAAGGTTCCAAGCTGAGGAACCTGAACTCCAGGGAATGTAGGAATGCCACGGCTCAATAGGCAGCTTCGACCACACAGCTTAATAATGGCCGTCTCTCTCCAGAATGGAGACACATCCTAAGGAAACTCTACAGTAGACCGAGGCTCCTCCCATAGGAACTCACCTCAAGTCATTTGCTAAATAGTTTACCAACTCAGTGACGTTGTCGGTGTTGATCACGTGCCGTTTCAACAACTGAAAATACTTTGTCTTTGCCAAAATCCCAAATTCCTTCTTATTTACGACATGATTCAGAACCAGACTTCTAATCTAAGGAATGACAGTAATCGTTATATTAAAAATGTGTTTAATTCTAAGTCCTTGGCTGAAACACACATTTCTGACAGTCAGAAATTGAATTATTGGAGCTCTGGGATTAAGCCTCTGGGTGGGAGGGTGTGGCCTAGCACAGCACACAGAGAGAAACCTACTGTGTTATGTGCCTGGGTTTTATTTTTAATGAGGAAGAGGATCTAATTACCAGTACTTATGGGTACAATTCTCCAGTGGGCACAACAGCGAACAAGAGAGCGAAGCACCTGTCTCCTACACTCTCCTGTGATGCTGGGACGGAACCCGGGTTCTTGAGTACGTCAGGGGAGTGCTCTACCACTAAGACCCAAACCCGGCCAGCCACCTGACTGAAAAAACTAAGCCCTTAACTCAGAGTGAAAGAATACTGTTTGGGGGATAAGAATGACCTTCCGTGATCAGACGGAGCAGAGCTGAAGTGGAACTGTCCTGACCTGCTGTGAAAGCCCTGCTAACTGGCCAGCGTTCATATGCTCCTCCAATTGCTGTAAAATGATCTGAGCATCACATGAATTCAGGAAATTCTAGAAAAAAAAAAAAAACACATAAATCAAAAGCGTTATAGTGATTGCTGTGCTGTTAAGTCTGGGAGGCTTATAAAACTTCTGTAAGGTAATCTGGGAGCTGGGCATGAACCCACTTGGTAGAGTGTCTGCCCAAACCAAACCAACCCAACGCAAACCAAAAACCCTAAACACCCTCCTCCTCTTGCTCAATCTGATTACCAACCCCCTACCTAGGGACCTTCCCCGCAAGGCCCACAACAGCCTCTGTCTTACCACACACACACACACACACACACACACACACACACACACACTTTTCTTTTCGGTGAGAAAAGAAAGGCCTAACTATGCAGCCCTGGCTGGGCGGGAACCGAGACCCAGCAGCCTCTGCCTCCTGAGTGCTGTGATGAAAGAGGGCAAAGACAAGGCCGCAGCTGCGGAGGACAGCCCGCTAAAACACCGTTTTTCTCCATTCGCTGTGCTCTGTCAAGAAAGTCCGTTTCTCACAGAAAACAGAATAATGGCCAAACGCACTTTAAGACATCCCGCAGCTGCACTTCAGTCAACCTTGTTTCTTCCCACTCACCTGCCTCACCCGCACTGAGTATCCCTGCTTTATGGGTTTGGTGAAACGAAAATGCCCTCTTCTGAGGGACAAGCAGTATGTATTGGCAGCCATAGAGGAACAACCAACAAGGTACCTTGATCTGCTGATGTCTTTTTTCAGAGTGGGGCATGAGCGTCAGACAGGTCAGTGCAAAAGCAGGAAGCTCTAACTGGACATACTGCTTGGCGACGCCCATCATGTCGAGGTCATCTGAAACTGGACATCTTTGAGAGGGTGGAAGGATTAGTTAATGGCTTGGCAGATTTACTAGACTACATTAGCCTTTCTCCATTCCCACAGATGTTTCCCGTCCACTGCCAATTACTTTAAGTGCCTATGCGCTGGCACACAGCACATTCTTACTAATAAGGAAGGAGCCTTTGAGAGCATTCCACATTGGAAAAAAAAAGAATCTTCCTCTAGGACATAGACTGCTGTCTGCCGTGAGCGCTGTGTCTAGACATCTGCAGATGCATTAAGATAAATTTTTAGATGCTCAAGCGGGGCATGTTGGCACACACTTTTAATCCCACACACAGAGGCAAAGGCAGGGAGATTTCTGCGTTTGAGGACAGCCTGGTTTACAGATCAAGTTCTAGGTCAGCCAGGACTATACAGAGAAACCCTGTCTGGGGGCGGTGTGGGACAACCAAAACGAGCAAAATTCCTAGACGCCCAGGAGCCACTGACCACACTGTAGGACTTAGCAAGGAGAGGCGCCTTAAACTTACACTTACCTCAGGCGCCCCTGAGGAGATTTAGGAGAGAATGTTTCAGTACATGTGGAAAGTGGGCATTGCAAAAACAATAGGTGCATTTAATGAAAGTAAATATTAGCTTAGGTCCCTTAAGAAAAGACACCATAGTCGCCCCTCTCTTATTTGTGGGGATTCTATGCTGAGACTTCCTCCTGCACACCTGTAACTGTGGATTCTCCTCAAACCCATTTCCTTATGCACACGTTTGCTATAACAAACGGTTTATCCATGTGTGATATCAAAGGTTCACTCTATAAACGAGGCATGGTAAAATATTAGTGACAGTAACTAGAAGGCTTACTTGGGACACAAGGGCTGTGAGAGCCACCAAGTCACCAATGGGCGGCAGGTAGCACACACAATGTGCTGTGATGGGCAAAGATGGGAGGGCATGCGATTAACTCATGCTACTCAAGAATAGTATGTAGGGCTGGAGGGATGGCTCAGCGGTTAGAGCACTGGCTGCTCACAGCCATCTGTAATGGGATCCGATGCCCTCTTCTGGTGTGTCTGAAGACAGTGACAGTGTAATTAAATAAATAAATAAAATAAATGCAATCTAAAAGAGAAAATGTTACACAGTCTGAGACTTCACAACTGTTTCTGGGGCTAGGAATGAGGCTCGGTTGGTCCAGCGCTTGCCTAGAATGCACAAAGCAGTACACAGAACTGGGCGTGACAGCACAAGCCTGTGATACCAGCATCCGAGAGCTGGAGACAGAAGAATTAAAGGTAAAGAATTAAAAGAATTAAAGCGCATAGATTCTGAGGCCTGCTTGTGCTACGTGAGACCTTTTCTTAAAACAAAATAAAAGAGTTTCTGAAGCTGTGTGTGAACATCTATAATCCCAGCTCTCCAGAGGTAGAGGCAGGAGGATCAAGAGTCTCAGCACATGGCAGGTTCAAGGCCAGCCAGGGCTATATGAGACCCTGTGTCAAAACAAAACAGAGAACAACATGAAAAATGGTGGTGGACAGGACATGACTGGCGCCTTGGAAGTAACCATGGATACACGGCCATTGTGTTCTAAGGTGCCCACAGGAAGGTAACGTCAAAGCGACAAGTCTCACTTTCTTGGTAAGAGAGCACAAGTCTACTCACTCAAGGATGGCGACGAGACTCTCACAACAGTCTGCTAACTGACTGGGCCTTAAAGGACAGGAAGCTGAAGAGAAAAGGTAACAAACCCATGAGCACGCAAACATCAGAATGCTATTGTCAGCCATGCATGGCGGCTCAGCCTATAATCCCAGCCCTTGGGAGGCTGAAGCTGTTTAAAGCTAGCCTGGGCTATCGTGCAAAACCCCGCCTCAACACAAAACAACCCCAACCTGCTATTGTGGGTGTTCAGAGGCTCCAGGCTTACCTGAGAGCAGAGGGATCTGGATTACACGCTGCCAAGCTTTGCTGAAGTAGGGAACCTGTGGAAATATGGCCCCTGAGGAGTCCTCGTCTAGGATACTAGAAACTCTATATCCCAGTCACAGAACTGGATGCTAGGACTAAAATCACACGCCTGTATTGAGCATGATTCCTACATGAGGCTGTATGACAACTATTGATACAGCAATACAGGGTTAGGTGTTAAGAGTAACCTAGAGTTGACTTAAAATGCACTGGTGAGCTGGCTCGGTGGGTAACGGTGCCTGTGGTCAAGCGAGCTGAGCTGAGCTGAGCTGAGTTTGAACCTAGGGACCTGTATGGTAGAAGGTGAGAACTGCCTCCCATAAGTTGTCCGAATGCTAGTCTCTCAATGTGGCGCGTGCGCGCGCGCGCGCACACACACACACACACTAATATAAACATGTAATAAAAACGAAATCAATTGATATGTGGCACTTGAGCAGAATGCCTTCTCGTATATGGGACTGGAGCAAAAATTATGGGGCCTGCAGGGTGCTGGGCTCCTAGTGTAGCCCTATGGGAACCAAGGGTCTATTATTATTACAGGTGACAGAAGAAATGAAGAACAAAAGTGCCACAGGTAGTGTTAGGTTACAGGAGCGGAGGCAGACGTGGGAGCTCGCTATGCGAGCCATTTGATGTGGAATGTCTAAAACAAATAAAGTCATGCAAAGATGAGGAGTCGCTGGGGCTAGAAGGGAAGATGGCTGCCAGACATGGGGACCTTTTTCTTCTTCTGGCAGTTCTGGGGACTGGCCTCACATATGCTACCCTTGGTCCCGGCCCAGCTCCGAGGTTTCTTTCTGAAGTGAGGAACAGTCCAATATTAGCTAATGGTGATGGCATTCAAGTTCCTAAACACAGTAAAGGCCACGTAATGATACACCTTTGACAAGGATGACTGTTTCCTTAGTGAACAATGGTAGATCTGTGTGTCCTGAGAGTGGACAATTACCCAGGCCGTCCTGTCACCTTTAGAACTAGAGCAGTAACTCAGTGGTTAAGAGTTCTGGTGGCTTAAACACAAACAAGAGCTCAGTGCCCCGTACCCACGTCAGGCGGCTCACACAGGGGAGCTAATCTAGTGCCCTTTTCTGGCCTTCTTGGGCACAGCACGCATGTGCACACACCCAGACTCACATACACATAATTGAAGAAAAATGGCACTTTAAAACATTTTGTTTTAAAAACGTAAAACACACTTTTAAAAAAGATTTATTGATTATGAGTACACTGTAGCTGTCTTCAGACACACCAGAAGAGGGCATCAGATCTCTTTACAGATGGTTGTGAGCCACCATGTGGTTGCTGGGATTTGAACTCACGACCTCTGGAAGAGCAGTCAGTGCTCTTAACCGCTGAGCCATTTCTCTAGCCCCGCATAGAATGTATTATGTGTACACACGTACGTGTACACACACACACACACACACACACACACACACACACACACACACCAATGTTTGTATAATAGGAAAGCATCTCTAGGAGAAGTAAAGGAGAATCTTTGTTTTAGTTAAAATATTCTTATCCTGTTCTAGTAAACTAAGAATAAATTACCCACTTCTTTTTAAAAACATGCGTGTGTACGTGTGCTAGGGAGTCCCAGGACAACCTGTGGGTGTTCTTTCTCTCCTTCTACCAAGTGGACCCAGGCTTTGAACTTAAACTGTGAGGCCTGGTAGCAAGCACCTTTCCCATGGAGTCACCTCAGTGTCCCCTAAATAATCTACTTCTGTACGCTGATTATGAGGTGTGCGGCTCTTGAGACTGAACAAGATAAGAGACAGACCCCAACTTTCAAGATCTGTAAGGTCTGTGAGGGGGCAGTCCAACCAACATGCAAACAGAATAAATGACACCGTGACAAAGGCTGGAGTAGTGCCAAGTGACTCATACAGTCGGGGACCTCAGAAAGCAGAGCCTACAGAACAGCAGCTGAGGACGCTGGAACGCCATCCTACGCCAGTTCACTCTTTACTAGGAAGAAGCTGATGGCTCAGCGCAGGACACCAGGAACTACCTAGCACAGAGATTACACTTAAAGGGTAAGCACAAACCTGCCATAAGGAATGGACGCTAGAAATGCAGGACAGGACTTTCCTTAGGTAAGGGATCTGTAAAAGAAAGAAAATCCCAAAATTAAAGACCACCAAAGTACTACATTTCAATCTGCCAACAGAAAATAATAGTTTTTTAAAAACCATTTTAAGATATGGCCTCACCCACGGCTCAGGCACCTTAACTTCTTGGGCCATCCCAGCGGTGGTGGGACAGCAGGGACAGCCACTTCTAACAATTGTGATTTTTTTTTTTCTCCTCTTTTTTGAGACAGAGTCTCATGTAGTACAGGATGGCTTCGAGCTAGATATGCAAATGAACATCACCTCAAATCTTGAATTCTCTTGCCTCTACCACTTGACTGCTGGGATTTCAGACTCAGGACCCCGTGTTCGGTTTTTGTGATGGTGGGTATGGAAGCCAGGGCCTCACGCTGCTGGTCAAGCAGCCACCTCAAGGTCATTCTGAGTTTGACTCTCTAACAGTCCTCAAGTATGGCAATCCCAAGGACAGATGTTTGCACCAATACACGTACACCAATAGCTGGTGTTAGCTTAGTAACGTTAGGATGTTGTGCGTCAGGAAGACCCAAGTCTTACCATGTTGAAGCCCAGAAGCTTCTGCAGGAGCCCATTCCAAAGCTGCAGGTCATAGATTTTGTATTCTAAGCAAAGCTCTGCCACCAACCGTACTGCCTAAAAGCCAAAACACCAAACAGAAAACAGTAAAACCACATCGCTTTGAGACGTCAGTCAGTCCAACCAGCCTTTTGAAAAGGCAGGGTACCTTCATAAAACACAATAACCTATAAATGTCTAATGCCCTGTCTCCAGCTCCTAATTAAATAATAATAATAATAATAATAATAATAATAATAATAATAATAATAATCATCATAAAAGCCTAGCCTGCCTGCTGGCCTCAAACCTGCCCCAGCACCGACGCATCCGTGACTAGTCAGTCTCCCAAAGGCGAAGGCATGAGAGAATGGCCCCTCCCCCTAGGGCGGGCCCTGGAAAGAGGTATGAAAGTGCTTTCCTGCTTGCCAGCATGAGTAGCCTATGTACTCTAAGAATGGACGGACCTTCCATATTGCCTTACTATTCCATTTTGTGGGCTGTGAACCTACGGAAAGGTCTAAGGCACTGGACCTACTGGGGGTCAAGGGTGTCTGGGCACCCGCAGGGTGGTGGATGACTGAGTGACTACGTAAAGACAGGAGCACCACGGTCGGTGACTCTACATACCATAGGTTCGTGGCTGTGGTTCTTCCACAAGCCCTTAATCATGCCTTCTTTGGGACTGTTGCAGAATAATTCATATGTGATGGGAATATTCAATGTCTCGAATGATGCCAGGAAAGTTATACATTTCAGATAGGATCTGGAAAGCAGAGGGGTCTGTAAGGATCATTCTTGTGGCTCACATTTAAATCTAGAACAGAAACTACTTCGAGGTCCAGAGAGCGGCCTTGCTGCTTCACGTCCATTTAAGCTTCAGTTATCCTCACGGCATGCAGCTTAGATACAAATCAATTTGAACAAGAAAACAGCCAGCTTCTAAATGTCGCCAAGATGCTCTCATAGGCCTGATTCACCTTTGCTTAAATACCAACCAACAATCAAGATGCCGGGCCTGAGTTTATATAGCAACCAAGAGGTATTCACGTAATTCACTCAGGCCTCAAAGCTATGGTTCAGATACAGGCAGATAAAATCTGTCTGCTTCCTTCTAAAGCCATAGACCAAGTCCTACTTACTTCATTTCTTCGGTGGGCTTTTTGAAGAGAGATTCTATGGTTTCCTTGTCAGCCAAGTAGAGGAGGCACTGAAGAGCTCGTGCTCTGTGGGCAAACGTTAGCTGCCGTATGCCCAGTGTCTGTAAAAACAAGAGGCTCGGAGGGCCAAGCTGCACACCTGTCGCCTCAGTCAGGCAGCTGACTTCGACGTAGGTAATAAAACATCCCTCCCCTTGGTTATTTTTCCACTTGAGCTCAGTCATCTCTGTCTGTTCTTAACCAGCATGGAGCAGAGCAGCTCAATGCCACCCCTGGAAGGAACTCCTGAGACCCCTTTGCTCTTTGCCTTTTACACGATGCTGATTTCTGCACTGCTGGTGCTAACGCGGTGGTAGGTGAGGCTGGGCAGAATCAAGGCAGTGACCCCCAGCTGCTCTCAGCCACAGCCAGCAGTGGAAACCAAAGAGGGCTTCCCCTTGAAATGCTTTTGATCAAACACTAATGTTTAATTTTTTTCTAATTCCTCAACTCCTGTATATATCACGTGAAGGAACTCACCTCTGAACACATCATCGTTAATTGTTGATGCATTCATTGGTGTTCTTGACAAAATGGACTGTTCACTTATAGAGTAAATCAGGAAGAGAGCAGCTCCCTGTGGAGCCTGCGCTAATCGACCATTGATGTAACATCGGCTGTACTTAATGACTAAAGGACAGACTGCAATCAAGAACCGTGCTGACCTTACATCCAGTGTCTCAGATTTCCCTCTCATCCTTCTCAGGACCACGTACCCCGTGGTTCCTCACCCTCTACTGCAGCTGCTCCACAGGATAGTTAGCTGGGTGCAATAGCTCACAGTTGCTATCTTAGTACTAAGGAGGCTGAGGCAGGAGGATTGCTAATCTAGGTTACACAGTCTAAGCCAGACTGGGCCTCAAAAACAAACAAACAAACAAACAAACACCCTTCTCAATACCAAACAACCAACAGATTGCTATAGGAAAATTCCCTTAGTAAAAAAGTAAAAAAAAGTTAAAAAAAAAAAAAAAAAGGGGTTGGGGATTTAGCTCAGTGGTAGAGCACTTGCCTAGGAAGCGCAAGGCCCTGGGTCCGGTCCCCAGCTCCGGGGGGGGGGGGGGGGGGGGGAGAAAATTCCCAAAGACTCAAAAAGAGTTTGTGTGTCCCCTCCTGGAGACTGCAGTTTCCCACAGGTAGAGAGGCTAGTGGGTGATTAGGGCCAGCGCGGGGTCATACGGGGCCATGGAGGCAGGTAGAGCTTCTTCCCAGGACTAGTTTGTTTAGTTGCTTGGTATCAGGAATGCTGACCGATCAGGGAGTTAATCACGGACAAGCGCGCCTTTGAGAGCGACCACAGGTGCATCAGGTAGCCTGCTGGGCAGACGCTGAGACTGAGCGCTAACTGGAGCACAGTTCGTGGAGAGATCCCCGCTTATCGGATAACATAACCCACAAGTGTGTTAGGGAGCGTTATCTGAATTGTTTATGAAGCCAAGTGTGAGAAACACGCCGGGGGGAAAATGTCAAACAGAGATGGCGGTAGGTTCTGACTGCGTCTCTAGAGCTTACACTTGTGGCTGAAGTGGCGAATACGAACAGCATCCTGGAGCTATAATCGATCGGGCGAGCCTGGAGGAGATACACGACTCTGAGGGAAAAAAAAGAAAGACATTTTTAAAACTTAGAGATGGATCCCCAATACAATGGAGCTGTGACTCCACCCAGAGTAAACAACATCCTAGGTGTCAGCCAGGAAGACGTGGGCCAATGGCGTTTATGCTTTGCCTGACTGTGTGTCTGTGTACAATGTGTGTGCCTGCCCATGTGTCTGTGTACCATGTGTGTGCCTGACTGTGTGTCTGTGTACAATGTGTGTGCCTGCCCATGTGTCTGTGTACCATGTGTGTGCCTGCCTGTGTGTCTGTGTACAATGTGTGTGCCCGCCCGTGTGTCTGTGTAGCATGTGTGTGCCTGCCCGTGTGTCTGTTTACCATGTGTGTGCCTGCCCATGTGTCTGTGTACCATGTGTGTGCCTGCCTGTGTGTCTGTGTACAATGTGTGTGCCTGCCTGTGTGTCTGTGTACCATGTGTGTGCCTGCCCATGTGTCTGTGTACCATGTGTGTGCCTGCCGTCTGCAGAGACCAGAAGAGGACCAGAGACGCCCTGGAACTGGAGTCACACATGGTTGTGAGTTGCCGTCACAGCTAACGAGGAGAATGGTCAGAACACAGGCTGCCTTTCACAGCTCTCCTCTGTACCACAGCCACTCAGCCTTCCGGTATTATCGATGAAACTGACACAAGCCACAGTTTACAGCAGTGAGTGTCACACATGGGAAAACCTGTTTTCACAGGACCTAGGAGGACCTAGTAAGTGACACCTCTTAGATTCTAGCCCTGGGGCTGGCCGGCCACTCCTAGGAAGGCCCAGAGGGATTAGTAAACAAGCTGGGGGAGGGAACCTTTCTCAGTCTTTGGAGATTTCTTCTGTCACTGTTTGAACTGCCTGAAGGCTTTCCCCATCATTGGTTCAGCTCAGTTGGCAGGCGCTGTATATGAGCTGGAAAGGCGCACCTACCCTTAAAAGTCTGAGCAAGAAACCTGCCTCAGTGGTTGGTGCACGCCTTTAGTCCCAGCGCCCAGGAGGCACAGGCAGGCGGATCTCTGTCCCAGGACAGCCAGGCCTACAAAGAGAAACCCTGTCTGGGGGTTGGGAGGGAAGCCTGGCTTGGTGCTGCATGGCTGTCACCTAAGCCCTGTGGAGGCTGAGGCTGAGATTCCCAAGTTTAAGATCAGTCTAACTTCCTATGTTGGAACAGGGTTTTACAAACCTGTTGAAACAACCAGGCTGATCTTTGATTGACAGTTGCTAGGAAGTAGCTAGGGAGTATCTAGGGCATGGGCCAAAGACAAGCCGTGGGGCCCTTCCTGGTACTTGGGTGCAGCTTGGGTACTGCTGCAGGTCAAGTTTCAGGCTTTTCTTTTAAGATGGAGGCCAGTCCCAAGATAGAGTAGATTTGGCCTCTCACGTACACAGTTAGATCCTGACTAAAAAAGCAAGTAACAACTTCCCCTCTCAGACATCCACCGTTTCCAAACAACGGCACGAGGTGGGGTCCAGAACGAAGGCGGGCAGAGAGCACGAAGGTGGCCAGCTCTGCTCAAAACTGGGAACAATCAGTTTCTTGTTCTGGGCTTCACAAGTCTGTCTTCACTATTTGATTTTCAGGGGAGAGGAAGCCACAGGGCCTCCCAGGCCTCTTGGCTCCTTTGGTCTAGGCCAGGGGTGGTAAGGAGCCGGCGGCTTGCCAGCACACCCGCTGCCCATGCTGGAGTCAAGTATTGGTAATGGGTTACCACATTCCTTGATTCAGGCTAGATACAGACTTCTCAAGAGAAGGAGCAAGAACACTGAGACTCCGCACATTTAAAGGCCTACTCTGTAGGCCTGGGTCTCAGACAAAGGATACAGTGTCGTCTTCTACCTGAGCCCTGCCAGTTTCTAGAATTCCAGAGTACACGGTGCCTAGGGGCAATGGTTCTGGCTGACAGAAGAGCTTCCCTTAGCCTGGCACACTCTGCTGTGGAAGTCTGAGAACACTCATAGGGGTTCAAATCCAGTGTTGGCGATGGACTCCCTCCCCAACCCCCTGAGCCCAGCACTGACTCTTCTGAGACACTGAGATTCCCTACTGGGTGTCAGGGCCAGCACAAAAGGAAAGCGTACCTATGTAGCACTTCATCCTCTTCAAGCTCAAAGAACTCCGATGCTTTCTTTGAAAACAGAGAAGAATAAAAGTTAAAAGTTGAAGGTTGTGACCATGCAAACTGTCACCTTAGTGTAGTATAACAGACAAGAAAACCCAAATTAGAAAACTATTTTATGTGGATGCCATACTGTGATTAATTACTTGATGATACTTTCTCTTAGAGGAAGGGTCCACTCTCACTCACTCACACATAAGTTCTGAGTACCTCTTATGTTACAAGCACAATTCTAAGCATGGCCTAAGTAAATAAAACAAGCATTTGGATGCTCGAGGAGCTTACGCTTGTTGGATAAATTTTAAAAGGAATGGAGCCTGGCACGGTGGCACACACCTTTAATCCCAGTGCTCAGGAGTGAGGCAGGTGAATCTCTGAGAGTAAAGAAAGCCTGGTCTACAGACCAGACTCCCCCCGCCCCCCAAAATCCAGAGATTTATGTGGTTTTGGATTTTGTTTTTGAGACAGAGTCTTACTACGTAGCCTAGGCTAGCTCAGGCCATGCCTTAGCCTCCCAGGAGCCCAGGGTCTCGGCATGCCAGCCAAGTGTTCTGTCACTGAGCTACTGCAGTTTAAGTGAGTCGTTGTAAAGTTCATATGTACTCATCGGGACTCGGAGAGCACTGTGCCAGGTTTGATGCGAGGCATAGTTCTTAGGAGCCAGATCCTTTCGGCTGACACTCTGAGCTTAGGTGAAGCTTGGGACACAGAAATGCTGGTGTTAGGTACATGCTCACATTCTGTTCCCACTGAAGCAGTCCCTGCTCCTGGTAGAATGGGAGTAGTGCTGGATCTCAGGCAGGGAGAGTTTGCATAGTAGAATGGACCCCTGGGGTCAGGCCCCAGCACAGCACAGAGCAGGTGAGGTGGCACACCTCTAACCCTGCCTTGGGAGGATAAGTTCTAGGTCATCCTCAGCTACATGGTGAGCAAGAGTCTGGCCTGGGGCACTCAAAATCTAACTTCAAAACAGCAGCAGCACACTGTGGTGTGAAATGAAAAATTAACATAAAATAAAAGCTCCTAACTAAAATCCAACAGAGCTGCGGAGTGACTCACAGGTGAAGGCACTTGTTGCCAAGCCTGAAGACCTGAGGCCATTCCCCAGGACCTACCCAGTAGGAGAGCCGATTCCCTCAGGCAATGTGGATGTAATTGAAAAACAAGTTAAAATAAAAGCCAAGGGCCGGGGATATAATTTAGTGCACAGGCTTAGCATTCAATGAATAGTTTATTCAGCACAAAAATCTATCAATCAGAACAATAAAACGAAAACAACTGCAGCCAACCTCAGCCAACCTCAGCTACTTGGGAGGCTGCAGCAGAATTCCTATCGACTGGAATTGAAACCAGTTTGGTTAACATATTCGCACCCTAAATCGAACAAACTCACTAAATATAAATACTTAATTTCATAGTGGTTATACCACTTTTTTACAGATACATCTCAAGAATGTTATCTTCCTACGTAAGAACAGACTTATAGCCTTTCTTATTAAGTCCTACCTGAAAATTCAGAGAAACTGAAAAATCTGGATTGAGATTGCTAACTCCTTCCACAACTGTGAGATTCGCTATTTCTAAAAACATCGAATTATGTGCTACCTGCTGTGTTCAGCTGAGAAAAGCACATCACCTACACAGCACCTATACATCACCCAAACATCACCTACACGGCACCTATACATACCCACATGGCACCTATACATCACCCATACATCACCCACACAGCACCTATATATCACCTACATGCACCTATACATCACCTAAATATCACCTACACAGCACCTATACATCACCTATATAGCACCTATACATCACCCAAACATCACCTACATAGCACCGATACATCATGTATATATCACCTACACAGCACCTATTAATGTGCTACCGGGACTAAAACGTTAAAAAAATCATCAGTAGTTAAGTTAACATGTAGGGGTGGTAGATAAGATAAAGGATGAATTTGTAGAGAACTTTATGCTGTATTCTCAAAATATTTCCCCTAGTTAACTACAAAAGAACTGTATATATTAGAAAAAGGGACAACTTAGCCAAGATGTGTATCTAAATTAATATAATCTGAAAAGATAGGAGAATTGACTCTACAGAGTTGTCTCTTGACCTCTGTACACACACACACACACACACACACACACACACACACACACATGGCCCAAGTAAATTAATACCAGTTATAAAGGCCAAACAGATATCTTATTCTTCCAAATCTCGGTGAGTGCAAGGCCAGCCTGGTCTAGAGTGAGTTCTAGGACAGCCAACCATACACAGAGAAACCCTTTCCAAACAAACAAACAAAACAAGCCCGTTGTACGGGCTATAGATTGGAGCACTGTACAACATTTAATTCTCTAATGTTTGTACTTTTAAGACAGGGTCTTTAGTAGGTAGACAAGGCTGGCCTTAAACTTGCAATGACCTAGGGCTGGAGAGATGGCTCAGCGGTTACGAGCACTGACTGCTCTTCCAGAGGTCCTGAGTTCAAATCCCAGCAACCACATGGTGGCTCACAACCATCTGTAATGGGGTCTGATGCCCTCTTCTGGTGTGTCTGAAGACAGCTACAGTGTACTCATAAATAAGATAAATAAATCTTAAAAGAACAAGCCAAACTTGCAATGATCTTCCCGCCTCTACCTCACAATTGTTGAGATTTTTCTGATTTTTAAAATTAAAATGGTAGCAGTTAAACAAATTCCCACTCTTAGGAAATATGTACTTAAATGTTAATGGGTCAAGAATATGGCATCTGGGGTTGGTGATTTAGCTCAGTCGGTAGAGCGCTTGCCTAGCACGCGCAAGGCCCTGGGTTTGGTCCCCAGCTCCGAAAAAAAAAAAAAGAAAAAAAAAAAAAGAAAAAAAAAAAAAAGAATATGGCATGTGTAATGTATTCTCCAATGGAGGGAAATGAGTAGAAAGTTAGAGATGAAGTAAATATGGAGAGATATTATTAAAAACTAACGAGTCTGGGTAAAAGGTGTACAGGAATTCTGCACTATTCTTAAACTTTACTGTCTCGTTTTAAATGATCTCAAAACAAAAAGGTAATCACATAAATCCACGTAAAAAGTCTTCTTTTATGAGGATGTGACTGAGGTCAGGGGCTGAAGGGTAGAACAGCTACAGAGTAACAGAGAGGAGACAAACTGCCTCATTAAAAGTCACAGGCAACGGGGTGATCTTAGAGTCTGAGTCAGGTGTGGCGGTGCAGGCCCATGATGTCAGCACGCAACAGGACGAGGTACCAGAATAACTGTGCAAGGGCAGGCTGAGGGACACCGAGAGATGCTGTCCCGGAGGGAGGGAGGGAGGGAGGGAGAGAGGGAGGGAGGGAGGAAGGGAGGGAGGGAGGGAGGGAGGAGGGAGGGAGGGAGGAAGGGAGAGAGGGAGGAGGAAGGGAGAGAGGGAGGAGGAAGGGAGAGAGGGAGGGAGGGAGGGAGGGAGGTCTGTGCCCCTTTTTGAAGGTTGTATGGTGTAGAACACAGACTCAGCCCCTATCTAAACACAAACCTGAGCTGTGAGCACACACTCACTCACTCACTCGCTCACTCATTCACTCACTCACTCACTCACTCACTCACTTGCTCGCTCACCCACTCACGCACTCACTCACTCGCTCGCTCACTCGCTCACCTTTGCAGGGATGTATCGTGCACTCACTCACTCACCTCACCGGGCGCCGTTGAGGGACACAACCATTTCTCCAACAGCATGTCCCATATTTTTTCCAAGTTAATCTCATTGACTTCGGCTATCTCTTTAGCTGCTGCGTGAATATCTAAGATAAAGAAGACACAGTGATACGAAAGTGGAACTCAAGCTTTTGGCTGAAGGCAACTGGGAATCAAGACAGCAACTTTGCTGAACCAAAAACTGCCGTCTCCTCCTCACCGGGATAATCTTTGCCAGATGTGGTACAAAGTCTTTCGCTTATGCTGGGATGCTCATAGAGGCTCACGATGAGGTGCGCTGGCTTCCCTACCACTCTTAAATATTCCTGATCATTCAGCTTGTGGGCTATGAGCACGGCCTCCGTTCCCGAGAGCCGAAACTGGAGGTACAGCTTCTTCTGCAAGGCCTTGACCTTTTCGCATGTCTCGTCCTTTAAAAGCGTTCGAAACAGAAAGGAAGACGATTGTAAGATTCTCCAGGGAGACAGACTCCACCTTTAGCGACCACAGGCCCTCCCTGATTTATTTACACCTTTAAACACCCATCACATGCAGCAGTGGGCTCTCTTCTCCTTTCTGGGTGCTGGGCTGAGGGCGATCACAGTTTCAGTGAAGCAGGACGGGGCACCTCAGGTCAGGCTCACCTGAGGTGGGATGTTTTGTAGCCATCTCTCAGCTAAATACAGGCAGAATTTCAAACTAGTCATCTTGAAGGGGCCTGAAAGGACAAAAGTTCGTGAGGAGATATGAATCCTCTGAGACAATACACGTTACCAAAGCAGCAAGAACTTTAAAACTATAAGACACTCAGTAGAAATAAAAGTTAAGGTCAATGGGACAGAAGGATACAACGTGAAATTTTAAGGCCGCAGAGATCCTTCCTCAGCTTCCAGTCCAGACTAGATTCTTATCTCTGGGTATATGGGGACAGAGCATAACACCATCCATATTGCCCTTTTAGGTATCTTTTCAATGAGTTACGGGTGGGCCTGAGCAACCTTGTTGCTCCCAGGGTAAGCTTGGGCAGCTCCTGACAAGCTCTTCAAACCCTGACTTAGACTGGTAGCTCCTGGCTGGCACCTAGCAGATGGGCACTGGAAGTGAAAACCAGCACACAGGGCACAACAGTGGCCTAGCAAGTACAAGACCCTGGAGAGATCCCAAGATTGATCTGCAAAAAGGGGATAAAACCCACACCAAAGCTATCTGCGAGTACCCCACATCCCGAGAGAGAGAAGTCTGCCCACCTTCTGGGATCTCCTGGGTGAGACTGATGGCAATGGCGACGGCCCACTCGGGGTTGACGATGGACAGGAGGTATGACTCCAGGGTCTGCACGAGCTTATCCACTTCCTTGCTCATCACGGAGGACCTGGCTTGTGCTGACTTCAGGAGCTTTGGCTTCAGGTTTTTTTCAAAAACGTGTTTGGCGGTAGACACATAGAGAGTATCTAGGGAGAACTTCCGAAAAGAGGAGAGAGACGTGAGGCAGGAAGTGTCGTAAGACCCCACCCAGGCGGAGGCCCGCTGGAGACAGAGCCCTCTCGGGATGCTTCACCCGTTACCTTCATTAGCTTAGAGATTAAGAGCAGGGTTGGAAGTGACTCTTCGCTGAGCTCCGAGGCTGGAAGGGGAAGGACACGGTGAGTGAGAAAAAAAAATTAGCTGGCCACCTAGTAAAATTCATAAGTTAATGAACATACAGAGAATTTTCCAGAAGTTCTGTGCTGTGCCAAATAATATTAGGTGAAAGGGCAGTCTAGTCTGGGCGGCTGGTGGCAGCGTTATCAAGTGCTCCAGCATGTACTGGTACTCGAGGTCCACTGGTGGGGACATTCTTCTGTATGACTTCAAGTGTCTCAGAAGATTCAGAGCCTGCGTGGAAATGAGCAAGAGACCTGTAAGGGCCACTGTGTCTGTAACATCGGTGCCGTGCATTTCCCATTCCTCACGGTCTTTGCCAGGGTCAGTGACACTTGCCACCAGGCCTGGTGCCAACCTGAGTTCAATCACAGGGAACCACATGGTGGATGGAGAAAATTAATCCTGGCCTCCACGTGTTCGTGGTGGCATGTGTGTGTGCCTGAACACACACACACACACACACACACACACACACACACCACACACACACACACACACACACACACACACACACATACACACACAGTCAAAACAAAGTCCACGTCTAGCTTTCCTTGTATTGCCGTCTCCTAAAGCACAACACACGAACACTGGACACATCACATCAGGAGAAATCAAGGGCACCGTCTCATTCATAGGACAGGACTTGGGCAGTTCCACACAAATTCTTCAGACAGTTTAGGACAGAACTCAAAACCACTTAAATCAGAAAAATTCCATTGTTAATTATTCATCTTAGTCTGAGTTGGGATTTTACCATTTCTCAGACTGACCCTAAAATCCTCTACTGCACAATAGACAGAAAGCGGCCAGCCAGGTGTGGGAGCAAATGCTGTGGTCCCAGTACTGGGAAGGTAGAAAGGGAAGATCAAGAAGTTAAGGTTGGAGGGGTTGGGGATTTAGCTCAGTGGTTAGAGCGCTTGCCTAGGAAGCGCAAGGCCCTGGGTTCGGTCCCCAGCTCCGGAAAAAAATAAATAAATAAATAAATAATAAAAAAATAAAATAAGCAAAACAAAACAAAAAACAGCAAAACAAAATTTAAAAAAAAAAAAAAAAAAAAAAAAGAAGTTAAGGTTGGGGCTGGAGAGATGGCTCAGCGGTTAAGAGCACTGACTGCTCTTCCAGAGGTCCTGAGTTCAATTCCCAGCAACCACATGGTGGCTCACAACCATCTGTAATGAGATCCGATGCCCTCTTCTGATGTGTCTGAAGACAGCTACAGTGTACTCATACACATAAAATAAAGAATAAATTCTTAAAAGAAGAAGAAGGTCTTGGCTACACAATGAGTGTGAAAATAGACAGGGCTGAATAAGATTCTGTCTCCAAAAAGCAAAGCCTGTGACCTTTAACCCCGGCACTCGAGGCAGGCGGGTCTCTGAGTTTGAGGCCAGCCTGGTCTACAGAGTGAGTTGGAGGACAGCCAGAGCTACACAAAGAAACCCCATCCCAAAAAAGAAAATAACAATAATGAAGACAGGAAGAAAGAGTGATGGCTCAGCAGGTAAAGGTGCTTGCTGTCCAACTCTGACAGTCTGGGTTTAACTCTCAACCCAGGTAAAGGTGGAAGGAAAGAGGTGACTCCACAAAGTGTCTTTAACTTCCACATGGTGTGCTATGTACTTGTACATCCAGCTCCCCCCAGCCCCACCGTGGGATGATGTCACAGGGGAGGCAGGTAACAAGATAGAAGGAGGCCTGTCATTGGATGAGAAGGAAGAGGAGACTGGAACGGAAAGGAGGAAGAGACAGGAGGGAGAGGGAGAGAAGCCGTGGCAGGACAATGTGGCAGGTGACATTAAGAGTCCATGCTGTCTGTACCTTTACAGGTTGTTACGAATGTTCTTAAGGGATGGATGTGTATTGGGCTTTGTATGTTTAGGTGGGCAATTATATCTTATCAATTGGGCCAAAGGTCACTGTGTTGTGTGTTCTTTCACGTGTAGATTTAAGTGTAATGGAGTGTGGAGCAGCTGGTCTGGGCCACCACGGAGTTGGGATGTGTGTTTCTGGCATGGAAACCTGCCTTGGGAACTAGGTAGACAGAGAGATTGCTGCCGGCTCAGAGAGAGGCCTTCAGCAGTGTGATATGGGATGGAGCAGAGCGGGTGAGGGGCTTTGCTGACTGAGAATTGATATCCAGCAGGTATCTTGGGGCACTGAGGTGCCGGACCTAGTGAGGATAAAAGACAACACCCCCCCCCACACTTACACAAATTTAATAAGTTTTTAAAAAATGAAAAAAAATAAAAAATCATTAAATAAATAAAAATGATAAATAAATTAAAGAAAACTAGGGGTGTATATGAGGGATGAGTTGGGAAGGAGTAAGGGGGTGAGTATGATGAAAATACATTGTATTCATGTATGAGATTCTTAATGAATCAAAATATTAACATGTTGCCGGGCATGGTAGTGCACGCCTTTAATCCCAGCACTTGGGAGGCAGAGGCAGGTGGATCTCTGTGAGTTTAAGGGCAGCCTGGTCTACATAGTGAGTTCGAGGCTGGCTAGGAATTCTTCAGAATCTGAAGGGAGGTCAAAGAACAACCCAGAAAGAACATGCATAATATTGTTAATCCTATAATAATTATGACAAACATTATAAATTGTAATATATCATCAAAAACGAGCCAAGGCGGAGAGATGAGTTTTCGACCTTTCGCATCCTTCCATACCTGGTTAATGTTCACTGTGGTTATCTTTTCGTTAGCTTGCTCTATAACTTTCAGGACAACTTCAATCATTTCATAATCATATGGGTCCAGCTGCAGAAAAAGCAGAAGTGGGTTAAGACACTAGAAGGCGCCGCCATGCTCGCAGACGCTTCCTCTGGCAATGCTCGCTGGTTCACAGAGCAAGCCTAGGCTCAGCAGAGCTGCCCTCTGCCAGGCTAAGCAGCCGCATCTTGAAATGCACCGTGAAGAGCTGTGCACCGCGATCCTTGAAGACAGATGTCTCTCTGGTGCTAATTACACAGAAAGGAGAAACAGATGGTCAACGTTCCCGTTTTTCAAGAGTTTGAAATTGAAATTCCACTTGTTCTACTTATGAAGGAAATCAAAATAGGAAAATTACCTCAGAAATACATGAACTACAACTTGGCCCTTCATGCCCGAGGCTCTTGGGGGACCCTGTTTTAGCTTTATTATCCTCCTAAAACAAGACTTAACTGGATGGTGTCTGTATAGACTTACAAAAAGAGAAGACGCGTTCTCTCTGCATCTTGTTTCTGCCTACGCACCATTACTTTCTATTTTTTTTAAATGCCAACTAAAAGCACATAATTATCAATGTAGGAAGACAGTCCATCATTCCAAGGAAATTAAGCAAGCCTATAATTTCTGGCTGACTTACAGGCAAAATATAAAACTAAAATTTGCCTTGACAGTCTGATGATAACCTTACTTCTGCTATCTACCTCCCAATCCCCGAATCAAACTATCTATTAACTTAAAAATACCAATTTGGGGCTTGAGAGATGGCTCAGCGGTTAAGAGCACTAACTGCTCTTCCAGAGGTCCTGAGTTCAAATTCTAGCAACCACATGGTGGCTCACAACCATCTGTAATGGGATCCGATGCTCTCTTCTGGTGTGTCTGAAGATAGCTACAGTGTACTCAAATGAATAAAAATAAATAAATAAATCTTTAAAAAAAATACCAATTCGTAAAAAATTTCATTCACACACACACACACACACACACACACACACACACACACACACGGTGGCTTAAACATCTCTTCATGAAAGTCTGGTTAGATGCAGTGTTTGCCTCCAGGAGCAGGGTACTAAATAGGACAGGAACTGGGCCAAGTACTGACTGTGGATTGGCGGTTCACTATGTGTCTGAGTTAGGCCTTCCATTGCTGTGAAGAGACAGCATCACCAAGGCAACTCATAAAAAAGAGCATTTGATTGGGGCTACCTTGTAGGTGTAGAGGTTCAGTCCGTTCAAGACAAGAATCGTGGCAGCATTCAGGAAGGCATGGTGCTAGAGAAGGAGCTGAGAGTTCTGTATCTTGTTCCGAAGGGAATCAGAAGACTGGCTAGGAGGGTCTCAGAGCCCATGCCCACAGTGACACACTTCCTCCAACAAGGCCACACCTAATAGTGCCACTTTCCCTGGCCAGGCATATTCAAACCACCACAACGTGCTACTAACATTTATCCCACTCCAAAGAGTAAGACCCACAGGTAAGTTTCTCTTTGGGATTCATACTTTCTTTCTCATTCGTTTCTTTGACGGAGAATGTTTGCTATTTAAAAACTCTGAGGGCTGCAGATGCTCTCTGGTGGGAGAGCCTCTTGTGCGCACTGTAAAGACTGTCTTTGTATTATCAAATACTGATTTCTGTAGCAGCAGGATTCTGAGTACTGTCTGAACTTTGGTATTTTTATTTCTATGAAGTGTTACCGTCTTATTCTTCTCCATCACCCTCTGATTGGTTTAATAAAGAGCCCAGCAGCCTAGAGCAGAGCAGGAGAGGAAAGGGGGACGCAGGAGTGAGTGAGAGGTGAGCTCTGGGAAAGAGTCAGAGGTGAGAGATTCCCTAGCCAGACAAGCCGGAAGGAGCAGGTGTAGGGACTGCAGAAGAGGTGACTAAAGAGCCATGCGGTGGTACAGAGCTAGACGATCAGGCCTACTTAGAGGAGCTGGTGGAGAGTCTGCAGAGCTCTCATGATTATTAACGTCTCATTATTTGGATGCTGGAGGACTTGAGACAATTCAGCGTTAGCACTTGCTGCCAAGTCCGACAACCTGAATTTGCTCCCTCAACCCACATGGTAGGATGGAGCCCTGGGTAACTTGTCCTCCTCAAGCACACAGCAGTGAGCAGGCCCCACTGATAGAATGTAAAGTGAAAACCAAACCATACCTGAGAAGCCAAGCACAGCGGCACACACCTCAAATCCCAGCACTTGCAGAGAGGCATTCAGGGGTACCCTTGGCTACACAAGTTCCAGGATAGCCTGGACTACGTGAGACCATTCTCAAAAAGTCATATATTGAGGGAAAGCAAAACCACTCTGGTGGAAAATGCTGCTTTATTTTGAGGGGAGAATAAAAGGTAAGACAAGAGGAAAGAGCTAACTTAAAGGTCGATTGCTGTGTCAAAATAAAGGACTTAAGGCTGGAGCGACTGCTCAGTGGTTAGTGCTGTTACAAAGGATCCAAGGTTTCCCAGTAACCATACCAAGCAGCTTGAACCAGTTACTGGTCATACACACACACACACACACACACACACACAGGATTTAGCGGTATGGTGGCACGCACCCATAATCCGAGCACTTGAGAGGTAGAACCAGAGGGTTCAGGGGTTTATGACCATCCTTAACTACAACTGAGCTTGAGTCTAGCCTGGGCTATGTGGGACCCTATCTTAAAATAAAGCTGAAGCAGCCAGGCATCTGCAGTTTCTTAGAATACGTGTCCAGTCAATTAAGGACGAGGAGAGTGGGGGCCGCAGGGAGGTAGCCACGTTTTCACTCGCCTACCTTATAAAGGATTTCGGTAAGACTGATCACCAGGTCCTTTGTGCTCTTCAGCAAGGGGACCATCTCTGTGGCTTTCTGCAGGAGTTTGGAATGCTGATGCTGTGTGGGCTCCGGGGCATCCCCTCCCTGGCTCTGGCTGGTAGTGTTACGGAGCAGGGTCTCAATGAACAGCCGAAGGGCGGCGTCCGAGTCCAGCTGAAAAGTGCTGAGAGGAGCGGTCAGTCAGTCACGGGCTGGTCTCAAATGCGTGCATGTCCCGACAAGGTTCTGACACACGGGTGCATGCGTCTGTCACTCAACTCTATTAACCTTGCTATTGTCCAGCCTCGCAATCAGAAAAAGCAGCAGCATCAAAGCTAATAATGCCTTAGTAAGGGGGAGGGAGGTCTTGATAGGAGCTGGCGTTAGAATCAAGCTTGGGGTAATCCTCAGGCCTCAGACAATAGTGGGGCTGTGGAGTGTCCAGTTAAATTACTGTCTTTTCAAATCTGGTATCATAGCCTTTGGGAGTTACAAGGATCGAGAGTTCAAGGGTTATCCTCAGTCACATAGGAGTTCATGGCTAATTTGACCCACGTGAGACTCTATTTCATGTAAAAGTAACTAATAAGTTACATAATTAAAGGGAAAAAGGACTCTGGTTGGTATAGACCAAGTGACAACTGAAACACTCCTCAGGCCCTCTGACTGAGAGAGAGCAATCCTTTAGTTTGTCACTCATGGTCATTGAGATCAAGCATCGCTTTTGGTACCGCCACAGTCAAGTCCTCTGACATTCTAGAAGCCGCCTAGCTGAGCATGATGCCGGGCGGCTCACACCCGTAATCCCCTCACTTAGGAGGCTACACAAGGAAGATCACAGGTTCCGAGCCAGCCCGGACCACGAGAAGAGCCAACTGAAAACCTGTTCACACAGACTGCCTCAGGCGAAGCATCTCTACGGATACAACGATGCAGGCCTCCGCTCAACGACTGAAACAAACTCCTGGAGCTGCAGGAAAGGGAGCAGTGATGTGAAGCAACACGCAGACATCCGCTCAGAGTACAACTTCATAAAGACTGGCAGAGCTGCCCTTCCATGTTCGGCTGGGTCAACGCCACTCAGCACCCTAGGCAGCTTAGAGTCCTTGACTGCAGTGGCCTCCGGGTGGCAAGAGGTGGGGTCATTACGCTCAGCCCCAAAGGGAGGAGGAGCTGACTAGAAGCTCAGCCGAGAGAACACTCTAAGCAGCTCTCATCAGTGACTTAGGCCCTGGGGTCGGGGTGTAGTGCAGCCACTCAGCTTGAGGACATGGATTAAATCCCCAGCACCAATGCAAAAGCAAAACGACTCAGATCTGAACCCAGCACCTGGAGGTGAGGGCAAGATGATCAAAAGTTCAAGACCAGCCTCAGTTCATAGCAAATTTGAAGTTACTGTGGGATACATGAGATCCTATCTCAAAACAAAAACGAAAACCTAACAACAATAAAGACTCCAGAATCCACACATCCATTACAACTCAGGAGGGAGAGTGCCTTTAATCCCTTAGAAGTGGTCACTTAAGTATCTGACACTGACTGCGATCATATCACACAACCCCCACATGCCCATCTTCCCCCCCTTGTCTCCTCCCTTTGTCTAGCGTATCCATGCTGTCTATGTGGCTTGCCTGTTGGTTACTTAGCAATGGTTCCCACAGGTAAGAGGGAATACCCCCCCACCACACACTTTTCTGATCATAGGACTCATCCACATAGAGCCCAAGATACTCAAGATTTCAGAGCCTCTCGGTCCAGACCTGCGGAGTCAAGAATGCCAGGGAGAAAGAGCCTAGAAACCTGTATTTTTAATTTTTGATACAATATTGCACGATGTGACTCAGGCTGGTCTTGAACTTGTGATTCTCCTGCTTGAGTCCTGGGAATATAGGTGTGCGATACAACATGAGAGCTCAGATCAGAGTATCTGTTCTGATTTTTGTTCCAGAGCTTGGATACTTGACAGGGTATAAGTAAACAAAAATCTCTCTCCAGAGAATCTAACATGGTTTTGTCTACTCAGGCTGACCACAGAAAGAGAAAACAGGCCTCTGGGCAGCATGACAACCACCTTGACTATGGTCTTCTCAAATCAAAGGCTATGAGCTAGCTAAACCAACAGCAGAGACGCCATTAAAGATTACCTGCAATACTCCAGAATGAGGCTTGTGTCCATATCTATGTTATTCACGAGAGCTTTAATAAGGTCTTTCTTGCTGAGGAAATTTTGTCTGAAAGCCGGCTGAAAGGAAATCTAGAAAGAAAGAACGCAAATGGAAAAAAAGAAAGAAAAAAAAAAGAAAAACAACTTCTGAACCAAAAAATGTTACAAAAAGAACATGTCTCTTTACCTATTATTTTTATAAAGAAACATTTTTTACAGCTCCTCCAAATTTACATTTTTTACATTTAGATTTATTTACCTATTGTGCATACGTGTATAGCTGTACACCCGTGAGAGAGCTAAGCAGGTAAAGGTATCGGGCTCCTTCTAACATCATGGAAAAGGAAGTAACACAAAAGACTCATTTCTTATACACCCCGAAGGAGGACAAGGTCTTTGTCTTCTCACTGCAGACTAGATAATCCTCAAGACAGTGTAAATATCAAAGCATTATGAATACTCACACCAAGTTTACCAAGGCGAATTCCCCACTTGGCATCGATACTGAGTTCATGGAACCGAAGTCCTGTTTCAACATCCTGGTAGAGATTTGCCAGCCGAGAGCCTACCAGAGATAATGCCTGAAAAATTTGAACAGATCAAATTGCATTGTAAATAGTATTTTTAGTACGGTTTAGATGAAACCCAGAAAGGGAGAAGAAAAAAAAATCGAAGTCAGGGCAGTCAGAGCTATGCACAAGACCACTTCGGGCCAGAAAATTCATAACCGTGGGTTGAGAACACGGTAAAGTACGTGTGGCACGTTGCAGCCTGAGGTCAGTCCCAAGCTCCCACACTCCCTTAGCCCTATAAACCTTTCTGTGAGAGTAGACTCTTACACGTGTTTGTGTGGTCACTGCTTCTTTACATTTGCTTTATGTATTTTAAACTGTGTCTGTGTGTACGTGCACCCATGTGCAGGTGTCCCAGGATGCCACAGGCTTCAGTCTCCCCTGCTGCAGGGGATACAGGGCGTTGCTCAGCGTGGGTGCCGGGAACCAAACTCCAGTCCTCTGCCCGAGCAGTATATGCTCTTAACCACCGAACCTCTTCAGTGTCTGCTTTAATTTATGTCTGTGTGAGTGTATGCCACATGTGTGCAGGTGCCTGTACAGCCTACAAGATGGTGTCAGATCTTCTGGAGCTAGAGATAAGGTAGCCATGAGCTGCCTGGTATGGGTGCTAGGAACTGAACTTCAGTCCTCAGGTAAAGCAGCGGTGGCTTTGAACTGCTGAGTCATCTTTCCAATATGACTCCCTTCCCCCCAACACACACACACACACACACACACACACACACACACACACACACACGCACACACACACGCACACGCACACACACACCACAGACTTCTTTTGAGATAGGGTCTCAGGTAGCCCAGGCTAGCCTCAACTTTACTATGTAGCTGAGGATGACCTTGAACTCCTGATCCTCTGATCTCTGCCTCCCAGGCGCTGGGATTATAGGCACTCACTCATACTTTGTTATGCAATGCCAGGGGTTCAAAACCAAGTCTTCCACATGCTAGGCCAGCACTCTACCAGCTGAGCTACATGCCTCGTGCCCAGTCCTTACTCTACTCATCTGTGTAATTCAGCTTCTTGTACGATACTGTTAAATTTAGGTACTTTTGTCTTTCGAGCCAGGATTTCTCTGTATAGTCCTGGCTGTCCTGGAACTCGCTCTGTAGACCAGGCTGGCCTCTAACTTAGGCTGTGCCTCCTGGGTGCTGGAATTATAAAAGCATATGCTACCACACCTGAATATAGTTCTGTCTAGTTCTTTTAAGAAATAAGAGCTATCGTAATTCTTTAAGCAATGCTCATCACCAGTCAAGCACAAGTAGGTAGAGATCATATGACACCATTTCTGCCAGACAGGTGAGACCTGCTAACAAAGTCCTTCACTTTGTCCCTCAAACCTTAACCTGGCAACAGGAACAGGTTTCCAGGCTCAGGGCATACCAGGATTTTGTCGTAATTCTGCCACGCTTTATCTATGAACTTCCAGAGGTTTTCAAACACATCCTTTTGCGGTAAGAGAGTGCAGTAAGCCAAGGCGAGGTCCAGATCCACCAGACGACAGTTAAACACCTACAGGAAGAAAGCATCAGAAACAAAGCCTCTGTGAGCAATCAGAAGAAGATGGGCCCTAGGCTCACTTCAAGACCCCGGGCAGGATGAGCTCTTAGGAGGTTATGCAGAGAAAGCGCTCTGAGGAATTTGCTTAGGGAACCTTTAACCAGGAACCTTTAATCAGCAAGCCCTGTGGGGCCCAGAGCTCTTCCTTCTCCCTACAGTTTAGCTCAATCTGAAGCTCCCATGAGCCCTGCTCTGGCTCCTTGGTCACTGACCCCACATTTTACCAAGCCGAGAAATCAGAAGGAGCCCGGAAGATCTACCAGCAAAGCCATCAGAACCCAAATACAGCTGTGAGTTTGCACTGAAGCCGCAGTCCCAAAAGACTGCATGGTAACCGGGGTCCCATAGAGCGCTGCTGCAGCCATCTCAGTTCATGTAGGAAAGCTCAGTGAGCTCTGCATGGCTCCAGTTCCACTCACCAGTCACCTACCACCTAAGTGGGTGTTCCTCCCTTCTACACAACCCTGGATCCCAGCTCCAGCTTCCTCGTCTGCCTAAGGCCTTACTCTTTCTCTTGGTGACTCGACAGTCTCTCCTATCTAAAATCAAAACCAAACGAACGGCAGGCTCTGCAGAACTCTAGAGAGAGAGAATGCAGTGCTATGGTTGCACACCGTTCTGCACCTTAAAGTGGAGACTCACAGATTTAAGCCGGATACACGACGATTACTAAAGCAACACCAGGACTCAGCCCGTAAAAATCTTATATTGTTTTATGTGTTGGATGTTTTGCCTGCACGAATGCTTGTGCACCGTATGTGTGCAGCCCTTGCAGCAGCCAGAAGAGGGTGTTGAGTCCCTGGGACTGGAGTTACAGAGCTGTGTGAGCTACCATGTAGGTGCTGGGAATCAAACCCAGGTCCTCTAGAAGGGCAGCCGGTGCTCTTAACCACTGGGCTATCTCTCCAGCTCCAAGACTTTTAAAAAATGTCCGAGGAGTAAATACATACTTCGCCCTTGCAGGCGCATGTCTGCAGCTTGCCCTTGCAGGCGCACCTCTGCAGCAAGAGCTCACTGCTTGTCTAGAGACAGAAAAGCAGCCCCAGCAGCCAGAGACGGCACACGAGTCTGTAAGGGGCATGGCCAACCGCTAGAAAAGTATAAGAGCGAAAAGCTGGTCCCGCAGGCTGTAGTTTGCTGGCTCATTAAGTATAAAAATTAGTCTAGATCTTGTACCAAAAGTACATGATTGATGAAAGAGACAAAATTAAACTAGGATGTGGGCATTAACACAAGTGTTTATAACACTGTTAAATTTAGCAATGAGGGGGGTTGGGGATTAGCTCAATGGTAGAGCGTTTGCCTAGCAAGTGCAAGGCCCTGGGTTCGGTCCCCAGCTCCAAAAATTAAAAAAAGAAAAGAGAAGAAAAAAAAAATGTAGCAACGAGGAAAGCTTCATGGACATTAGACCAGAGAACTTTTACACAAAGGAGACAAACACTGGATATTCAAGGATAAAGAGCCGTATGTGCTAGGCAGAGTGGTGCCCGCCTTTAATCCCAGGACTTGGGAGGCAGAGGCAGGTCTCTGTGAGTTCAAGACCAGCCTGGTCTGCCTAGTGAAGCTCCAGGACAGTCAACACTGTGGAGAGAAATTCTACCTTTAAAAATAAAAAGCCTTATGTATGATCAGGAAAAAAAATTCTAATATAGATAATAGGGGGAAAAAAAAGAATAAAGCTTGATATTAAGTAATGTGCCAATGAAGGGTATACTGCAGTTTGTATTATCAAAATTTTTCTAAAACTCTGAAAGTGTCACCAAATTTGGAGTGTGTGCTCATGTACGTGTGTGAAATCACCTTTATCTACCATGCCTCCTGCCATCCCTAAGTCTCCTTCTCATGTAGTGGCTCCCAATGCTGCAGCCCTGGAATACAGTTCCTCCATAAAATTACTTTATTGCTATTTCATAGCTCTCTGATACACAACCCCCCACCACCACTACCAAAGGGGGTCGAGACCCACAGGCTGAGAACCACTGCAAAGCACTCAGTCTGCGGGGTGGAGTGTGTGGCCAGGGATACCGAGGATTTTATCATCTGTAAAGCAAGGCGGAGTTTTGGCAGTTCGAGTACAGCTTGGGCTAGGCTGACTTTCAACCCTGCCTAGGGGGATTTTACTACTTAATCGGACCAATAAATAGAAACCTAGTGCCCAACACAAGAAATCACAATTGTTCCCCTTTAAAGGTCTCTTAGAAGTTATTAAAAATTAAAGGCTTACCTATGCCTAGGATGCCAGCTCTTAGAGGCAGGAGAATCAGGAGTTTCAAGGTCATTTTTGTCTATACACTAAATTCAAATTTGAGACCAGCTTGTACTACACAGGACCCTGTTTCAAAGGGTTTTTTTTTTTTTTTTTGGTTCTTTTTTTCGGAGCTGGGGACCAAACCCAGGGCCTTGCGCTTCCTAGGCAAGCGCTCTGCCACTGAGCCAAATCCCCAACCCCGATTTTTTTTTTTTAAACAACAACTAATAGCTTAGGATTCCTGTAAAGAAATCCTGGAATAGAAATGTAAACTGTAGGCATGTATCATTAATAACAGAATCAAGCGGAAGAAATGAAGATTATTACAGTTTCCTCCATGTTCACTAGAACAGCACTTACATACACTAGGAACCAATGCAGAAGCAGCAATGGTGGTCGCCCTGGCTCTCGAAGCTTCTCAGTGGTAGAACACTGACCAGCACTGCCTGACTGGCTGGACACGACCAGCCAGGCTTTACTTACTTTATGCAGGAGTGTCGTGGCGCTTCCTCTGATGAATGCGATGGACTTCTCTTTCAGTTCCATAATGATCTGCCTTGAGCTCGCCAGTGTGCTCTTGCCAAGTAGCTTTCAGAAAAGAACAGAAAACTCTTTAGGTCTCCTTTGATGTGCCATCTCGGGAGACAGAGGCAGGTGGATCTCTGGAAGTTCAAGGCAAGCCAGGGGCTGCAAGATCCTCTGTCAAAAAGATCTCAAAACAAACAAACAAACAAACAAACAAACAAACAAACAAACAAAAAACAGCAACAGTAAAAGCCTTACAACAACCCCGACCAAACAAAACACAAAAATACTGTGCTGTGATTAAAGAATTACCGACCGAACCTAAAACCGGGTAACTAACTTCTGCACGCCCCATTCTGACTGTCTACTATTTACAGAGCGGAGATTCTTGGGACGTTAACAGTCACGTGTGCAGGGGTCCTGGGATCCTATAGTTGCCCGACAAAGGAACCTGGCACTTGACAACTACTTGCTGACGCCTTTGTCAGCAGGAGATGGACTTGGCAGTCACCCGAGAGTTGAATAATGTATTGTAACAGTCGTACCTTCTCACTTAAACTCATGCTCATGACGTTAGACACAGAGTGCTGCAGGCAGGTACCAAAGGAGGCCACCACGAACCTGAGCGCCAGTTCCCACTGACTGGATTCCTGAAGGTTCCGGAGCAGAGCAGAGATGGAACTGACAAGGGGGAGAATAAGGTTTTCTCCTGAAACGGAAGATGGTTTTCAGTAATTAATCATTTTACCAGTAAAAGTTTTCTCTATGTGCATGTACGCGTGCCTGAGTGTGTGCGGACGATAGTGTGTAGAGGCCTTTGCAGGTCAGAAGAGGATGTCAGAGGGAACTGAAGGTACAGGAGTTGTAAGTGTTGGTGTGGGTACTGGAAACTGAACCTGGTCCTCTGAAGGGGCAGCCATGCTGTTAACCACTGAGCCATCACCCTGGGGGTTTTTGTTTGGTTGGTTTTGGGCTTTTTTTTATTGTTGTTCTTGTTTTTAAAAAAGTGAAAATTGCTTTCAGAAATGGCCTATTTCCTCAAAAGAGGTAGCAGTTATGAAATTGATTCCCAAAGTCAGTCAATGAAGAGTTAACATGAGGCCAAAGGCCACAAGATAATGAGACAGGTTAGCTATATATCTGTATGTTTGTTCTTAAAATTTAGATGCGTAAGTTATTTGGCAGTTGAAGACAATATATATATTTTTACCTGAAATTTATGAATTAAAGTTAATACAACTAGACAAACCAAATAGTTGACTTCTGAAAATATAACAATTAAATTATGAAACAATTACATCAAGGATGTTATGAAAAATTCACATTCAAATTTCAATATGCGAGAATTCATGCTTTGAGTTATCCTGGCATTGTGCATTTGTAAAATTATAATATAATACTATACATTTCTAATTGTAAATACCTTCACTGGTGGAACAGTATGGCAAGCTTATAGAATCCAAAGGGCGTCTTTTGCCTTCTACAAAAGAGAAAAACAAATTAACGAGGACTGAGCAAGGTAATTCCAACAAAGCCCAAGCTCAGATGCCATCAAAACTGCTGTTATCAATGTTCCAAGGCTACCACTGCTCTGAGCAAAATGAGTAACAAACGGCGAATCCCAGAATGGTGACATGTGCCTGACAGCCCAGCACTTTGGTGGCAGATTGCAAGTCCAAGGCAAGTCCTATCTCAAAACAAACCCCTCAAACAAATCCAGCCAACCAAACTAACAGAACGCCTTCAACTACACATGCAAACGCCCAGATGAACGGACAGTCTGTAAGCAGACAAACTGAATACGGCAGCAGCAAGACCAAGAACTTTACAGGTAGGCACAGCCCCCCACGCCTTCTACACTCGTGACCCAGGTATGGTGCTTTGAATAAGCAATGTCCCCACAGGCTTGGGTATGTGAATACTTAGTCCTCAGTTGATGGCACTGTTTGGGGAGTGTCAGCGGGTACAGCCTTGCTAGAGTTAGAGCTAGAGCTGTGGGGGCAGGCCTTGGATGGTAAAGCCTCGCACCATTCCTAGTTTGCTCTCTGTGCTTCACTGATGGAAGTGAGCTCTTAGCTTCCTTTTCATGGTAGACTCTGGAACTGTAAGCCACAGTAAACTCCTCTTTCTGTAAGTTGTTTTCGGTCATGATATCTTATTACAGAAACAGAAAAGTGACTTCTCCACCATCCTAAGGGCAACCTCTACCCTGACACCAAATACCATGACTTATTTTTTTTTTCTTTTCTTTTTTTTTTTTCGGAGCTGGGGACCGAACCCAGGGCCTTGCACTTGCTAGGCAAATGCTCTACCACTGAGCTAAATCCCCAACCCAATACCATGACTTATTAAGAGCTCATTTTTCTCGAGGTTGGGGATTTAGCTCAGTGGTAGAGCGCTTGCCTAGGAAGCGCAAGGCCCTGGGTTCGGTCCCCAGCTCCGGAAAAAAAAAAAAAAAAGAACCCCCCCCCCAAAAAAAAAGAGCTCATTTTTCTCTTGCATACATGAAATATTATGCAGCATGCATTCCTTTGCGCTTGGGTCCTTAAGGCTCTAAATTGACCTTATGGGATGTAGTTCTGGTTCTAAGCTTCTAGAGCTCCAGTGTGCACAAAGCAAAACCATGTAAATAATGATACAAGTGTCATTTACCTGCCAGGGGCACCACTGATGAGATCAGTTCATAGATGACAGGCAGCACCACCTGTGACTCAAGAACAATTCCGTCTTCACTGAAGAAGTCACTGTAGGACCACTCTTCATAGGGATCCTTGTGTGTCCCGACGGCAGCCTAAACAGCAAAGGCACAGAAAAGACAGCGCTGGGCTCACTGTAACACACACCACCTCACCAAGCTGAATAAGGGCTCAGGCTGAGAGCCCAACAGCTTGCAGAAGCAAAGAAAGTTTTTATTAATTTTAATTATGTGTGGGTCTGAATGCGTACATGTGAGAGAGGTACTGTATCCCCTGGTGCTGGCGTTTTAGACCACTGGAGAGCTGCCTGATGTGTGTGCCTGGGACTGAATTCGGATTCTCTGGGAAAAGTGTCAAATGCTCTTAACCCTGAGCAAACACAAGAGCCCAACATCTTTGATGTTCAGATACAACTCTGGAATCAGGGTTCGTTCCCTGAATACACAGATTCTGCAGCTACAGACCTGATCGATTTTGGATCAAACTTACTCAGTAAAAGCTGGAGATGTTGAAAGTGTGAGATATGTGTGTGGGTTATACGTAAATGTTATCGTTTTGGATAAGGGGTTTTAGCACGCAGAGATCCTGGTATGTCTGAGGGAAGGGGCAGTCTGGAACCAGTTCTTCTGAGCATACCATGGGAAAACTGTATTCTAACGTTCTTCTCTGCGTGGCGACTTGTGAAAATATTACTTTGATTAAACTCTTAACAGAAAGTCAATATCCCAAGAGGCCTTGGTTAAGGCCCTATGCTTCAAAAACACCTCAAATCAAAATGAAAACGTTTGCCTGGAAATAGAATTGGCTTCACAGCTTCTTAAAGGATAATTTTACAGAGGAGAACAAGAACAGGTAGGTATGTAGTGACAATTTTGGAACTTTGGTTTCTTTATAAAAAAAAAAAAAAAAACTACAGAACTATTATAAGAAAGGTTTAGTGTTAAGCCCAGGTGTGGTATATGGGGCTGATTCAGACTGTCGACAGCAGCTGTCTGTGATCTGCCTCACGCTCTAGGAGGGGTGTGGTTTTGCCAATGGCAGAGACTTTCGATTGTACGGCATTTGGAATTCCGGTAACTTCCCAGAGGTCATAATGAATGCTAGGCCCTGAGAAACAGGGCCAGTTGTTGGTTAGCTGCTGTTGGTCTCAGTTTGTCAGGTATTCGTGTGCAGAGAAGAAACAACAAACAAATTAGATATCCTGTCAGAGCTCAGTGCTCCTAACCAGCAGGAAGTCGTCTAATGATAATGTCACCCCTTTCCCCCCTCCATCCTTTTTTCTCTCCTAGGGCGTTGAAAGGATGGGAAAACAGTGCTACCCACAAAGCAGCAAATGGCGGCTACCAGGTAAGCAGTGAATCCTGTGAACTGCGAGTGATGCGAAGGGCCGCACCTGGGCCAGCAGCGTTGTGTAAGGAAATGAAGCGGAGACACCTTACCTTCATCAGAATCCCACAGTCATCCATCTGGCACTGTCTGCAAAGCTCCACAGCGGTCAAAGTGTATTTACTCAGTTCTAGAACATCCAGCAGGAAATCTGAGAGCGGAAAGAACCATCAAACTCCTATAAGGACCACTTAAGTTCACCACATAGCTGACCACTTAAACACAGTTCATGTCTGTGTGTAAGCAGGCCTCGAAAAAGATCCACGTGGGAAGGCCAGGGACACCGCGATCACACAAAAGCAAATGACATTGATTTAAGAAATGACAGTGTTAATGGATTTATTGACCGACCGGGTGACTGACAAGGTCTAGCTAAGCAGTCCAGGCTAGCCTTGGACTGGTGATTCTCCTGGATCTCAGCCACCGAACCGCAAGCCTTTGAGGGGGCAACCACACTTGGTTGTTGTTTTAAAACCAGAGTGCCCTAGTGTAAGAAGCTGTCTCTTGTGTGGTTTTCGGAACGCAGTCACAGAGATAGCATGTGGAAACATCGATACAATGGACCCGAGAACATGAAAGGTTGATATATCTTGTCACCTGGACTGCAGATGGTGACAGCGTGGCATGTGAGATCATGGATCTCAGAAGGAAGGTTGAGTCCTACTGGGGCTACCATTGGGACGTCGTCAGCCAGCATGTGACAGAGCTTCTGACACACCACGAACAGCAATCGCCCTGTGTCGGCATTGCAGTAATGCTTAAGTAAATCCCTGTAGAGGAAGAAGTGTGGGAGTCAGGAGTCATGCCAAAAGCACACGTGTTTGTCTTTCTTATGTTCATATCTAACGCTAACAGCAACATATGAAAAGTCTTCAGACTATTTTCATGGTACGAAGTGTAATCCATGTTTGAAGTATGCCCTTAAGGATGAACGTGAACAGGAGCTGAAACTCAGTCATGCCATCCACTGAGTGGGTCTATTTTCCTTCCATGCCCCTATTTTTGGACAGAGGCCACAAAATAGGCTCTTAAGAAACCAACCAATAATCACTGTCATAGAAACGCAAAGAAATGAACAGAGCAAAAGTCACTTTCACACAAGCTGAGCAAGGTAGGGAATCCATGTGTCACCTGCATTTGCTCAGGGCTACTGCCACCTTTCCGTCCTTTAGGGCTCTCAGAGCCATCTCTGCCTCCAGTTCCTGTGTAGACACCTGCAGGACCAGGGCCTGTCTGTGCAGCTTTGACTTGACGCTCGCGTTTGTCCCCATGGCCGGGGTGGGCCCTGGGGGTCCCCTGAATTTGTGCTCAGCCTGTGCATTCTCCTGTGCCTTAATGTACTGTTCTCGAAGGCCAGCTACCAAGCCAGTGTCGCTGTAATCCTCAAATGGAAGGAAGACCTCGAAGTTCTCCTGCAGCGAAGCAAGACAAGGCCATGTTTACTCAGTGTTAAAACTCTGAAATTAGGGGGCTGGGGATTTAGCTCAGTGGTAGAGCGCTTGCCTAGGAAGCGCAAGGCCCTGGGTTCGGTCCCCAGCTCAGAAAAAAAGAACCAAAAAAAAAAAAAAAACTCTGAAATTAGGATTTCAACACTTTCATGGCTCAAAAGTTATAAGTTACCAACATTTAAAGTTAGGAAAATAAGAAAGCGTCCTTATGAAAAAGGTCTTCTCAATTTTAACACTCTTGACATTTGGGTCCAGAAAATTCTGTGTGGTGTGGACCTCGCAGGAGAGGGAGGCTCACTCCTGGAGGGAGTTCTGCTGCCTCGTGAGTGAACACAGAGGTCTGGATCTGGGTAAAAATAGCAGAGGAGACGGCTCCATGGCATTGCGAATGTAACTGTTATCACTGCAATGTGGGCAGAGAGCCGGCTAGAACGAATCATTTTGTTACGTGTATTTCACTCTAATGTTAAGAAACTGGAAATCCGGGGGCTGGAGAGATGGCTCAGTGGTTAAGAGCATTGACTGCTCTTCCAGAGGTCATGAGTTCAATTCCCAGCAACCACATGGTGGCTCACAACCATCTGTAATGGGATCTGATGCCCTCTTCTGGTGTGTCTGAAGACAGCTACAGTGTACTTACATATAATAAATGAATAAATCTTTAAAAAAAAAAAGAAAGAAACTGGAAATGCAATCTACCAAAAATTATCAATACTGTATGTGATCCATGAATTACACCGGAATAAAGTTGCTGAGAAAAAAGAACCTGTGTGCCACCATCTCTGAAGGCTGAAACCATTAAGGTCAGGAGCACTGAGATGAGCGCAACATCTTTACCTGTAAACTAGCAACCATTTTAAATCGCTTCAGGAATTCTTCAGCGTCATCCTTCTTCTGCAGATTGTCTGTAATCACAATTTAAAAAGTTACAGCAGATGTATATGGCCTAACTTGAATTTCCCCCCGACTGTCACAGTAACAGGAAGAAGAGCTCTGGAAGGTGACTTGAGAACTCATCGTGAGCTGGTTGATTCAGTGAGGGGTCACTAGGCTGTTTCAAGAGTGCTTGGTGGCTCTAGCTTAGTACTTCTAAATGCATGGTGCCCTCTGTCACATCATGATGCAGCAAGGCCCCTGGCAGACCCTGAGTAAATGCTGCCACCATGTCTTGGACTTCTCAGTCTCTAGGACTATGACCTCGACAAACCAGTACTCTTATAGATTACTCAGTTAACTTTGGTTTTCTTGTAAGTCTTCTGGGGTGATTTTCAGTTGCTGCCCTAACAGTTTCACTGCCCCTGATATAACATAATTGAAGTGCAAAGAAAGATAAAATTTGAAAAACAAACAAACAAACAAAAAACCTTCTTCCTGGAGGTAGAAAAGGGAAGGTTAAGGCTTATAATAAAATAGCAGGGGATGGAAAGATGAATGTATAGTTAAGAGCATGCCCTGCTCTTCTACAGGATCAGAGTTCAATTCCCAGCACACACATCAGGCATCTCTCAGCCACCTGTAACACCAGCTCGGGGTCTCCAACCTCTCTGGCCTGTGCAGACACGTGCATATACCCAAAGAACAGACACGCATACACATAACTAAAGGTAATAAAATATAAAAGAATGGCAGTCCTTCTGAATTGTAATCTCACCCCCAAGAAAATGATTTTCCTAACTGTTTTAAGTTCAAGTTTACATGGGCTTTCTCCCATCATCATAGACGACAGCTACATCAAGTATCTAGTCCAACCATGACCAGCTTAATAAAACATGTAAACAGAAAGTAACTCGGCTTACATGTTCTGGTCTAAGATGACTACCTTAAAAAAAGATCAGATGTTTCTCACGGAACCTTCGTGAATTTTGAGAGGAAAACCAAGTTGAGAAACAGAAACTAGGAAAACTACCTTTCTGAATATCACACAGGATTTTGAGAATATCCATCGATGTCTTCGCCACAGATATTCTCCAGGCCTTGTCCTAAAATACGCACAGTGAAATCTACGTAAGTGATCACCTCAGCTGGACACACGCAAAAACACACATAAGAACCACAGACACAGGCTGGGGAATAGAGGACGAGCATTTGCCTAGCATGTCTTAGGCACGAGTTCCGTCCTCAGTACCAACCGAAAACCCAAACAAAAGATAAAGGAAGCAAACAAAGAAAAAAACAACCAAAGAATCAGAAAAATAATGTATCGAGTGGTTGAGGCTTATGTGAGGCTGCAGTCCGGCAGCTGTGAGGCTGTAAGAGCGTCACAACGGGCAGGTATGGAGAACCACCAACACCAACACCAACACCAACACCAACACCAACACCAACGGTGGAGCTGCTGTGAGAGACGCTAACCTACAGCCTTTCAACTACACTGGGGTCCACAGACCTTTCCTTTTCTTGTGGGGTCACAGTAACCAATGCAGACCTCCTCAGGTAAAAAGCTTAGAGAACAGAGTGGAAGGCTCATAAACGGCTTAGATACGCTAGTGAAGTACCTAATTATGCTTTCGGCAATTATCTTAAAATATTTAACAAAAGACAAAAGAAAAAATGAAAGAGAAGCATGAATTAAAGGACGTGATGTGGGGTGGGGTGTGATTCACCAGAGACCACACGAGACACTTTATTCAGTCAGCAGTTAAACGTGCACACAGCAGCAGTGGCAACAGCCAGCAGCAGAGGCAACAGCTATGGCGTCTGAGTGGAGGCTCTGCTACTTTCTAACAAACCAAAATGTCACTTAAGAGCTCGTGTTCTGCAGTCATTCTACGATGGGGCTACTTCCCAACTTGATGTCAAAATGAAATAGATTATTTAAAGCTGGGAGGCATTTCTTCAGGTTTAAAAAAATCTAAGTATTCTGCTAAATTAGATACTTGGTTTATTTTTTGTTTCTTCTTTTTAAGTGTGTGTACGCACGCACATGAGTGCGTGGGTTTGAGAGAGAGACAGACAGACAGACAGAGACAGACAGGAGACAGGGTCTTACTATGTAGCCCTGGCTGGTTTAGAATTCATTAAATAGACCGGTAGTCTGGCTGCTTCTGCCTGGTATTAAAGTCGATGCCACCACACCCTGTGACACTAGGTTTCTTATGCTGGAGGAAAGAACTGACTCCACTGAGGGCATCTTTAAACTCCGATGTTTTGTTTTGTTTTTTGTTTTTCCTGATTTATAAGGGAGCCAGGCTGGCTGGAATGCAAGGTCCCTCCTCCCAACCCCGACCCTGCGCCTCACCTCTTCAGAACCGTCAGGCTCTTCTTGCAGTGCCAGTCGAGCCCAGATGATGACTCTTTCTGCGGTTTTCTCAGCTTCACTGGGAGGCAGAGACCTCAGGAGCAGGAGACAATCTTCCCCCTGTGACCAGTGTTGGAAAGAAAGAAAGGAACAAAACAGCTGGTCCTTACAAGGAGTAGTTTGAAAATAGCTCTTTCTTTTCTATTTGAAAGTAAGAAGAAAAAAAACCCACAGTCTCTGACCTATGCTACCTCGTGTGAAGACCATTGGATCAATTAACAGAATGGGGAAAAAAAAAGATTACAGCTTAGTGTCTTTAAAAATCTGAGGGCTAGAGAGATAGCTCAGCGGCTAAGAGCACTGGATGAGAATTCTTCCAGGGGTTCTGAATTCACTTTCTGGCACCCACGTGGTAGCTTACCATCTCCTATAACTCCCATGGAATCTGATATCCCCTTCTTGTGTGCACATGTGTAGGCAGACAAAAATGCCCATATACACAAATAAAGAAACGTCTAAAAATAAAATATAAATATAAATCTGATCACTTGAAGATTAGGTCTGGTGGCACAGCACACACACAATCTTAGCACCTGGCAGGGCACTGGAAAGCCAGCCTGGGCTACACCAGGACAGGCTGGGCCATTGAATGAGAGCATCTCATGAGGCCGTCTCAAAACCTCAAACATCTGACAATCCTATTTTGAGTGACAGGGGCACATAAGCTAAATTTCCAATCAACCCAGGGCAATGGAGATCACCTTAGCACTTGAGCATACCCGTGACTGCTGAATATGAACCAATAAAGACATTTGAAGTTACAAAACAGGTGACAGTTCAGTGCTGGAACGTATAATTAGCATCCACGAGGCCTTAGTTTCAATTTATAACACCTAAAATAATCAGGCAGAAAGCCCACAACATCACACACCTCACTTTAGAATTGAGTCCTATGCCATATATAAAAACCCGGGTCTGAGCTGTATAACCATTAGCAAATCACAAGACACTTTCAAAAGTACACAAAAGTAGTTCCTTTATGTTCCCTGCTGAGCTAGCAAGGACAGTGGTTGTTTCCTTTGTTTTGTGAAGGTAGCTTGGACAGTTTAGTGTCACGAGGTGGAGTCAGCGTAGCAGCCTATGACACGACCTAAAGCCCCACACCTGATCTCGGTCAATCAGATCAATGACCCTTAGACTGTAGATTTCGTCGTCGGACAGCCTGTACCCTTGGGCCACCTTCAGAGCATCTTCTAAAGACGACGGGATGTCTTGCTTGAGAATGTAGCGGACCACTCTCTGGAAGAGATAATACATATATATTAACAGGGCCTCAAGAAGCCTTAAAATGTAGCAAAAAAACCTATGCTGGACCTAAGAGTAAAACATGACTTGTGGGGCCAGTGGATAAAGGTACTTGCTGCCAAGTCAGAGGATGTGCGTTCCCGCCATAAACCTACATGGTAGAAATCGAGACCTGACTCCTGTGTCTTCCTCCTACCTCCCTCTCCCATATAATAAGTCTAGCTCTGATAACTTTTTAAATACGAAGTTTTTCGTGCTGCCTTAAAACACAAGCAAGAGGAAGGAAGCAGTCCGACTCGCGCTTACCATTATTTCCTTGTTCAAGAGATTCACCTCTCTTATCCCATAGCCTCGCAAGAGTTTCTTCATCTCCATGAGTCTGTAGCTTTCCTGTAATAACTTAACTCTAAACAAAAGGTACTGGCATTAGCAAGACCTTGAGGACAGGCAACGGAAAACACAACTGGAGGTTGACTCCAGCATCAAGTCCATCCATGCAGGGCACCAGCAGCATTCAGTCTCCTGCAGACTCACTTGGGGTGGTCCATTTCCAGATGCTGTCTCACCAGCTGCTCCACAGCGGCACTCCAGGGAACCACGGCCTTGTACATTATCTTCAGCACAGCGTCGAAGATGAGCTACAAAGAGACCACACGGGAACAGTGCCCCGCCCTCAGATGCCGCTCACATAAGTGACTGGCACTGCGATCATCAAGGACAGGGAGAGTGAGAGCGTTTCCTCTGTCTGTGGAAGTGTGCACTTCTCCTACTGTCAACATAAAGAATGATTTCAAACAGCTGCCGTGAGACAAGCCTGTAATTCCAGCCCTTGAGGGAAGAGGGGCAGGAACTCAAGTTCAAGGTTAGCCTAGAGAAATGGTTCAGCAGTTAAGGGCATTTGATGCTCCTGCAGAGGACCAGAGTTCGATTCCCAGAACTCAAACCAGGTGGCTCACAACCATCTGTTAATTCCAGTTCCAGGAGCTGCGACACCACCTTTGATGGGCACCAGGAATACACACAGTGTACATACATACACGCAAGTAAAACATTAATGCACAAAACAAAAACTAAATCTAAAAAACTTCAAGAGCACCATCTCCTGCTGAGTGAATTTGGGGCTAGCCTGGGATATGTGAGACACTATCTCTGATATGACACAACAAAACGAAGTTGAGTAATTCCGTTATTAAATTCCTAGGATATTGTCAGTCAGCAGCTGAAGAGTTCTTCCTACACGCTCAGCTGTCTTCCAACTTACTAGCAGTTTCCTCAGTTTAAAGATACTTTCATAGATTAAATATAATCTTTCAATGTACTTTGTGAGAATTTCATACGTGTATCAATGTTTTTGATCATGTGTACCTGGATTTACCTCCTCCAACCGCCTCCAGACTCACATGGCTCCTCCTCACCTCATGTTCTCTGACTGAGAGAATCCATGAGGCCCTTATATTTTAAATATTTAATTATTTACCTATACTTAATTGGTTTTCCAAGACAAGGCTTCATATACCACTTAAGATTCGTAAATGCTGGGACTGTGGACACAGGAGACCCTGCCTTTATAAGGAAGTGGGAAATCATTTAAAAGCCACATGCCAACAAGCGACGAGTTTCCATTTCCGAGTAACTGCCGATCTGGAGCAGAGAGGCATCCCACGTCCATGGCGATTCTTTTGGCAATGGAATGAGAGCATTTTCATCTTATTTCCCATTACCAAAGGAAATAGAATTATGCATGTTTTTATCTTCTTTTTATTCTTTTTACATTCTATGAAAAATTTCCCACCAGAAAATACGACCAGAAAATAGCTTTAAGAGCCAAGGTCAAAAGGGAACTCCCTACCCAAAATAGAAGAACCCAGCAGTTGGCATTTGCTTACATCTGTGTCAGACAAGCATCTTATCACGGCCATGGCCTTCGCTTCCCACGCGGTGTCGAACAGTGTCATTGACTTAGAGCTGCACCTCTTTAGTAAGTCCTAAGGAAGAGAACCAGAGATACTTTTAAACATTAGAAACGCTCAGTCCAGACGTGGTGGCGCAGACCTTTAACAGCTAGCACTCAGGAGGCAGAGGCCAGCCTGGTCTACACAGTGAACTCAAGCCACCAGGATAGCTACAGAGAAACTCTGTCTTGAAAAACAAACAAACAGGGGTTGGGGATTTAGCTCAGTGGTAGAGTGCTTGCCTAGCAAGCACAAGGCCCTGGGTTTGGTCCCCAGTTCCGGAAAAAAAAAAAAAAAAAAGAAAAACAAACAAACAAAATTAGAAATGCTTATTAAAAAGTGGCAAACAGGCCAGCAAGGTAATCAGCAGGTACAGTCGCCTGCTGGCCCAAGTTTGCTCCCAGGAATTCGCATGGTGGAAAGAAAGAACTGAACCCAGGAAAGGAGTTCTCCAACCTCTACCTGGGTACTGTTGTGGGATGTGCATGTCCAAACTCACACATACAATTAATGCATAACGGAAACACCCACAGACATGCACAGAGGTGCGCACACACTCTCACATATGGTAAATTTAAAAAAAATTAAAGTTGCCAAAAATTTAGCTTACACTTGTATATATATGGTACAGAACACTTAAAAAGGACGTATTTCTGAAGGGTCTACAAACTATTGGGCCACTTGTAGTACATATGCCTTTAAACCCAGCACTAAGAGGTAAGCTGACCTCTGTGAGTTTGAGGTCAGTCTGGTCTATAGTAAGTTCCAGGACAGCCAGGGTTATATAGAGATCTTGTCTCAAGAAAAAAACAAAAACAAAAACATCAAAAGTAACAAAGCCAATATTGTACTGTCTATAAAACCTGCCAGGTTGGGATGGAGATTAGATTCTGGAGGCCTGATCTTTATCACCTTCTGTCAAAACCTTGTAAGTATTGAGCACTCCTAATACCTCGCTGGAGGCCCTTGGGAAACACCTTCTGTCTGCCTTTATCTTGCTGAGATGGGATCTCGTTGTGGTGTTAGCTGGTTTAGAACTTATATGCCTGAGTAACCCTCCCATCAGCCTCTCTAACAGTTGCGAGGTCCTCTGACAATAACAGATTAGCTCATATTCTGGGTCAATTCAAAATGCGTCTCATAGTTGCTAGTGGTAAAGCCTTACACTCCTTCCAGAGTCAAGCATTTAACATGAAGAGGCACTGCACAGGCTTCACAGACAGAAGCAGGGGCAGGGGACGGCTCAGTGGGTAAAGCCCCTTGCCCCCAAGCCTGATGACCTGAGTTAGACACCCGGACCCGAGTGGGGGAGGAAAGAACCGAGTCTCCCAACTTTTAGACCTCTACATGTACACCATGTCTGTGTGCACATATAGTCACATAATAGGAGATGAATACTTTACAATACAGAAAACGTTACCTCTATATAGAGCAAAAGAAGTTCCTCCTCTTGCAAATTCTGTTCCCGAATGTAAACTCTCACGAACTTCTCTAAGACAGAAGGGATCAGCTCTGGGGCCGAGACCCTGTCGAACATGCGGAACACCACAGTGGTGGCATTTTCCTAGATGAGGCACAGGGAGGAGGGCATAAATGATGCAGTGTCTTGCCACCACTGGATACAAAAGCCACACAGTGCTGGGGGCTGCCACTCTCACCTTCTCAAACTCAGAGAGGGCCAGCCTGCAGTTGTATTTCCTATGCAGGATGATCAGCTCCTGCAACTTGCTCACCAGTGTCCGCAACTGTTGGACTTCCTCCGTGTTTTGATAATCCTTCTACAACAAAGACATTAAAATGGTCAAGGAGACAAAAAGTGTGACAGGGAAACACTCAGACTTATCTCAAAGCCATCAGTAATTTACAAAAAAGGTGAGAACTGGTAACAGGAGACCTGTACACGTGTGTGTGTGTGTGTGTGTGTGTGTGTGTGTGTGTGTGTGTGTGTGTATTATTTGTTTGTTAGTTTTTTTGTTTTGAGGCAGGACCTCCAGTAGCCCAGGTCAGCCTTGTACTGGATACAAAGCCAAGGCTGCCCTTGTCCTTGAATTTCTGATCCTTCTGCCTCTACCGCCCACACCCTCAGAGTACAAGTATGCACCAACACACCCAGTTTACGTGGTCCTAGGGACACACGCAGGGCTTCATGCATGCTCAGCAAGCACTGTGGCAATCATGCTACATGCTAGCTGTCATAATACACAGCCTGCAAGATCACATTTGTCTGGTACTAAAGTACTGAGTACTTCAAGATAGATTTCATTACGTCTTATATATTAATTTATAAACTCAATTTTAGTACTCCCAATAAAATTTTGAAAAATATAAAAGTGACACTTTTCCTAGTATGACTCATGCCTTTACTGTTTTAGAAAATTCAAAAGAAAAAGAAATTAACTTTAAGAAATTTAGAAGTGCCAGGCGGTGGTAATGCACGTGTTTAATCCAGGCACTCGGAAGGCAGATGCAGTCAGATCTCTTGAGGCTAGCCTGGCCTACAGAGCAAGATCCAGGACAACAGTGGAAGAAAGGAAGGAAGGAAGGAAAGAAGGAAGGAAGGAAGGAAGGAAGGAAGGGAGGAAGAGGGAGGGAAGGAGGGAGGGAGGGAAGGAAGGAGGGACGGAGGAAGACAGAAAGAAAGAAATTTATAGCAAGGAGGCAAATATAGCTCCCTCCAGAACTACACCCTGATCATGACCCCCTGTAGCAGGGTTTCTTTCGGTTTGTGATGCCAGGTGACACACAGAGCCTCACTCACGATAGGCAAATGCCGTAGTGTTGAGTCTTGCCCACATCCCACTGCCGCTTCTGCAGACTGACCATTGTAGCAGAGCACGGCTCCCTTCCTGGGTTAAGTGAAGCAGCTCAACTCCTGCTGACTGATTTTCATCCATCATTTTTCATCCTTTGAAAGGACTCTGACATCCCACTAGTGCAGAAAATCCCAATTCTACATTTAAAATGTCTACTGCTTTCATTTTGGCTGGTTCAGTGTAGACAGGCTACGCTGAAACAGTCGAGGTTATAATAGATACAGCAGAAAAAAAAGGTTTTCCCTTTCAGTGCACTGAGACAAGAAGACGCTTTTCTGTATATACACAGACAAACTCTTTGCTATGATGCTACAATTTCATCATAAAATTCATCTTAACATCATACCAAGGAGATCCAGTGCCAAGAGGACGAGAATCCAAATTTGTCAGTTTTTTCTGCAGTGAAGAAGACCTCTGCCAGTTGAAGTCCATTTTCTGGCCAGTTTGCCTTTTAAAAACACGAAGATTGTTAAAAATCAAGTCTGAAGGGGTTGGGGATTTAGCTCAGTGGTAGAGCGCTTGCCTAGCAAGCGCAAGGCCCTGGGTTCGGTCCCCAGCTCCGAAAAAAAAAGAAAAAAGAAAAAAAAAAATCAAGTCTGAGGCTGCTGTAGGAGTGCAAACGTCATTGTCACCTTTGTAGAGGGACCTCACCTTATCCGTTAGCTCTAGGTTCCTCGAGGCTTGTTCCAGCCATTTTGCAAGAATGTTCTGAAACAGAAACACCACTTAAGAACAAAATTCTCATAAAACAGTTTTTCTTTTAAGAATTTTTAAAAAATATGCGTGGGGTTGAGGGGTACAGCAGATCTCCTGGAGCTGGAACTGTAGGTTGTAAGGTGCTGGGAACTGAACCCAGGTCTTTTGGAAGAGGAGAATGTGCCCTTAACCACTGAGCCACCTCTCTAGCCCTCTAATGCTCTCTCAGAAGTTGTTTCTCGATTACATGGCTGGACGCTGAACCCAAGACCTTGAACATGCTAACATTCTGGCGCCATCTCTGCTGGGTGTTTCTTCTGGGGCAGGGACACACTCAGGAGCTCAGGCTGGCCTGTAAGTTCCTGTGTAGTTCAGACTGGACTCAAATTCCCAGCAATCCTGAGTGCGGAGACTGAAGCGTGCCCCTCTGCATGCAGCTTATCGTCTTAGATAGAAGATCTAAGGGCTTCTCCAGGGATCTCATGGGGAGCATTAAACTAAGTCAAATCTGTAAGAGTGGAGAAGGTCGCGGCCACTCACTTGTCCTTCGGGCACAATCCTCCTCACAAAGGGAATCACGTCGTTTTTAAACCAGGAACAGAGTTTTTCCACGGGGATTTGTGTAGATATTGAGTTCAGCAAATTCTCCAGCATTTTCACGTCGAACTTGCTTTCAAAGTCAGCCTGAATCACAGAATCGGAAGACTTGTCTGACAAAATTAAACAACCCCCAAAACACAAAGACCTACAGGACGCTTGGGAAAAGCAGTGGGGTAAATAAAAACCAAGTATAACGACAGAGACTCGGCAAAGTGCCTCGGCAAAACCCACTACTTTGCACACTAACTGAAGCAAATGATTTCCTTAAAGAAAAATTTTCAAAGAATATATTATTGATTTTTTTTTTTTTTTTGAGACAGGTTTCTCTGTGTAGCCCTGGCTGACCTGGAATTCAAGAGATCCACGTGCCTCAGCCGCCCACGTGCTACAAGTGCTGGAATTAAAGGCAGACACCACCACTGCCCAGCAATGTCACTTAACAGTGAATAAGTAAGGTAATTTATTCTATGCAAATAAGTCAAGTGGGGGAGGTGTGGCACCGCATTAGTTAGTACTAGACATCAGTTGAGTAGCAGACAATGAACACACAGACACCAGAAAGTACTGTATCCTAAGGGAAAGGCCACTGGAGGCCATAGCACAGACACTAATGTGTCCATCAGGGCCAATACTTTCTGAACCTAAATGTTCTATGTCAATGACAGCCAAGAGAAGGGATCTGGGTAAACACTGTCTCTCTGTCGATGAGTAGGTCTACATTGCCCAATCTGGCCTGAAATTCCAAGACTAAGCAATCCTCCTGCTTCAGCCTCCTGAGGTGCTGACTGAAGGTTATGTGCCACTGCACACAGTAATCAGATAAACACCTTTAATGAGTATCCTTCGCCAAAATCTAAACAGTAGGAACTTTCTCTCCACCACATCAGCAGGAGCATGATATTAATAAATCACTTAATAAAAATGATGCCTACCAGTCAATGGTGGTGCACACTTTTAATCCCAGCACTTGAAAGGCAGAGACAGGAGGCAGATATCTGAGTTCAAGGCCAGCCTGGTCTACAGAGTAAGTTCCAGGACAGAGCTGCACACACAGAGAAACCCTGTCTCAAAAAAAACCAAAAAACCAAAACCAAACAAAACCAATGTCTACTGAGGAAAGCCTCCAAAGCTGATCAGCCTCTGAAGATGAACGGAGGCACGATCAGTGTGCCACAGCACTTCCTGTGACCTGCTGTTATCTGGGACCATCTCCCCTGGGACAGGTCACATCCTAGCACTCTAGACACACTGCCATCCAGTCACACTTGACAGCCGGGTGGTTTCCAATACTTGGCCACCCACTTCAGAAGTTAGAAAGCAACCAAGAAATTAAAACAGAGCTGCAGAGATGGCTCAGTGGTTAAGAGCACTGACTGCCCTTCCAGAGGTCCTGAGTTCAATTCCCAGCAACCACATGGTGGCTCACAACCATCTGTAATGGGATCTGATGCCCTCTACTAGCATTTAGGTGTACACGAAGACACAGCATTCATATAAATATATCTTTAAAAAGAAAGAAAGGAAGGAAGGAAGGAAGGGATGAAATTAAAATGTACAATATATTACCCGATGTCTAAGCCAAAGATACTGAGCACAATCGAAGTTTCCCTCACTTAGCTGCACAAAAATATCCTTGAGGTCATCTTCATTATTCAGGAATTCAACCCAAGCGCTACCACTGAGAAACCAGAGGGAAGAAACGAGTTAGGCATATTAAAAATACATGGCAAACACATTCAAAGGGCAACTTGCAGGAACCAGTTCTCTTCCCATCATGTGGTCTAAGGGATCGAACACAGGAGGTCGCACTTGGTGGCCACACTTGGTGGCAAGCACCTTGAGCATCTTGTGGAACCTAACTTTTTTCACTTTATAAATTTTAATTTTATTTCATGTGAATGAGTGTTTTGCCTGCATATATTTACATATACCACTCATGTGCAGGCTGGCCCCCCCCTCAGAGGTCAGAGGAAGGAGTATGGTTTCCTCAAACTGAGGTTATGAATTATTAAAAGCCACTACATGGGTGCTGGAAACTGAATGCTAGTCCTCTACAAGAACGAGTATCTTTTTTTTAAAGATAAAGTAAAACACAAAACAGACTGAGAAATTCCATACTGTGAGTAAGTCTCCATTCTGAAACTGAGAGAATGCCTGTTTAGTGACAGCAGTAACTCTCCATGTGAGAACCAGATCAGAAAGTCACAGCATAAAGAACAATCTGCCGGGATGGCTCAGCGGTAACAAGTGCTGCTTGTTCTTCCAAAAGACCTGGGTTCAAATCCTAGCATCCACATAACAGCTCAGAACTGTCAGTAACTCCAATTCTAGGGGATCTGACACCCTCACACAGATATACATGCTACAGGGCAAGTTTCATGCCAGCCTAGACTATATGAAACCTTGTCTTAAAAATTAAAAAAAAAAAGGAAAAAGAAAAATTGAGGGGCTGGAGAGATGGCTTAGAGGTTAAGAGCACTGGCTGTTCTTCCAGAGGTCCTGAGTTCAATTCCCAGCACCCACATGGTGGCTCACAACCATCTGTAATGGGATCTGATGCTCTCTTCTGGTGTGTCTGAAGACAGCCACATTGTACTCATACATATAAAATTAAAAACAAAACAACAACTTAGATAAAAATTAGATAAAAAAGTTTCACACAAAAGCAAAACAGTTATTTTTGTAATACTTTTTACAAATTAGATTAGCAAAACACAAGAGTTCTTTGACTAAGTGAATGAGAGGGAAACAGGCATTCTCTGAGCCATCTACCAGAACAGATAGACAGATACGGATGTTTACCTCAGCAACTGTGCTCCCAGATACTGTATCCAAATAGACAGGCTCACTTAACAAAAGATAATTAGACCATAATATAGTTCCTACTTATTATTCACAAACATAAGGCATGTTTAATAAGGATGGGAAGTTAAGCCATTAGAAAACACAGGCACTGTCTGTGAGCAAAATGAGAAATGGCAAGGTTCGTAAGCCAGCTCTTGCTGGAAAGATCGAGCTCATCTATCATTTGAACACACAGGCTCCCTCTGCCTTCCTTTGCATACAGATTCACTCAAAGGACTACTATCTTCCTCATGACATCCCAAAATTATATTTCGTTCTTAACCTAAAATTAAAAATAGGATACACACACCTGAATTTCTCTGGTCCAAATGCTCCATAAAATGTAGTTAACTTCGCATGAGCTTTTAGCACCTGAAGAAAAAAATAATTTGATAATTTTGATAATGGATGTGGGCTGGTTAAGAAAACTCATCAGGGAAAAGCACTTGCCATTCAGGCCTGATGTTCAATCACTGGAATCCACTTAAAGATAAGAAAGAACTGCTTCTAAATCATTGTCCTCTGACCTCTCCACATGCACACCATGGTGCTTGTATCCACACACACACAGACACACACATACACTGATTTAAAAAGTTTAAAATGATAAAATCAAGGGCCAGAAGCCTTACATACATTCTCATTTTAACTCATAATTTGGCTCAATTCCCATCCATACAAGTTCATTGCTTAACATATCCCATGCAAAATAGTGAAAACATTTCTAGCCATATTTTATTACAAAGACAGATGTATGTGAGGAGTGGTTTTCTTACGTAATCATTTACATTTAAGGCAAAGCTTAGCTGGATTATGTCATGTGTAGAGGGGGAGGTGCGTATGCGGACCACGACAAACACACAGAGAGCACAGGACAATCTGCAGGAGTTAGTTGGTTCTGTCCTAGCATGAGGATCTCAAGGTCTGAACTTGGGTCTTCAAGCTTGGCACAAGCCCCCGGCTCCCCCTGAGCCACCTTGCCTGCCCTATTTTGGGAACTTAAATGCACACATTCTTGTAAGCATGTCCGTATCCATCACTGGCGGCCATTTATTGTTTACCAGCTACCCCACACTAGACAGAAATGTTTTGCAGGGATTGGTTGCTTTGACTCCAGAACAACCACAAGGATCCCATGTTGATGATAAGGAAGCTGACGTATGAAGCAGTCACTTAATATCAATCTGCCTTGAAAAGAAAATCATCAACACCTCCATGCTCAGTCAGCTACGGATAAAATGTCAGTACCTCCAAGAAGTCATCAGAGCAGGCAGGTAGAGTTCTGTCTTCTTTCTTCATGAGCTAAGCATGCATGGACAGTGAGACACAAAAAAAGGACATGTTAGGACAGGGGCATGCTGGGAACAGATAGAGTCAAAGTACACTGTATATAGGTGCAAAAGAGAGAAAGGAAAGAGACCGCAAGGAGACCCCACTGTCAGACTTCATAAAGAGCGTGGACTTTGACTTGACAGAAAACGTTACCTTTGAAAGGAAGCTGTATTTAAGCCCAAATAAGAGGAAGTTGTTATATGCAATGCTATTAAACAATAAAGTGATAATGGGGGGTTCAGAAGTTAAGATCATTATTGCTCTTTCTGAGTACCCCACAACTCAGTTCAGCACCAGGGGACTCTTATACCCTTTTCTTCCTTCAGAGGGAACCTGCATTCGCTTGCACACAGACAAACACATAACTAAAAATAATATAATAGCCATTATCCTGACTTCCCGATACTGAGATGCCCAGGCAGTCAGATCTTTGTGAGTTCAAGGTCAGCCCGATCTACATAAGGAGTTCCAGGCTAGCCAGAACTAGAAAATGAGATCCAGTCTCAGAAATAAACAAAATAAAAATGTACCTTAAATAGACATTGTATAAAAACGGTACATATGAAAACTGCCCAAGTCACGTGGTGGTGGCGGCACACGCACACCTTTAGTTACGCGCTCTGAGAACGGGGGATTTGTGTTTGAGGCCAGCCTGGTCTGCAGAGTGAGTTCCAGGACAGCCAGGGTTACACGGAGAAACCTTTCTCAGAAAACCTAAATAAGATAGATAGATAGATAGATAGATAGATAGATAGACAGACAGACAGACAGACAGACAGATAGAAACATCCTGATTTGAGAGCCTTGAGCTTGAGATGGCTACAGTGTGTCTTATGTCTTCCAGCTCAAAGCTGGAAGGAAAAAGGCTGCTTAAAAATTTTTTTAAGGGCTGGAGAGATGGCTCAGCGGTTAAGAGCACTGACTGCTCTTCCAGAGGTCCTGAGTTCAATTCCCAGCAACCACATGGTGGCTCACAACCATCTGTAAAAGAGATCCGATTCCCTCTTCTGGTGTATCTGAAGACAGCTACAGTGTACTTATATATAATAAATGAATAAATCTTTAAAAAAAAAAAAGTCACTTTAAAAAAAAATTTTTTTTAAAGAAGAAACACAAAAACTAAAGGACAAGAAAATACGTTTTAGGGGTTAGGATTTAGCTCAGTGGTAGAGCATTTGCCTAGCAAGGGCAAGGCCCTGGGTTCAGTCCTCAGCTCCGGAAAAAAAAAGAAAATACATTTTAGCTGATAGAATCATCATGAGTGACTAAAGCAAATTTTTCCTCAAGGAAAATAACTTACCCTGGTTTTGGCATAACTGAGCATTTCCTGGGTGGTTTCATAGGTGACCCATTGGGCCTTGAGGCAGAAATTCACCACGAAGTCATCGTCCTGTTTAAAACACGTCAGATGAAGGTAAGTTAATAATATTGGACAGCAAACCGCCCCCCCAAACTGCAGACTTTCACTGGGAGGACACACCTGGATTTTGCATAGGTTTTCTTTGGCTTCATCTACAAGTTGCTGCCATTCGGACTGCTCGCTCTTGTCTGAGATCAAAGCCAGCTTCTCCAATATATCATTTGATTTGACCTTATAAACAAGCTGTAACACAAACTTGCCACAGTCAGTGCCTTGGAGCATACGTAGTGTCTCAGCACGACACTGTTCCCAGCCAGCTAGGGAGAACAAAGGACTGAGGAATGGTGTTTCTCCCCCGTAATCAGGAATGAAGCTCGAGCAAGACAGGTCTCACTGGTCACAGCGGCGCACACCTTTAGTCTCAGCGCTTGGGAGCCAGAGGCAAGGGATCTCTGCAAATTCATCACCAGACTGGTCAATAGAGGGAACGCTAGGCCAGCCATAGGCTGGATAGTAAGACCTTGGCTTTAAAAAAAAAAAAAAAGAAAGGAAGGAGGGAAGGAAGGAAGGGAACAAAAAAACCCATCTAGACAATAAACCCAGATTATTAGGAATTATGAAAAACACTTTTGCTCCTTTCTTGCTCTTGCCTTCCTGCCTCCATTCCGTCTCCTCCTCTCTCCACGTGCTCATGGCTGGGCTCTACTCTTCTTTTTCCCTACTCTTCTCCCTCCCTCTCTCTCTCTCTCTCTCTCTCTCTCTCTCTCTCTGCCTTTTTCTGCCTTTTTCTCTTAACTCCTCTCCCCATGCCCTGAATAAACTCTATTCTAAAAAAAAAACAAACCATTTTTATTGAAACCTTAACATGTCAGGAAATCTTCAAAGAATTTAAGCTAAGACATGAATCTAATCAATTGCCCACTGATGGATAAGCAAATCAGTAAAATATGGCCTATATACAGCCGAAGACTAGAGCCTCAGAAAAGAAGCCACTTTGTCACTAACAACATGGCCCAACTTGTAGGATGCCATGCTGAGTGACACAAGCCAGGCCCAGAAAGAAGATGCGTGATCTCATAGATGCACAGCCCAAACCAACAGAACGCACAGAAACAAAGCAGAGACCCAGCTTAGAGTGGAGGGCTTGGAGGCAGCACAGGAGGGAGTTTATCAGAGGGAGGAGGCTCTGGTAAACACAGGAGGAAGGAGTTTAGAGACCTATTAAGTCACATGATGTTTGTGCATATTGCAAATCGCTACAAGCATAGCTATATTATTATCACTATTTTTTGTTTTGATACAATCTCTCTTCAGTGATCTCTCTCCCTCTGTCTTGCTACACAGACCAGGCTGGACTGAAACTCACAAAGACCCGCCTATGCCTCTCCCAGTGCTGACATTAAAGGCTTGTGCACCAGCACCCCGCAAACTGGGCCTACTCAGATTCCCTAGAATTGAAGTTACATATGATTGTTAGCCACCATGTGGGTACTGGGACTTGAACCCTGGCCCTCTGCAAGAATAAGTTCTCTAAAGTGCTGAGCCATCTCCCTGGCCCCTCGAGCTCTTGTTCTAACTAATTCAGGTAAGAATGTGGTGGCCGAGTCCCGGCTGCACACTAGATCACTTGGTGACCACGTGTCACCCTTCTGCATCTCCAGCCTCCAGCACACCAAGAGTGACTGCCTGAGAACAAAGGAACAAATGAATGCTTACCTCAACGTCCAGTCCAAACTGAATGGCAAAGCTCTCGGCATCGGCAAATCTGTGCTTGTGAAGTAGCCGGCTCAGTCTGAAGAGTTGGAGAAGACGCTCATCAGGGACTTTACCTTTCTCATTAAAGGGCAAATGATGCTTTTTTAAAATAAGAGAAGTTACCTGTTTTCTGGTAACACCTCTGTGAGGTACCTAAGTTCTAAGTTAGACACAGAGTCTTCACATAGGCTGAAAACAAAAATTACACCGTGAGTAGCTCAGCCACGTGGTATTCGTGAGCAAACTCTAGTTGAGCCGCTATGTATGAATTATTTGAGAAAACAAAGCATGACCTACTTAGGATCATTTTTGTGAACTCCTTCCAGAAGGTATATGGTGTCCTACAATCAGAACGAGACCATGATTAAAACGCAAATGTAAACACCACCAAGTACTTTATGATTATTAGAAAACACAAACAGTTCTGGCAAAAATTATCCATCCATTGATTCTTTTTTTTTGGTTCTTTTTTTCAGAGCTGGGGACCGAACCCAGGGCCTTGCGCTTCCTAGGTAAGCGCTCTACCACTGAGCTAAATCCCCAGTCCCCCATCCATTGATTCTTAAAATCACTAGGAGAAAATGCAAACATTAAGGGAAAAGATTTCCCCCTGGTTTAGAAGTCATGCCATATAAAGAACTTGCTAATGATCAGAGGAGGATCTGACCACGGGGGAGACCTGGAGGGGCCCCAAACTTGGGTTATCGGATGTGGCGATGAACAACACCACCCGGTCAGTCATCTTGGTAGGAAGGCTAAAAATGGCCTTCTTCTTTTTCTTCTTAAAAAAATTCCTTATTTACACTTTATTTTATTGTATGTGTCTGTTTGAATGTATGTCTGTGCACCATGTAAATGCACGGGTCTGAACAGAAGATGGCGTCAGATTCTCTGGACTTGGAGACACAGGGGTTAGGAGGCACCCTTTGAAGGCTGGAAACCAAATTCAAGTCCTCTGCAAGAGCAGCAGGCACGCTTAGCAATGTCTCCAGGCCTCAACAGTGTTATACATGAATATATAAGAACATGTGTTCTTTATATGAACATATAAATAAAGGAATATATATTCTTTTAAAATTATGATTTTATGTGCATGGGTATTCAGCCTGCACGAATGTCTGTGCACAGCATGTCATTGTCATCGATAGTCCCATAGGGACAAAAAGAGAGCCAAGAAGCTGAGGCAGGACTGGACAGCTCAGAGGTGGAGAGCGCATGCTGCTCCTGCAGAGGACCTGAGCTGGAATCCCCCAGCCTCCGCAAGGACTCACAACTGTCTGTAACTCCAGCTTCAGAGGATCTGACACTTCTCACACACATGCTCACCCACAGACACACGCAAAATTCAAAACAAGACAGTTTGTAAAAATAAAACAACTGAATAGCAGATGAAGGATTATCTTACTTTGTGTGAAGACGAGGCTGGGTCTCTGTGTTGGCAATGAACACAGGTATAAGCCAGAGATCAAGCCAAGTATTGCACTAAGTTCCACGTATGCTTTTCTTACTCGTAAAAATAAAAAATAATATAGCAAAGTAGTTAAAAATGTGCGAAGACATACCGTGCTAATTCCTGTTTGAACTAAAGAAGAAACACTAGACACTTCCAAAGAATACAGTATTTCCATCGTGGGTAACGAATAAATGATGAGGTTTCTCATCTACGGGAAATGAAAAATATAAGCCTATTAGCACAAGTCAGCACTTTCACGTCAAGACGTCTACTAAAAATCCTGTACAAAGCCAGACGTGACAAACCACAACATTCTCTTACTACGTAAGGAGGCCTGCCACCGTCATTATATAAAGCTACACAGAAAATCGTGTCCTTTAAAGACAGAAAACGAAGAAAACTCTTGCCCACCTACCCTGTTGAATGAAAACGCACACAGACCCGCCTCCCCCGCTCCTGGAGTGCGGCACCTTCACCACAACCAAGCCAGTGAATGCCGCGGTTTCTGTCCCCACACTTTCTTTCTATTTGCTTTCCTTTTTCCCTTTCTCTGCCCTTTCCCTTCCTGCTTTTCTCAGCACTGGAGGCTACATTCAGTGCCTTGCACACACTAAGTAGCTACTCTTTCATCCCCAGCCCTTGTCTTTCTGACATAGGGACTTGCTATACAACCCGGGAGAGCCTTGAACTCATGACCTTGCTGTCTCAGCCTCCTGAATGTTAGAACTACTCATGAGATACCACACCTAGCTCAAATAAGTTCTTATAATTTTTTTTTCCAGAGACAGGGTTTCTCTGTGTAGCTCTGTAGCCCAGGATGATGACTTAAAACTCCCAGAGATCCACCTGCCTCTGCCTCCCGAGTGCCACCACTGCCTGGCTCATTTTTGGTTCCTAAAAATCTTCTGTTTGAAATAAAGAGCCACGATTTCCATCTGTTCTGTGAAAACTGGACTCTGCATATTAACCCTCGTTTGTCGGGGTCTGTGGGAACTACACTTTAGCAGGCTGGGAGCAATAACCGACCAGTGAACGGGACTGAAATCCCCGGTACCTTCTCCTTCGTGGTAGCTGTCAGCGTGACTAATTTGAGGTTTGTAATCCCTTGCCTAAAAATGAAGAGAAACTCAAGTTAAAAGGCTACGTATGTCCCTAAAGATAAACTTACATAAAGTGATATTCTCACAGAAAGGTCAAAGCGTATTCAGAGAAGACCGTGGACTCTGTTTCACAGCTACACATCCCAGAGTCTGTCTCTACCATAAACACGCGGATGCTCACATTATGTTATCTATTTGTACCAAATAGAAACTGGCAAAGAATAGATCAGTCCTTCCTCTGCCAGACCGACTCAGATGTGATTTCAAACAGAAGATGTAGTGAATGTCTGAATGAAGCCAGACAGACATTGGTGTTATGGAAATCCCTACTAACCAGACCCCCAACCTACCAGGTAACTGAAGAGGGGGAGTCCGCTTCTGTCGTGAGGAGAAACTGCTCTATGGGAAGAGAAGGCCAGTTCCACACCGGAGTGAGAGTATAAGCATCCCACAAGCTCAGCACATTCTACGGGAAAGACACTCACTTAGACAGCTATGACTTCAAAGTTAAACGTCAGGCTACATTTCCTAGTGCACAGTGAGATGAAGCCTGGCACTCAGATAGGCATCCGCCCCAGCTGACGTCCCTGTCTACTGCTTTTATTAATGAATGTGTTATCGGTGGAAGACTGGCTCAGTGGTAGGCTGGGAGCTGACTCCGTAGCACCAAGGCTCAAAGAACAAAACAATGGTCGTAGTAAATGAAGCCACTAAAGTATCAGAAACGTACATCAGTATCAAGCACAAAAAGCAGATTGTCGATCAGCTGAAATGACTTTGCACCTGAAAGAGAAAGGGAGATGTCTAAGGGTTTTATTTCACTCTCATGTAGGACCCTGGTTCAACTATAAATCATGTCTTCATGAAAGGACAGAACTACATTTAAATGATGTCCCCACTTTCAGCTACTCCTGCCTCACTTGTGACTTTTGTCACCGCTGCTCTTGTTTCAAGGTGACCAATAAAACACAAAGTCTCTGCAAAGGTAATGACTGGACACTCATGAGTATGGACAGAAGTCCCCGAATGAATCTGGCTTGCTTCAGTGAGATAACAAAATGACCTGTGCTTGGAAAAGCGGCTTGTACCTGCACTCCCAGCATTATGCAAAGTCAAACAGGAGAAACGCTCAGATTTCAGGCAAGTTGGGCTCCTATAATCAATCAGTCTAGACTATAGTAAGACCTATTTCAAAAACAAACAAAAACAAAAACAAAAACAGGGCAGGAATAAAAGCTAATAAAAGCGCTCGCCATGTCTGAGAACCTGAGCCCAGTCCTCAGGAGCAACATGAGGGAAGGAGAATCGCTTCCCAGGGGGCCTCTGATTGCCACATGCACATACATTAAGGTAGCCAAATTTATGCAGGTAATGTACAAACTAAACAAATGTAACTTAAAAACGAAAGATAAATGGGCCAGAGCACCTGCAAGACGGTTCGGTGGAAATGGCTACTGCCACCAAGTCTGACTAGCTGAGATCAATCCTCTGACCTCCACTCACACTCAGACAACATACCCTCCAATCCTACACAGCACATGCTTTATCTACGGTGGCGCCAGCCTATACTACCACTCCACAGTGCTGGAGGATCGTAAGTTCAAGGTCAGCCTCACTACACAGCAAATCTGAGCCCAGCCCGGCACACTGGAGAGCAGCAACAGAAAGGAGTGTCTGTGGTTTATCGTTACCTCTAATAATGTCCGTGTCCACAAAGTTCTTAAGAGACATGTCTTTCTTGGTAGAATCTGGTTCCCATTTTGAGAACGCACAGCTACCAGTTCCCTGGAAACACAAAACAGTGCATCAGTCGGTAACTTAAACCCAAACCTTCCAGGAATCGCGCGAAGCAGATGCACCTAAACTGTATACATTGAGTTCAGGCACATGTATGTACGTGTTCACACGAAAGGATGCTGGAGAATGAGCCCCCAGGGCTTTGTGAAGCTCAGTGAGCACTCTACCCCTAAGCTACATTCCCGGCCACTTCTATTCCGTTCTCAGGCGCTGTGCTGCTGTTTTCCGGGCTGGCCTCACTAAGATCCTCTTGTGTGAGCCTCCTATCGGGACGAGTCTGACACCAGGTTTGCAGGCACGGGCCTTACACCTAGAGCCATCTGTTTCTCTCAGCCTCAGAACTGACTGGAGGACTAATGAGATGGTTCGGCGGTTACGAGAGCTTGCTGTTGTGCCAGAGGACCACCCTCTACCAGTGTTCCACAACTGCCTATATCTCAACTCCAAGGGATCTGACAGCCTGTCAGGGCTTCTGCAGCATCACGTACACAAACAAACAAACAAACAAATAAAGACGAGTCTGGGAAGGACGATGAGGTACTCATACTTTGTTGCTATCTCTTGAACGTTTGAGTACACACCCTAAACATCTTACCCTAAAGAGAAAGAAACTCTCCCGACATTATAAGCATAGGCTTTTGCTTACTAAAAAAGGAAAAGAAACAAAGAGACAAAAACTATGCCTGGTGGTGTGGGTCACTCATCCCAGTGCAGAGAGGGCAGAGGCAGGAAGATGTCCCAGTAGGCCTTTGATGACCACTCTCACTGCATAACGGCAATGATTGAACAGGGGCATAAGAGAGCTAATGATTCTCGATTAGCGTTCAGAGGCATGGCCACGGGTGCCGCTCTCAACATGGAGCCTCTTTTGGTTTCTTTTTCTATGGCTTCTAAGTTGAAAGAGATGCTGAAACGTGGCTGGGCGAAGGAACAAAACTCTGCCTGATCAAATGAAACTGCTGGTACTGTGACACACACCATTGATCCCAGCATGAGAGAGGCAGAGGCAGGGGGATCTCTGAGTTCAAGGACAGCCAGGGCTACACAGTCAGACCCTGACTCAAGACACAAAAGAAAAGAGAAGAAAATTTCGGAGACAGACTGATGAAAATCAACACTGATGATCTAACACAGAGAGGGTTACTTAGTTAATTTTATAATCCTGATTTTGTAATCCCCCCATCCATTTTTTTTTTTTTGAGACAGGGTACGAGATTAGAGCAGTGTGCCACCATGCCTGGCTTGTCTCTTTTTAAATGATTTATTTTCCATTTTTATGATTTATGTGAGTGTGTATGTGCATGTGTGTGTGTGGGCACCCAGGGACCACAAGGGGGCAGCAGATCTTCTGGAGCTGAGTAACAGGCATTTGTACCAGCACAACTTAGATGCTGGGGACCAATCTCTGGTCTTCCTCAAGGGAAGCAAGGACTCTTAACCATCGAGCCTCTAGCTCTTATTTCTATTCCTGTCACATTACAAACTAATTGTACTTTAACTAAGAAGAAATGTTTCAGACAAGAACAAAAGTTATAGAAAGAATTACCCCAATTATCACAGAAGTTTCATTTGCAAATTTTCCAGATTGAGATGCCAGGAGATTGAGGCAACCAGAACTGTGGTAACTTTCAGTAGAAATAAAACTACATTTGAATTGTCCTTGCAACTGCAAAATAAAAAAAAAATTAGAGTAACACACACACACACACACACACACACACACACACACACACACACGGAAAACCATATGAAGCCATTTAAATCACTCATCTATGTTTTGAACAGAAGAGTTCCTTAGGTGTTACATTATAGCAGATCCTGTCCTATCACACAGTACAACATTCATCACAGAAACAGCCTCTACACTCACAGTAAATAAGCGTTTTAAAAGGCAATATGATTTTCTTTGCTTACCTTCTTGGCTGAATCCAAGTCTGTGTTCTCAATTGCTTCATTAAAGGAAAAAAAAAGCCATCTAAACATAGTATCAACCTACAGTTTATAGAGACTAAAAACAAGACTTGTCTCCCTTTGAGTTAGAGTGAAATTAATACACCCTAGTCAAAGGACACAAACCAGGATCCACAAGTTACTCTTTCTAATGGAGGATGTTCCCCGTGAGTTTATGGTACACCAGGCGTCAGCTAACTGCACAGAGCCCGATCAAGGGCCTCTACACCACCCTACCACCACATCTACTCAAGCCTGAGGCTCAAATGTAAAGTATTCACCAGTTCCCATCTGAGCCAGATATATCTCTTCTATCTGTCTAGATCCTGCCTTAGCCATAAAATATAGTGTATCTTAAATTTTTTTGTTTGTTTGAGATGAGATCTCTATGTAGCCCTGGCTGTCCTGGAACTATGTAGAGCAGACTGGCTTTGAACTCACCGAGGTACTCTTGCCTCTCAGAATTGGGATTAAAAACATGAGCCATACCCACCATCAAAAATAATGTAACTTAAAACACAATCCTAAACACAGGCCCTAACATGCACCTAGCAAGCAATAGACGTCAGTAAGGCTTGTGGAGACGCATGCCTCAGTTTTACCTGACTCAGGGAGACTTACGGTCCACACCACGGGGTGACTACTGATGGCTACTCCACACTGTGTTTGCTGTGTGTGATGGGTGCATGGTAGTGTAGGGACACGTGCACCGTGCTTGCACGTACAGAGGACGGAACAGGATTATCCACCTCTATTGGTCTCTGCTCTGCCTTTAGACAGGATGGCTCCCTGCACCAGGAGCGCACCGGTGCAGCTGTGCTGGCTGTCGAGCACACACTGAGGGTTCACCTGCATCTACTCTGCACCCCCAGTTAGAGTTACAGGCAGATGTATAGCTTGGACAGCTTTTTCCACAGGTACTGGGGATTTGAACTCACGTCCTCATGCTTTCTAACAAAGTGCTCTTACCTACTGAGCCATCTCACCAGTTCACGTTGTGATATTAGGTTAGCCATTTCCATGACTGTTCAGTCACTCCTTCAAAAAGCCAATTAGCAGCTGACATGGCGTTCAGTGGTGGAGCACTTACCCAGTACGCACAAGACCCTGAGTCTGCCCTTCAGTATCACAAAAAGCCAGTTATTGATGTTGTCTTTTCTTTCCAGTTAAGCTATAAACTGTTAGAAGGCTGGAACCAAATGATATTTTTCATATCCTACCAGATCCAATTAAGTGAATTCTGGATATGTCTAAGTATATATACCCCGGACCATAGGATACAACTAAATTAAAATTTTCTCAAAAGGAATATTTGAAGACTTACTCGAAAACTAATAAACCCTTTCACTAATCGATAAGGAAACACTACTTTACCTTGTTCAATTTGTGAAAGCTGGAGGTTTGTAATGTAAAAAAATCCGTTGTTCGTCAGAAGCAACATATAATAGGTACCTGGTAAAGTAAAATCAAAGCCAGTTTCTATAAAAGGCAGGTGGACAGGAGATCCAAAGCAATACTGGGAACCAGCTCTGAACTCTCTCAACCAGGGCTGGGGCGATGGGTCAGGAGGTAAAGGTACCGGTTGCCACATTGATAACCGGAGACCCACAGGGTACAAAGAGAGAAGAGAATCAAGTCCCACAAGTTGTCCTTTGACATCTACTACTTTGACCCCCACTAGTGGGTCGGAGGAATGTGGTCCTGGGAACATACACACACACACACACACAGAGGCACACACACAGAGGCACATGCACAGGCACACACACACAGGCACGCACACACTGACTAAACCTAACACATATTTTAAAGGACTGGAATGAAGGAGAAAAGCTAAGATTCAGCTCTTCAAGGTGTTATTTCCCCCTAGAAGAGGGATACCTCCTATTCCCCGCAGTGCTCTCTGTTCCCTAACAAACCAGCACTCACTCTGCTCAAAAAAGAAAAAACCCTGTGCTGGGTGTGGAATCCTTAGTCTTTAGCCCCAGCAGGAGGCAGAGGCCAGTAGCTCTCTTTGAGGGCAGCCTGGTTGGTGTATTGAGTGAATTTCAGGCCAGCAAGGGCTACATAGTGAGACTCTGTCTCAGAAAGAAAACAAACAAAACAAAAAAAGCAAAGATTTCTTTCTTATATTAATTGTATTTACAGAAATCTACCATGATTTAGGTAGCACAACAATTAACTTACAATGCTTATTGAACATAAATGTGAATGCTTGATTGGGTATCCATCAAAAACCATGCCAAAAAAAAAAAAAAAATTCAAAGAAACTTACCTTCATTTGAACCATCTTTCTCAATAACGAGACTCCGGTAAGTACGCTCATCCTCGGCTTTCTCCACAAAGGCCTAATTGCAAACGGATTCCAAATAGCAGGAGTAAATCGAGATAGGCAGCTGCTAGGAGGGAGTTTGCTGTTCACACCCTACTCATCGACTAATGTCAGCCATAACAGACCACATCCTAAATCAGCGGTTCTCTTTCAAAAAGTCTCTCATGCTGTGGTGACGTAAAATTATTTCATTGCTACTTCATTCTGTTAGGAATTGTAATGTAAATGTCTGAAACGCAACCCCTGAGGCGTCTGAGATCCACGGATTTGAGAACTCAGTACCTAAACCCCAGCGAGCATGCGCAGTGTCTCCAGCGCGCCGCTTTTCACTTTTGAGTTGACTCCGTATAATTTTACAGTCTGCTTCTTAGATTTAACATAACAGAATTTTTTTTTTTTTAACTTTTAAACGCAGGCTAAGTGAATGCTTGCTGGACTTGCTGTCTAAGAGGTTAGGCGAGGAGGGAAGCGCGGCCCTTACCTTGGTGAACAGAGTTCGCTTCGATGTTACATAGATAAGATGAAAGTTGCCGCTTCTCTCCCCCACAAAGAGAAACTTTCCTTCTGGACACAGGCCAACCACGTCCACGTCAGTGTCTGAAAATTTCAAATCCAAGTTACGGGCGATTTTCAACAATCCGTAATTTCAGTTTAAAAAGTGGAAATCTGCATACCAAAAAAGTCAATAATTTATACCAATCTCTGCCGGACATGGCGGTGTATGCCCATAACCCCAACATATGAGCAGCAGACAGGATTGAAAGGGCTTCTCTGTGTAGCCCTGGCTGTCCTGGAACTCGCTCTGTAGATCAGGCTGGCCTCAAACTCAGAGATCCGCCTGCCTCTGCCTCCCCACTGCTGGGATTAATAGCTTAAGGAAGACCACAAGCTTAAAGGCAGCCTGGGTTAAAAAAAATGATCGTGTCTAAAACAAAAAAATCACCACCACCGACAAAACAGTAAGACATGAAAATCTTTCAAAATATTTCCACTGAATTTCAGGATAATCACTGACCCGTCACTTAAAACTCATTTAAATTTTTATTTTTAAACTGTGACTCTAGAGCCAGACCTGAGAGCACATGACTTGAATCCCAACACTCTGGGGGCAGAGGCAGGAGGATCTCTGTAAATTTGAGGCCAGCCTGGTCTACAGAATGAGTTCCTGGACAGCTGGGGCTACACAGAGAAACCCTGTCTCAAGGAGAAAAACTGACTCTTTTTTTAAAAGATGTATTTATTTCTATTTTATGTGTGTTTTGCCTAAACATTGTGTCTGTGTCTGTGGAAGGCATCAGATCCCTGGAACTGAAATTACGAGCCCCCATATTAAGTGATGCAAACCAAACTCAGATCTTCTGCAAGAGTAGTCAGTGGTCTTAACAGATGAGCCTTCTCTCTACCTCTTTAAAGAATGTTTTTAACATACAGTATTACTACATAACCTAGGCTGACCTGGGAACTTGGTATCTAGTCCAGGCTAGCCTATAACTCTCATTTCTCCAGATTCAACTTCCAAAGTTTCACACCATAATCAAATTCATTATTAAATCCATGCTAACTCAAACAATTATTTCACGCGTGTATTCTAAAAGATTATAATACTGTGATCTATCCTAGAACTAATAGGAACTTGGCAACCTACCCTCCTCCCTTGCACAAACCAAAAGCACATACGAGATTAGGAACTTGAGTACACATGAGTTCAAACATCAGGATTCAGAAATGTAACTAGGAGGACAAGTTGTTTGAATAAATACCACAAAAAACAACCAAAAAAATTAAGTACTTGCTTACATGCATGCAGCCTCTTAGAAATTCTGAGGCAAGGTTTTATGTCGGCATCCTTTGAACATCTTGACAGGGTTTCTCTGTGTAGCCCTGGCTATCCTGGAATTCACTCTGTGGACCATGTTGGTGTCAAACTTAAGATATCTGCCTGCCTCTGCCTCCTGAGTTCGGGCTTCAATGCGTGCAGGACATGGCCCAATTCTTATAAACAGTGGATGGAAGGAAACAGGGCAACAGAAATCGGTATGGACCCTCGTTGACCCTCGGGCACTTCACTGCCAGACTTACCGAATATAAGAAACAGCTGAAGGGATCTGCATGTACTGTCAAGCAGTATCACTGACTGGTCTGCCACGATTATGAACCCATCGCTTAAGCTGCATGCTTGGATCTTGGGACTCAGTGAGGTCTGTGGGAGGGGAGGGCAGGACCACAAGTAAAATGATTTCAGATAAGCGTCACGATACTTAACAGCATCGTCAAAAGCCCCGGTGTGGTGGTGGCATGAGTTTGGTTTCAGATCTCAGGACAAGGGACAGAGACGTGTATTTTACAAACTAAATATGTGACAAAATATTCTGCGACACACGTGATTAAAATCAGATGAATTGGGCTGGAGAGATGGCTCAGCAGTTAAGAGCACGAACTTTTCTTCCAGAGGTCCTGAGTTCAAATCCCAGCAACCACATGGTGGCTCACAACCACCTGTAATGGGATCCGATGCCCTCTTCTGGTGTGTCTGAAGACAGCTACAGTGTACTTATGTATAATAAATAAATAAATCTTAAAAAAAAATCAGATGAGTTATTGAAATGGATAAAAATGATTACACAATCTACTTTGTCACTCGAAATAGAGAACCGCCTATACACCTCTTGGCAACCAAATTCTTCTTCTTGGACCCCATAAAAGGAATTCCCAAACAAGAGGTCTTGAGTTCCCTTCATCCAGGGGGCCGCTTCTTTCTCGCAGAACATTCTAGTCTTTTTTGCTTTGCTTTGAATAAACTCTCCTTGCTACTTCTGTAAACCTGGGTAAAGTCACTATTTTCAAGTTTGGGAAATAGGAGGAGAACGCAGAAACACAGGTCTCTAACTACCAGTCACAAGAGTACTTAACTCAGTAAAGAAGGGATAGACTGGGTCAGGGACGGTGTTGAAATAATATTTAACTACTAAATCCTGGCAGTATGTCTGCCACCCACCTCAAGGGTTTATGCTCCCGAGGGAAAGACCCACACGGCCTTTATATTTTGAAATGCCTTAAACAGCACAATAGCTGGGCCAACCTCCGTGTGGTTTGTCCACCTCTCCTCTGGGCCACACTTTCCCAGCTCCTCCAAATGGAATCTACTCTCCTCCATGGAGGGGATTTCTCTCCTCTCCTCCCTCTCAGTCCCAAGCCTGGGAAATTCCAAAGAGTGCTCTGTCTGTCCTTCTAAGCTATTGGCTGTTGGGATTTTTATTTACCAATCAGAACAACCTGGAGGGCAGGGTCCCTCCTATGTGCAGATTCTCTCGGGTAAGCAATTTTTGGGATCCAAATTAACATTTGCATACCAGCAGTTTTAGGCAGCCTAGTATAGGAGGGAGCCCTAGTGTCCAACTCTACTGGGAATGTCAAGTCCCAAGCAGACAGCAGGTAATTCTTTTTTTTTCTTTGTTTTTTGTTTTGTTTTGTTTTGTTTTGTTTTTTGAGACAAAGCTTAAAGGAGGTAATCCTTTTTTTTTTTTTTTTTTTGGTTCTTTTTTTCAGAGCTGGGGACCGAACCCAGGGCCTTGCGCTTCCTAGGTAAGCGCTCTACCACTGAGCTAAATCCCCAGCCCCAGGAGGTAATTCTTTATATCAACTTATATACTATTCCTAAATGGTGGTATTTTTGTTTTAGTTTTGAGACAGTGGCTGGTCAATGTTGCCTTAATTGGCCTGGACACATTACATGACTCAAGCTGTCACCCTCCAGATACTGGATTACAGACACAAGCCGCCCAATCCAATTCTGCTCACATCCACCCTCCCCGTGCTAAACATCAAGAGGAGTCAAGAAGGGCTCATCCTTGGACAAACTGCTCCTGAGATGACCCAGGCGAAAAGTGGATGCCAATTCCCTCCAGTCTGACTGAGGCTTGATTCAAAGTCAGCACAGAACCTTTACCTTCTCAGAGGAGATCTTCCCAAGCAAGTCCACCTGGTACAGTGCAGTCACGCTTTCTTTTCGTGAGCCAACATTGAGGAATCCACTTCCCGTGTCATCGCTGGTTAGCAGCTCGATATTGTTCCACATGTCCCCAAGACTGTCCTTCAGAGGAAGGAAGGCGCCACGATCTCCCTGGAATGACAGACCACATTATTTCTGTGTGTAGGATTTAGCTCTTTGGGAAATGAAGTCTTACTCAAAGAACAAAACCCAAAACTTAGGACTAATAAATTAAAAAAAAAACAAAAAAAAAAAAAAACAAAAAAAACCTAACTTTGGCTTCAATGTTGTATCTGGGGTTGTCACACATTTTGGCTCAGTGAAACGAATGGGCAAGCATTATGATTAGCACCAGAGCATGCTGAACTGCCTTACCCACAGGTCAGTCTGACCTCACCAACACAGCCTGCAGCTTGTACCCTTTTGTGGCCTAAACATCTAAATTATCCAAAGTTTTCATTTGAAATAGACCGTGAATCAGCATAAGTCCAGGTTCTAAAGTCAGACCGGGTTATCTCAGGATGAACGCTTAGTCGCTCACTAGAACAAATTATTACCTGGGTGTTACTGGCACATACCTTTCTTTAATCCCAATACTCAGGAGACAAGGGTGGATCTCTGAGTTTGAGGCCAGCCTGGTCTACAGAGTGAGTTCCAGGACAGTCAGGGCTACACAGAGAAACCTACCAAAAACTACAAAAAAAAAAAATATATATATATATATATAAATTTATATATAACATATAAGTTTAAAAGAAGAATGAAGAGATTAAGAAAAGCTAAGCAAGAACTGAGAGGAGGAGGCGCTCTAAGAGAGGAACTGCAGTGGTCTTTCAGAAGTCATCACTCTATTTCAAAGCCCATTTATAATGCAATGCTATTCTCTAAGTAAGTAAATAGTAAGTAAGTTTTTGTCTTTTGGGGAGTATGCAACTCCGTTGGTAGAGCGAGTGGTTGCCCAGCATGCAGGAACCCTTACCCCCAGCACTGCATAAACCAGTTGTGATGGTACACCGAAGGATCACAAGTTCAAAGGTCATTTTGGGATTGGAATTCAGCCTGGACCCTGGCGTAATGGAGCACACATTTAATCCCTGTGCATAGGAGGCAGAAGAAGTTGTACCTCCGTGAATTTGAGTCCAACTTGGTCTATTTAGTAAGTTCTAAGGCAGAAAGAGTTATAGAGTGAAACTTCATTGCCAAACAAAGGAGGAATTAGGTTTCTGTTCATATGTGCTGCTGGCTTGGGACACAGGGTTTTGTGCATGGCAGAGGTGCTCTATCCCGGCTCTGGCCTGTCCTGAGTTGGTTTCTGCTGTCATCAAAAGCTACACCTGGAGGTTGGGGATTTAGCTCAGCGGTAGAGCGCTTGCCTAGCAAGCGCAAGGCCCTGGGTTCGGTCCCCAGCTCCAGGGGAAAAAAAAAAAGCTACACCTGAAACCCAGAAGAGATTGTTGACTACTGTGCATCAGGCACAATCCTAAGAGCTGTTCTAAAAGGATACAATTATCAATGAGACAGAAAAATGTCATTGCAGTTTACCCTTTTTATTTGGGGGGAGACAAGGGGTAGGGGGAGACGGGACAATATCACGTAAATATCACGTAGACCAGACTGGTCTCAAAACGTGCTATGTAGACCAGGATGATCTGGTTTATGTGCTGCTGAAGTTCGAACCCAGGCCCCAGGCTAGAGAAGCACTCTACCAGCTGACTTAACATTCCCAGGCCTGAGGTTTAAGGTCTTGTGGGAACAGTAACGACAGAATGGTTGAACACTGTGTCAAGTATTTTTATGTTTGGCAATTTTATCCATTTCAATCTTGCAACTTTGACTATACTTTAGGAGTTTAATCCCTGATAACAGTTAAATAATAGACCACAGTTTCTGAAAGTAAGTTTAAAGCTAGTAAATTGACTCAAATACTGTCTGCTTTCCATAGATAGTCTCCCAACAAATAAATGCTCATATTAGTACAACAGCAAAGATAAATGGAGGACGATTTAAGAAGTGCTTGTTTGGAAAAAGAAGTGCCGAGATCTGAATGACAGGAAACCAACTATGTAAGATCAAGAATGGTGACTGCAATCACTGAGAAGGGTGCGAAAGCTCAGAGGCTGGAGAGTTTAGGCAGCTATGGAGGCACACCAAAAGTGGAAGACGGTGAGACTAAAGTAAACCCGTTAAGACTAAATCTTCTATCTAGTGCAAGAGAGAAAGCAAACGGGTGATAAGCACAGAGATTCTGGCATCCCTGACTGCGGGAAGAGAGCAGATGAGCCGATATAAGATCATGAATCAGATGAAACACTGTCGATGAAGCTATCCACGAAAGCTCAGAAGGCCTGTCGTCTAGAATCCGCTCCAATTTACCTCCCGCCGACACGTATAGAGCACTGAACACTGAAAGGGACTGAAACCCCTGCTCTTTCCACCTCACACGCCTCCCGCTCCCCTTGAGCAGCGCGGTTGACTTCTCACCTGCAGCTGAAGAAATTAAAAGAGAATTCTCAAGTGTTTCACACTTCTTCCTTACTGACACAACCGCCCCTACTCATTTTAGGTTCCCTGCCACTGATTTGATTTGGCGGGAGAATACCGCGCCCAACCCCTTTTACGGAGGCCGGAGCAGGCCAAAATTCGCTCAAATTTGAACTAGGAAACCGCCCCGCCCTACACTTAAATTGAATCCTAGCTACCGAGAACCCATTCTGGGACCTATTCTTGGCCCCACCCACTTCATGGGCTTAACGCCACGCCCTTTGAAAGACTAACCAATCACCGCCTCGATCTGCGTTGTTATAGAAACTCTTATCACCACCCACTTTTTTCCCAGCAAGCTGCGCGCCCGGTCGGGCCTCATCCCTTTTGTGCCATCCGGGTCTCTCGCGCAAGAGATTTAGTCTGTGGCGAAGCTTCGAGGCGGCCAGTACTGTTGAGTGCGACAAGCAGAGGCGCCGCCTTAGCGGCCTGGACTCAAAAACAATGGCGGTAGGTACTAACTGGAGCTTGAAGTCCAGGCTATTTTTTTGTTTCTTTACACAGAGTCGGGGAACAGCTATAGGGGCTGTTGTCCGTGCTTGTGTGTGGACAAAATGGCGCCGCGGCCGCTTTCTGCGCTCGCCATCATGGCTTCCTGCAGCAGGGAGGGGGAGGTAAGGCGGTCTGGATGGGGGTGGGGAGTCGCAGGGAATGGCTTTTTTTCCCCAGAACTTTCCTCATCACTTCCCTTACTCAATATTTCTTCAGAAACCCTCCGAACTGTGGGATTTATCTCATTGACCCAGACTAGTATTATGCGTTGAGTTTCATAAGGCTTCTGAGTTCATCCTTTACGCTTTATCGCGCTTGGCCGGAAAGGAAAAGAGACCAGACGTATCCTCTGGGACGTACGGGGTCAAAACGGCAATCTCTTTAAAACGCAGTGTATGAGGAGACCGTACTTAATTTATTTTTTTTGAGCGAACCCTTAGTGATAGGGTACTTATAATTTTGTGAACCTTCTTGGTTAGAACTGGGATTCTTTTAAACAGCAAAAAATTGTCTAATTATCCAATTCCATTCCCTGTTACTTATGCTTTAGAGCGACTTGTGCTAGGTGGGGTTTTTTGGGTTTTTTGGGGTTTTTTTTTTTTTTGTTTTTTGAGACAGTTCTGTCCTGAAACTCGCTCTGTAGACCAGGATGCCGCTCCCCCACCATCCCACCCCCAATTCCCCACCCTCCGAACTCTGAAGTCTGAGAACCGCAGCATTGTTTAAGACCCCTTCCTGACCCATATGGAAGCCGTACCTAAGAAACCTGAACAGGAAGCCTGCCTGGTTACTACTATGCCCATTTCTTGCTGATTATCAAGTTTTAACTTCATATTGTAAATAAGGCTTACTTTTCCTGATAGATGGAATATTTGAAATTAGAATGGTACCGGTAGTTTTTCTGCATCTCACTGACTACCTTCTGTCTAGTTGAATTTAGAATGATTTTTTTTTTTATGAGTTTTCAAAGAGTAGGAAAGCTTTTTAAAATTGTGGGATTCATTCTTCTCTAAGTAGTGTCTTGGGCTTCTTAGTATACTTCAAGAGTAGTCTTGTTTTTCTTGTGTTCCATTATTTTAAGTGAAATTCAGTTACTCGATTTCTTCAGTGTCTTCCACTGTAAACCTAGATAGTCCTCCTGAGAACTGGCCTAGTTTTAAATTTGCTGCTTACCTTTCTTTCTGAAAAGAGATTTGTATACTGTGCTTCAGCTGTCATCTAGGGTTCTCACAATTTAAATATGGAAAACGGGTGGCTTATAGACGCAGTGATTAAGAACAGTGCAGTTTGCAGACAGTGTTTATATGGATTTCTCCTAACCTGAAGTAAAGCCCAGTAATTGATACTTGGGCTTTCAATCTCCGGGGGGGAGGGGGGACACCTAGTATTTCATGTGTTTAATGATGAGGTGGGTTTTATTCTGTAGTGTGCTTTGTATGTGAAATGACTAATATCCTGTGTCACACAGTGGTTCCTCTGTTACCAGGCTTCTGAGCTTGCTACAGAAAAAACATCACTGGACTAAACGTCTTTTTCCATAGTTTTCAGTTCTGGTGTTGGTTTTCGGGAAAAGTGAGTGTCTTCAGTGGGATCCTAGCAAGTGAGAGGCTGTAGCTGGAGGTTGAAAAGTTTGAGGGCAGCTTTGGACCACAGACATCTCAGCTTGGGAGGAGGGGTGTGTGGTTTGTTTGAAGTGCTTTTTAAGCTGAGAAATACTCATAGGCCAATCTGAGGTCCTTAAGGATAGAGAGAACAAAAATGGAAATGTTCTTTGCAACATTGTCATCCTTAGTGTAATAGAGCAGCATGTATTACTAGGAAACAGTAAAGACAGGGAGATTATAGTATTTTAGGAGAGTCAGCTATTGTCTGGAATGCTTTCTTTCTGTATCTTACTGTTCTCTATTGAGCTACAAAGCTACAATTGGTAGCTTATCACATAATTTATGCATTTCACCTCCAATCATAAGTTTGTCCTTTTAATTGTGTGTCCTTAGCTGCTGAACCACCTTTCCAGTCCTCAAATCTGCTTATTTTGTATGTTTTATTGTTGTGGATTCTGGTATCTGTTTTGACCCTTTTTGTGCCCCAGTAAAATAATACACTTCCTCTATTTTGGTACTTCTGAACAAATCTTCCCAAGGGAAAAGTTGGTCATGTTTCTCCCTGATGAAGACTGTAGTTATTCGCTCTGAAGTCCTAAATGAGAAGTTGGTAACACTTGGTGGAAGGAGCACCTGGGAAATATTCTTGGTTTCATAGGTATTACTGTTTGCTTGCCTTTACCAGGCTTTTTAAATATGAAAAATTATTCTTCAGCTGAGCTCAGCAACACACGTTGAGGCAGGCAGATACCTGGGTTTGAGTCCGGCCTGGTTTGCATAGTGAATTCCAGGCCAGTCAGGGCTACATAAAGAGACCTTGTCTCAAGGGGATTGGGAGGCTGGGGGGATGACTCAAGAATTGTACAGAACAGTAATGTAGTTTGCTAGCTCCTGTCCTGAGTCATCTGCTCTCTGGGTGAACAGATTTATTTTCCTATTATCGTCTCTAGTCAGATACCTTACCACCTCACTACAGACAAGTTCAAAGCTGTTTCCAGTGCCTCTTATCAAAGTTCAACTAAATGTTGGGCTTGGTGACGGGCAATATCTGTGATTTCAGAACTCTGGAAGTAGGAGGGTCAACTTGTCTTGCCTGTATGAGATGCCATCTCAGAATCAAACTCAACTCAAAGGAACTTTTAGATTTTAGTGTATCCTTGAAGATGCTTTCTAATTTTCCAGTTTAAATGAGTTTCTTTAGTATTGCTTTTCTTTTTAATTATTTTAACATTTCATACATTGATCAATAGTGTTAATATATCTTTTCTACCCCTCTTTAGTAATACTATGGTAAAACATTTGGATCACAGAGTTGTCAGAAATAGGGTTGGATAGTGGGGTCCCCGCCTCCACCACCGACCCTGGTGATTTGATACTGAGCTTCAGGTATAGGTAGCTAGTGCTTCTACCACTGACCTACATCCTCAACCAGAAACAGCTTTAGTGATGGAGTTACAATTGAAATTCATTTCTTACTCATTTATTCATGAGTTTCTGTGCAGGTTGCTGATGGGAGTACAGATAGGTGGACTTCTGTAAGCTAGAAAATGACAACAAATTGAACCTTAGGTAAATTGGGTCTCTGAAAATATGTGTGCTATTGTGTCTTTTGTCTCAGTCTTGTAAGTGCTGGGGTTTAGCTCAGTGATGGAGAACTTGCCTGACAGGCATGAGACCCTGGGTTTAATCTTTAGCATTGAAAAGAAGTTTATATTGTAATATTGCCTATAAAATGCTTTAACGTGGAAACGGCTTGATGTTTCCATAGCCCAGAGCATAAATACGGAGAGGCAGAACATGTTTTGCTGTACCTCTGTGCCAAGGGGATATTTTCATTAAAGAAGGTTAATTAGGTTCTCAGGTAAGGTAATTTTCTGCTTATTCTTTTATAATCTAGAAATACTCCCTCTGCTGCTTTAATATCCTATAGTTTTAAGTACCTTTCTACTTTTAACAGCTCATTTTAAATAGCTTTTTAATAATAATGAACAACAATTTGATTACTGGCAAGCATCTAAAGTTTTATAGTTTCTTTAAATATTTACTGGAATTACCCACAGTCCAGTCCTTTACATCTGTTACTTTACCACACATACATCCACTTGGAAACCAGCTGTTTGGGTTGTTTTTTTCTGGTAAAATTCAAATGTCTTCATTCCTTGCCCTTTTAAAAACTAGGAGATGACTGGAAATGCAATTATAAACTTTGATGATTTTTGTTTTTTAACTTTTAGGCTATTGATACAGAACGAGATGGATTAGCCCCAGAAAAGACATCGCCAGATAGAGAAAAGAAGAAAGAACAGTCAGATATATCTGTTTCTCCTAGAGCCTCAAAACATCATTATTCAAGGTCGAGGTCAAGGTCAAGAGAAAGAAAACGAAAGTCAGGTAAGGATTTTAATGGGATAAAATGTTGTCTGGATAGTGGTATGTTCTACATTTGTTTTACACTCTAACTCTTTAACTATGAGTTGTAGCACCTGCATGGGGAGTTTTGTTTTTTCTAACATCACTAAGGCTAGAACCCAGTGCTCTACAGTTAGTCCCTTAACATTTACTTGCCCTGTAATACAGTATGTCTGAAGCAAGTTAGATATTTCCAAATGCTTGGTATTGGTTTCTCCTTTCAAAAAAAAAAAAAATGAAACCAGCCAAGCATGGCATACACCTGTGATTCCAGCCCCTAAACACTGAGGCGGAGCCATTATGTAAGGACAAGGACAGCATGAATTATATTGAAGTTCCCAGCCAGCCCAGGTGAAACAGTGAACACTGTCTTTATACACCAAAGGAGGGTAACTAGTGTGGAAGGCTATTTAAAGAAAGCAATGACTTCAATTGGTAGACTGCCTAGCTTACGCAAGGACCTAATGTCGTAAAGTTAACAAACAAAAGTGAGAAACAAAAGAGTAATTTGTTTAAAAGCTATAACTGAAGCTTAGTCATATGTTGGTGTATGTTTAAATTTATTGGACATTGTGATCACTTTTAAATTAAACATTTGCTAGCTTGTGATATTACAGGGGAATCAAAAGTTAAGAGTCAAGTCTGGGCTACATATATATAAAACCTTGCCTCAAAACAACAAAAATAAGAAAATGTCTAGCTAACATCCATTTGACTATACAACAGCCTGGCTGTTAATTTCAAAATGAGTCTCTAATCTAGATTAACCTCCTGTGTGCACAGCCCAAACTTGGTTTGAGTTTCGTTTATGTGCACATATACATGTCCACATATGTGTGTGGATAGAGTATATTTATTTAGTATGAGAGTGAGAGCAAGTCTGTGAGGGCCAGGACTTGACATCTGGTGAGCTCTTCGTGTGGGTAAGGCACATAAGTGCAATCCTGACAACTACACTAAACCTTCAAAGCCCCATAGAAGTGAAAGGAGGGAACTGACCTGCAGGTGTGGACACGCGTTGTAAGAGACTGGCTAGGCTGGGTGCACAGGGAGAAACAGGCCCCAGCCAGCCTTGGTAATTTAGGAAGTAGTTGTTTTGTTTTGCTTTGCCTCCCCCTTCCCCCTTACGTTTTCAATTCAAACCTGGACCTTGTTATGAAAGTCCTGTACTACAGATCTTTTTATTGTTATATCGTTATGTGTTACATTGTTATTTGTGTATCCTCATGTGATTGGGTTTTGTGTGTGTTCACAGATAATGATGGGAGAAAGCACAGGAGCCGGAGCAGAAGCAAAGAGGTAATTAATACTTTGTAGTGAATAGGTGCTTTACAATTCTTATAAAGTATCTGGTAGAAATGTTTTTGTGCCTATTTGCCATTGTCAAGGTAAGTACCAAAACTTGAAATTTAAAAGGTTATTTGGGTTTTTAAATAAGCATGATTTGGATTCATCATTTTTTCAAGAAGATAGTTGTTTATATGGAAAGTACCTTCAAAAGCTATTAACTTTTACTATATTGTGAAAATATTCACAATAAAAATATATGAAGAATAAACTGGATTTTTAGGCCTGTGATACAGAGCTTCCATTAATCCGAGGTCCCAGGTCTCCTTATCCTTGACAACTGCTCAAGCTTTTTAACTAGCGGTCGTCATTAACCAGACCCTATTTGTCAACTACTTTTTCTTTATTTGAAAGTACTGAGTTTTCTTTCTTTCCTTTAGTGAATAGTTCAGTGAACCTAATACTATTACAGTAAAAATGTAAGGGACAGTTGGAGAGGTGACATTCACAGTAAAGTCTTAGGAAAAACAAAGGCAGCGGCTGCACTGCAGAAGAGCTAACTTGCCTCACTGACCTGAGAAGATGAGCACTGAGCTACCCAGGAAGATAATTAGCAGTGAGAAAGGGAGAAAAGCCTCAGGGGGCTGGGCAAGGGACTCCTAAAACAAATGTGGGCAGGGACTTCACCTCTTCCCCTAATGGAAGCTCTGTTAAGTTTTTAATTTAGGAGAGTTTTTGTGAAAATGACTATTTTGTTTAGCTCACATGATAACATTTCTATAATAAATCATACTCAGCGTGCTAATGCGCGAAGAGACTGAACTGAAGACGCTGCAGACTCAGATAGCAAAATAATAACCTACTCCATGATAAGGTAACTATTAGTCATTCAAACTCCTATTTCCCTTAAATAAATATATCTTAAATCAGTTAAGGGTTATAATGTTTTATAAAATTAATAGTAATGTTATGCTTGTGAACTGATTTAAAATAAACTCTTAAAGTTTCTGGAAATTTTACCATTTAAAGCTTTTCTAGTTTACCACTATATAGCAAACTTGAGAATGTGAATAGAGAGCTGGCCATGAAACTAAGGTTTGGCTTGTGCCTCCAGGTCTCTTATTTTTCTGCAAAATAAGAAGTCACTGTCATCATTTTCAGATGTGTTGTGCATGTTCCAAAATGATTGACTGCTTTTTTGGTTTGTTTATTTTTTTTTACTTTGTTTTTAAAGTTAACCTCAAGTCAAAAGGAATATGCTGTGGCCTGTTGTAGACACACCCATGTGGTTACGTGAGGTGGTGGCCTCGGTAGCACTCAGGCAAAGAATGGGATCCAGGCCCAATGCATTACTGTGAAGCTTTGTGTTTCAGCTCTTGTTTCTATGAAATAGGAGAAAACCATTTAGAGGATCCGAGTTTCTATTAGATTATTTAAATTTTAATTACCCTGAATTGTATGAGATTTTAAGCTTTAAATACAAGGTGGGTTTTCCAAGTTTGGGTTGGGAAATTTGACATTTGGGTGGCAGATTTGAGATTCGATCATTCATTTAACTTCAAAGTATGTGTTTTATGTCATAGGAATTGTTACCCCTGATTTACTTTTGGTTTTTAATTTAAAATGATAAGTTATTTTCCACCCTGGGTTCATAACATGTAGTAGACCTCTAAGCCTGTTGGAACTGGTGCCAGCTAGGTGGTTGCTCCACTTTTTATAGAGATGGAAAGATGAGGTCTTTGGAGAGAATGTGGCTAGTTAAGGGGGGATGTTGCTACTCGGCCTAATTTAAAATAGCAGGAAGTATTAAGCTTTGGTTACAGTGTACTTTTCTGCTTTGTTTGAAGTGCATTTTTAATACACTTCTTTGTTTTTACCTGTTATCTCCTCTCTTTTTGCTGTTACTGGGAATTGTGCCTAGGACTTTATACATGCGAGTGAAATGCTCTGCTACTGAGCATTCCATAGTCCTGTTTTTACTTCACTGCTGTTTTATGGGTTTATGTTATTTTATTTTTTTATTCTTTTAAGATCGGATTTTTCTGTGTAATGGCCCTGGCTGTCCAGGAACTTGATTTGTAAACCAAGCTGGTCTCACAGGTATCCACCTGCCTCTGCATCCTGAGTGCTGGGATTAAAGGTGTGAGTCACCACTCCCAGCTGGTTTTTAACTGTTAAAATTGTTTGAATAGTTTAAATTGGATTTAGAAGTGGGTTTTGGGGTTTTTGGTTTTTTTTTTTTTTAATGGGGAGTCTATTTAAGATTGGCTTTTCATTATCTGTCATCTATTTTTGAAAGCATTGTTTTTAAAATACTAAAGGAACAAACTGCAGTTTTGTGTCTTAAGGAAGTTGTAATTGCTATGCAGCCTTTAGGGATATGAACCTAGATTTTACTTGCCACACGTCCCTAAGGTTACTAATGTTGCATCACAACATTTTTGTTTACTGATGCCCATACTAACTCTTTTTGTTGCACTATTTTCCTGAAAGAACCAACTTCTTGTTAAAACAGGCAAGAAGACATGAATCCAAAGATAAGTCCTCTAAGAGACACAAGTCTGAGGAGCACAATGACAAAGAACATTCTTCTGACAAAGGAAGAGAGCGATTAAATTCATCTGAGAATGGTGAGGACAGACATAAACGCAAAGAAAGGAAGTCGTCACGGGGCAGAAGTCACTCGAGGTCTAGATCTCGTGAGAGGTAACTAGTTTTGCTGTTGTAGTGTTGTGCCTTCCAGTAGCTTTAACTTAGAGTTTATACCTAGACTAGCATTCTATGTGTGTAGTCTTAAACGGAATGCCATTTCTTGCTATCGTGATGTGATTCTTTTTCGCTGATAACTAAAGGCTTTAGTAGACAGTGCTTGTGTCCAAAGCTCTGGGATCAGCATTGAAAGAATAATGCTTTGAGGATTTTTCATGAACCTAAAAGTAGCTTCCAAGGGGCTGAGAGATGGTTAACACATTTAATTAGTGGCTAAATGACCTTTAACTGCTTCAGTTATCTTGAATCGGTTATATTATTAAACTTTATTAAGCCAAGAACTACTATTCTTTAATAGAATTAATATAGAAATTGTTCCCTCTAACATCCGGTTTATATTTTCTTTTGCTGTTTTTGGGGGTTGAGGATGGGGATGAGTTTCTCTGTGTAACTTCCATTCCTGGGTGAATAGACCAATCAGGCTAGCCTCAAACTCAGATCCATGTGCCTTTCACCTTTTAAAGAAACTTGCTAATTTTTGAGTCAAGGGTCACTCTAGCACAAGCTATCGATTGACCTCAAACTTCTGAGCTACTATTACTAGTATATATTACTGTACCCCATCATTTGACAGGCTTCAGAATTCAGTTGTCCCAGTGTTCCTCAAGAGTGCTGGGTTATAGTATTTAGTTAAACAGCTTTGTGAAAATGGGGTCATGATTCAAATATGTAGGCTGTTGCTTTAGTACATATAGGCATTTTGCATTCCTGTATGTGTCACATGTGTGACTGGTGTCTATGGAGACCAAAAGAGCATTGGATTCCCTGGAACTGGAGTTAGGTGCAGTGGGCATTCAGAACCCTCTGGAAAAACACTGAGCCATCTCTCCCACCTGCTCTGTTATGTTTCTAATGATGTCAGAATCAGCTAGATCAGTGACGACCAATGTGTATTCTCTGGAGTGTTTTTCATGTGCCTGGTTCAGTATTATTACCATTGCAGTGAGAGACACCAATTTTAGCCAGCAGAGCATATTTCAAATTAGATCAAAGCTGATAAGTTTACAAGAATGACGATTCGTGGGCTGGAGCGATGGCTCAGCAGTACTGACTGCTCTCCCAGAGGTCCAGAGTTCAATTCCGAGCAACCTCGTGGTGGCTCACAACCATCTGTAATGGGATCTGATGCCCTCTTCTGGTGTATCTGAAGATGGTGACAGTGTACTCATATACAATAAATAAAATCTTTTTTTTTTTTTTTTCTTTTTTTCGGAGCTGGGGACCGAACCCAGGGCCTTGCGCATGCTAGGCAAGCGCTCTACCGCTGAGCTAAATCCCCAACCCCCTGAGTCTACTTGTTAAACTAGCATGTAATTCACACTTTTAATAACAAGTCAGGATTTAAAGTGAATCCTCCTGCAGAGTTCGTTTTGTTTTGAGTAGGGATTGTTTGTTTTTTCCCCCAATTTATTTTTTGGTCCTCTTTGACGCCATCTTCCTGCCTTAGGTGCAAGGAAGAGCCCAACCAACAATATCTATTGAGGTGGCTGGAGGTGAAGAAAACTCCCTTTCCTATCCTGTTATATAAAGAATCTCCTGTCTTGATAGCATATTTTGGGGTTTTGGTTTAACATCCTTATATGGTATAGAATGGATTTTTCAGGAATTATGTATGTCTCTGCCTGGGATATGTAGTAAGAACCTGCACTTAAAAGGGGAGCGATCCGTGAGTGATCACAAGTTTGTGCACTTGAATTTCAGGCGCCATCGCAGTAGAAGCAGGGAAAGGAAGAAGTCTCGGTCAAGGAGTAGGGATCGGAAAAAATCTCGATCCAGAAGCAGAGACAGGAAGAAGTCAAGATCCAGAAGCAGGGATAGAAAACGGAGGATCAGAACACGTTCCCGGTCAAGATCCAGACACAGGCATAGGACTAGAAGCAGGAGCAGATCACGGAGTCGAAGTCGGTAAGTGTTCGTTATCCTGAGGAAAGTATGGCAGACTCCTTGCTGCTCAGCTTTTCTCAGAATTCGTGTGCAACACAATTGTATTTGCTAATTGATCTAAAATACTTTAATAATTCATTACATATCTGTACACATTCATATGAAGGTTCAAGTAATCTAAATTCATTATCATTCGTCCTTAATCACAAGAGCTAATTTTGATGATTGCTGCTTGCTATATATATGTACTGTAAGCACTATACATCAGACCTTTTGAATTTTTCTAATTTACTTATTTGTTTTTTTAATATTTTTGAGTGGTTTTGCTTGAATGTATGTGTGCTGCATGCACATACATGGTACCTGAGGTCAGACGAGGACTGTCAAATCCCTTGGAACTAAATTTATAGGTGGTTATGAGCCTCTGCGTGGATAGAGAATTGAATCCAGGTTCTCTTATCCACTGAGTCATCTCTAGCCACTGTGGAGGGTGTCTGCGCATAGACATGCATGCACATGCTCTTCTAGTGGTGAAAGCCTGAAGCTTGCAGTGTCGGCTAGGCTGGCTGGCAGTCCCAATCTTGGATTCCCAACTGCTAGGATTACAGCCATTTCCAGCATTTTTCATAGGTTATGGGAATTTAAAATCAGCTCTTCTGCTTTTACATACAGCAAGTATTGTTTCACCCAGAGCTGGCCTTTTTTTTCCCCCCTCCCTTTTTAAAGTCTCACTGTGGCCTTTGGCTGGCCAAAAATACCAAGCTATTCCCTACTTCCCCGTGATTGCGAGGATTAAAATTTTGGGGGGTTTTGGATAAAGGCTCTCTATGTAGTTCTTAGTCCAGCAACCATCTGTAATGGAATCCAACACCCTCTTCTGGTGTGTCTGAAGAGAGCAATAGTGTACTCACAGACATAAATGAGTAAATCTTTTTTTTTTAAAAGAACAGCAAATACTCTTTCTTTTTTTCGGAGCTGGGGACCGAACCCAGGGCCTTGCGCTTGCTAGGCAAGCACTCTACCACTGAGTGAGCTAAATCCCCAACCCTGCAAATACTCTTAGCATCGAAGCCCAACTCTGAACCCATTGGGTGAGGGTTTTTTTTTTCTATTGCACTTTTCTAATATGGTGATTAATAGTTATGAGATAATAACTCCATTTAAGAATAGGAATATTTGAATTCTCATACATTCAGGATGAACGACGTTTGAAACTAATCTTTGCTTGATTGAGCATACAGGCAGAAAGTTGGAAGTAGCCAATATGATTCCAGCTATAACATGGGTGTTAACTGGCCATATATATATGAAAAGTATAATATTACTTTAAAGGATGTATTGATTGTTGAGTTTAGAGAGGTGACTCAGAGGTTATGAGCGCTGGCTGCTCTTAAAAAGGTCACAGCACTCGTGGCTTTTTTTTTTTTTTTAGTTCTTTTTTTCGGAACTGGGGACCGAACCCAGGGCCTTGCGCTTCCTAGGCAAGCGCTCTACCACTGAGCTAAATCCCCAGCCCCGCACTCCTGGCTTCTTACAACAACTGTACCTGATGCCGCCTTTTGGCCTTAATCCAGACATGTAAATAGTGTCCCGACATAAGATGATTTTAACTGTAAGCCATGTACTGTTTTGATATTTGTTGAACTATGTAAAGAAAATTGGCTTTTATTGAAGATACATATTGGGTGGCCCTAATGAAACACAAAATACTGTTTATTATAGAGATAGAAAGAAGAGAATCGAAAAACCAAGAAGATTTAGCAGAAGCCTAAGCCGGACACCTAGTCCGCCTCCCTTCAGAGGCAGAAACACAGCAATGGATGCCCAAGAAGCACTAGCTAGGAGGTATGTATATTTTCCCATATAATTTATATTTTTTCCTTTTCAACTTTTAAGTAGCTGGTCAACTGTATAGACAAGCTTTTAACTCAGAATAATCTTCCCTCCCTCAATCCTAACCGTAATGCTTGTGTGCATTTGTGTACAGATCTGTCTGAGGAGATATTTAGTTGGCGATTTCATTGGTTTTTAATTTGCACGTTCAGGAAGACTGAGAAGCTTTTGCCTTTGGAATTAACTGATTTTTTTTCTCACACATTTAGACTTTTAATGTCTTTGGTTTGCATTTGAGGACTTTGAGTTATAAATATGCCTCAAGGACCTCTTAGTTGTCTTTTCCCTTTTTTTCTTAAGACAAAACACCTGAACACTGAGATTTTTGTCACCAGTTTTTATATTTAGTAGGTACACATCATAAGCCAGTTTATCTTGTACTGTAGAAAGAATGTTGCATTTCCAAAGTCTGAGTGCTGGGCGGTTGTTTGGCCACATTAGAGGAGGTCTGTAACTGAAATACGCAGGAGCCAAGGAGCTGCCTCATGAAGAACATGTTTGCAATCTTTTTGCATATTCTGAAAATTATACTTTTTGGATTTGGGGTTTTTCTTTTTCTTTTTTTCTTTTTTCTTACAAAATTGAGTTTGTATTTTTTTTTCATTATGAAAATACAGTTATCACAGTGTAACCTGATGTGCTGCTGCCCTGTGAAGCCAGCCTGGCAGAAACTCCACTGAACAGCAGCAAAGGTGTGAGCTCACCCCTCCTTCACCCGTTCACCTAGTGAATGGAGTTGGTTCCGACCTGCAATGGCCCTGCACATGCAACCAGTAGTTGTCGTGTTTAGAGCAACGGAGTTACAGAAATCTAATTTATAATGATTTGTTTATTAACTAACAGTATTTTTGAGCTTTGAAGTTTGCTGTTTCTTAATCTGTTGTATTTTCTTTTTTTAACTGTTACTAAGGTAAAATTACAGGCTGTATATCTTTAATTCTTGCATCGAGAGGCAGGAGCATCAATTCAGAGGCATTCTTGACTATGTAATACTTTGAGGACAGTGTTGGGCCTATGTAAGACCAAAAAGAAAAACTACAGAGTTGTTACTACTGTCAAGATTTCTATTATATAGATCTATTGTATAGATTATCAGTGATGTTAATATTACAAGTAGACAGAAAACCACTCTAAAAGAAATGTGCAAGTGTGTTGGTCCATGTCTTCAATCCTAGTACTTAAGAGGTAGAGGTACACAGAGCTCTTGAGTTTGAATCCAGCCTGTGCCACATAGAGTCTAGAACATCAGGGGCTATCTGCTGACAGATTCTTGACTCCAAAACAAAACAAACATGAAAGCATATTTTTGGTTGGTTGGTTGGTTGGTTTTAAGTGTCAGAATTTAAAACAGTTTTGGAAATAAAGATCTGTGGCCTAATTTACTGATTAACATAATTATAAACTTATCCTCAAGGATTATCTTATGTCCTTAATAAAAAAAGAAAAGGAGAGTTATAGGTTATGACGTTTTTTCTGTAATTTAAATTAAGTTCTTGTTAAAGCAAGTATCTGCTGAGAATGTAGCTCAGTTTGCTGCGTCACAGATCTCTAATCCTAGCATTTGGGTGATAGAAGGCAGGAACTGGGGGTTGGGGATTTAGCTCAGTGGTAGAGCGCTTGCCTAGGAAGCGCAAGACCCTGGGTTCGGTCCCCAGCTCCGAAAAAAAGAACAACAACAACAAAAAAAAAAAGGCAGGAACTGACATAAATTTAAGGTCATTCTCACTACCTTGAGTTTGAGGCCATGCAAAACTACATGAGGTACCCTTTCGAAAAGAGAAAAATTGGAAATACTTGTTAACTGTCACCATAATGCACTTGTATCTCAAAACAAACAAAAAATAACTTTTTCCTCATTCCTACCTGGTTTGGACCACATTAATGAAACAACATTTGAAAGGGGTTTCTTATTCAAGAACTGAGGGAGTAATCTGATGTATGTATAAGAAATGACTCTGAACATACATGATAATTTAGTGTAAAGTAAAATTCCTTTTGTTTTATATTGAAATGTATATTCTGTGTTACTAGTTACTTCGTAGTCATAGAGTTCCTAATTTAGTTTGTTCACTTTATTAGATTGTGATGAAGGGGTTTTGTATATCATCTTCTAAATTAAAGTTTATCGTGATCCCTTCTTTAAATATAAAAGTTTTTTTAGCCAGGGTCATTCTTTCCCAAGCAGTATTTTTTTATAAACATTGTTTTGCCGCTTCGATATACACTATAATTTACATAACGCCAGTATGAGGTTTTATCTTTGCTTTCATAGCCAGAACTGACAGAAATTGGAGACTGTTTGGATTATTGATTTTATTTGCTGGTTTTTAAAGCAGGGTGGCCTTGGCTGTTCTGTAGCCCAGAGTGGCCTTGAACTCATTAAGATCATCCTGTGTCTCCCAACTTCTGAGGTAAAAGCATATTCCTCCTGTCTTTTTTGATTTTTCTAGACAGGGTTTTACCAAGTGATTCTGCTTTAATCTTCTCGGTGATGGAATTTCATGTATGTGTTGACTTGGCTGTCTAGAGATTTTTACATTTTATACTATTTAAGTGGGTGTGGGAGGGGTCCGCTTATAACCCTTTGTTTTTGAGTCAGGAGGTGGTGTGCAAACCTTTAGTTCCAGCATTTTAAGGTAAGGGAGGCAAAGGTAGAAGGTCTCAATTGAGGTAACCTAGGCTACAAAGCTAATTCCAGGACAACCAAAGCTACAGAGAGTGGCTTTGGGCAAGTGAGGGAGTAGCCAACACCTATAATCCCGCTGTGTCAGGAGTCTGACAAAGCTGTTGAGACTCTGTCACAAGAATTCTTTGAGTCAATAAAGCAAGGTCTGCCTCCCTGGTGGTAGCCTACCATAGCCCTGCAATTTAAGGTCAGCACAGACAACACGAGCCAACCCCCAACTTTTTAAAAAGAGTCTGAGAATGTATTGAAATATTCATTAACTGACTGGTACCTGATCTATATAGGAAGAACATGGTATTCAGTAAAGCTGTATGTATAGAATGTTGTGTATATACCATGATGGTTCATACTTGGTTTTACATCAAATTGTTTTGCATTGTCTTTGATAGATTAGAAAGGGCAAAGAAATTACAAGAACAACGAGAAAAGGAAATGGTTGAAAAACAAAAACAACAAGAAATGGCTGCAGGTAATTTACTATGAACTGTGTGGTTATGAAAATATAAATGTATAAGCTTGAAAGATACAAAAGTTTAATAGGAAAGAAATCACCTTTATCACATACCTTTACTTGATACCAAGGTGCTGCATAAACATTTTGCATGCTTTCATCTTCTCAAGAACCTTTTTTGGGGTTGGGGCTTTAGCTCAGTGGTAGAGCGCTTGCCTACTAAGTGCAAGGCCCTGGGTTCGGTCCTCGGCTCCAAAAAAAAAAAACAACCTTTTTGTGTCCCTGAATGGTGACACTTGCCTTTAATCCCAGCACTTGGGAGGCAGAACAGGTGGCTCTCAACAGGTGAGGCCCTGTTTCAAACAAAAAGAAAGCCCAAAAAGTTTGGTATAGATGTGTATGACTAGAGAGGGCCTGGGGTGTTACTCCTACCAAACAGGCCTCTGCTACTGAACCGTCTCCCAAACCCCTGTGGACGCTTGTTCTGTGTGCTAAGATTTTATCTTGGGGCCAGTTGGTGGAAGTGCACGCCTTAATCCACGCACTCGGGGGGCAAGGGCCTTCTCAGTAAGTCCAAGACAGCCAGGGCTACACAGAGAAACTCCTCGAAAAACAAAGCTAATGTGTATATATTGGATTAGGGAGAGTATGTTTTCTTTGTTTTTAATCATATTGGGAAGGTGTATGCCTGCACATGCGTGCTTATTTACCTACCTGCCTGTGCCACAGTGTACATACATGTGGAAGTCAGAGGACAAATTTGGGGGAGCATTCTCCCATTCTTGGAAATTTTTTGTGTACATGAATACACGGTTGCTGTCTTCAGACACACCAGAAGAGGGCATCAGATCCCATTACAGATGGTTGTGAGCCATCATGTGGTTGCTGGGAATTGAACTTGTGACCTCAGGAAGGGAGAGTCAGTGCTCTTAACGCATTGAGCTATCTCTCAAGTCCAGTCTTTGGATTTTTTTTTTTTTAAGATTTATTCATTTATTATATGTAAGTACACTGTAGCTGTCTTCAGATACACCAGAAGAGGGAATCGGATCTCTTTACAGATGGTTGTGAGCCACCATGTGGTTGCTGGGAATTGAACTCAGGACCTCTGGAAGAGCAGTCGGGTGCTCTTAACCACTGAGCCATCTCTCCAGCCCCAGTCTTTGGATTTTTGAGACAGTCTTCTGTACCTCACTCAGCAGGCCTTAAATATCTGATCTTTGTATGACAACCTCCTGGGTACTCCTTATTAGCGGGTGTGTGCCACTACACCCAGCTGTATTAGTTGGAGGTTTTGTGTCTATGTATAGGCACTCACATGACTCTGTATATATACATGTATGAGTCAGGACAACTTCTAGAATCTTGCCCCTTCCTTCAGATTCTGGGGCCTATGCTTTGCTTTTTACCCAAGCTGGATTGTATGCTGGCAGGGGAATAGTGCCTCAGGGCAGTTTCTGAGGGGGAGGGGGAGGAGGAGGAGGAGGTTGTTGTTTAACAGCATAGGCTACAGGTGGTGGTGCTAGTGGTGCTGGTGGTTTAACAGCATAGGCTACATAGCCAGTACCAAGCCAGACTCCTTGTCTTAACAGCATTGCTGATTGCAGTGGTCCGGGGTTTGAGTCCTAGCACCCACATTGCAGTTCATGACCACCTGTAACTAATTCCAGGAGCTCCACTGCTCTCTTGTTCTCTTTGGCACCAGACATGCACTGCTGCTTTAGTTCATTTCTACTGGAATCATGTTTTCTTATTGGGTACATTTCTTTGGGGATAATAAGCAAATATCTATTGGTGAACACACAAACATTTTAGTTCATTGTGAGCTAACATATTTAGTGAAAAATATCCTGCCATTGGACAAGTTATAAGGCTTTGTGTACAAACACTTTTGTGGGAACTAGATTACTTATGTCTTAAAAACCCGTTGTGTTTTTTCAGCAGCTGCAGCCACTGGAGGTTCTGTTCTTAATGTTGCTGCACTCTTGGCATCGGGAACGCAAGTTACTCCTCAGATAGCTATGGCAGCTCAAATGGCAGCCCTGCAAGCTAAGGCCTTGGCAGAGACTGGCATAGCTGTGCCCAGCTACTATAACCCAGCAGCTGTGAATCCCATGAAATTTGCTGAGCAAGAGAAAAAGAGGAAAATGCTCTGGCAAGGCAAGAAAGAAGGCGTAAGTTCTTGTCTCCTTGTCATGTCAACACTACTAGTTAATTTCATAAAAACAAGCTGAGATTGGGGATTTAGCTCAGTGGTAGAGTGCTTGCCTAGCAAGCGCAAGGCCCTGGGTTCAGTCCCCAGCTCCAGAAAAAAGAAAAAACAAAACAAAATAAAAACAAGCTGAAATGAAAGCTATGGTTTCCAAGAACAACTTTTATAATAGTCAAGTTTGCAGTGGTTACTTAAAATTGAAAATGTGGGTGTTGGGGATTTAGCTCAGTGGTAGAGCGCTTGTCTAGCAAGCGCAAGGCCCTGGGTTCGGTGCCCAGCTCCGGAAAAAAAGAAGAAAAAAAATTGAAAATGTGTGTATTTGTCCAACTTAGGAAAAAGTACTTTAAATGCTATCACTTTATTTTGACAGTATTGTGGACTTTATAACAAAAAACTATTACATTTTATAAATTCTAAAATTCAGTGCTTCTTAACAGGACAAATCTCAGTCTGCTGAAATATGGGAAAAATTGAATTTTGGAAACAAGGACCAAAATGTCAAATTTAGGAAGTTAATGGGCATTAAGGTGAGTTATGCTTTATGGTTGATCCTACCTTCTATTTTCATAGCAACATCGATTTCCAACCTCAGGTATTTCAGTAGTGTGTCAGTTTCAAAGTACTTGAGAATATCTCTGTTCTCCAGGTTAATCTCATAGACGTGGCTGTGCCTTGTCCTAACTATTAGATAACGATTGTGTCTGCTAAGGCTGCTGTATTAAATTTCTAAATCAGGCCTGGCAGGGTGGCTCAAGACTTTTTTTTTTTTTTTTTTTTTTAACTTGAGTATTTCTTATATACATTTTGAGTGTTATTCCCTTTCCCGGTTTCCGGGCAAACATCCCCCTCCCCCTCCCCTTCTTTATGGTTGCTCCCCTCCCCCATCCTCCCCCCCTTGCCGCCGCCCCCCCCAACAATCTAGTTCACTGGGGGTTCAGTCTTAGCAGGACCCAGGGCTTCCTTTCCACTGGTGCTCTTACTAGGATATTCATTGCTAACTATGAGGTTGAAGTCCAGGGTCAGTCCATGTATAGTCTTTAGGTAGTGGCTTAGTCCCTGGAGGCTCAAGACTTTTTAATCCCAGCACTCTAGGAGGCAGAGGCAAGTGGATCTCTGAAGCTAGCCTAATGTACAAATGCACAGAGAGTCTAGGAAACCCAGGGCTCTGTTACACAGAGAAACCCTGCCTCATGGGGAAAGAATATCCAAAAGAGGATTGGGAATGTAGCTAGTTGGTAGAGTCTTATTTTGTACTTTTGAGACAAGCTACTGGGATTAAAGGCTTGTTCCTTCTAGCTGGATTCTAAGCAGTCTTGAGTCTTGTGGCTGGAGCCTCTGATCCTAATACTTGAGCAGTAAGAAGGAGCAGGAAGGGCTCATCCTAAACCACATAAAAGAGTTGACTACCTGGACTACTTGGAAACCTGAGATCTTGTTTCTGTTTATCTTTTGGGGAAAGTTAAACTGGATAAATGAGTTTGCTGGGAAAATACTGATTGTCTTACAGATTATTTGATGGGGCCTTTAACAAAGCGTAATCTCCATGTGCCTGTAGCTGGCCCCACCACCATTGTTCTTCCCACAGGGCCTACAATCTTTTCCTGTTAAACCCAATTTTAAAACAGAAAGCACTTCTTTTGTCCCTGAAACAGGCCTATTCCTACTTCTCTTTATTTATGGTGGTTACATGCCCGGTGCACTCCTCTTTACCACGCTACTTAAAATAAGTTCTTGTGTTATGTTCCCATAACGTTTTTTACTTACAAGTATTTTAATAACTATGATCTTTAACCGTTTATATCTGGTACTGGAGAGGTGGCTCAGTGTTAGAAGCGGTTTTCTCCTGGAGGTTCGATTCTCAGCATCCCCATGGAAGTTCAGAACTGTCCCATGTCCAGTCGCAAGGGCACCACAGCTCAGACATTACACCTGTGCTTCTGGTAATAACGATTTAAGAGTTAAAATGTTTTATGTCTGATAATTTAGAGTGAAGATGAAGCCGGCTGTAGCTCTGTTGATGAAGAAAGTTACAAGACTTTGAAACAACAAGAAGAAGTTTTTCGAAATCTTGATGCTCAGTATGAAATGGCAAGATCACAGACCCACACACAGCGAGGGATGGGTTTGGGTTTCACATCTTCAATGCGTGGAATGGATACAGTTTGAAAAATATCAATTTGGGACTTTATAGACTTGTTCTGATGTCGGGTCCTTGTTCACCAAACAGCTAGTGTTCTAGCTTGCATGGGTGTTGCATTGACTTTAATTTATTGAAAAATACGATTTTTTTTGTAAATATCAGATCAGTGATACTGGTGTTAGTGTTGTAATCAGGTTAAACCCACTTCCATTAAACTTGACAGGACTATAGAAGGACAATATTTTTTAGTTCATGAATTCTACTTTTCAAATATATTAAAGCTTCGGGTGGGATAAAATCTCATACATAGATTTTCTCGTGTCCGCTGTCTTGTGTACTTTTGTACTTAACCTTGTACAGTTATTTTCATCTCTTGAAACATGAAAGAAATGTTATGTAGATGTTCTTTAGAAGATCTGGCCATTTGGTACATAATCCTGCACACAAGCTGGGCAGTGATAATAAAAATGGTTTTCTCAAAACTGGTGTTAATCTAAGTTATCTGGTGTTCTTTTTTTGAGTTTGTTTTCTGTAGCCTTGATTTTATAATTAAAAAACTGTATATAAATGGTTTTTTCCCCCCCTTCAGACCTGAGGTCCTAACCCAGGATACACGCCTTTTTCCAGCAACTATAATAGGGCGTGGTCAATACCACTGTGAGCAAAAATGTAAAGGGAGGGGGGTGAGTGGAGCTCATTAAGATAGTACTGTCTTTTTTTTTTTTTTTCTATTTTTCGGAGCTGGGGACCGAACCCACGGCCTTGCGCTTGCTAGGCAAGCGCTCTACCACTGAGCTAAATCCCCAACCCCAGTACTGTCTTTTTAATACAACACAGAATTGGTGTGCAGTATTTGTTAATCCATGTTAGTCAAGAAATTAAAGTTTTAAAGATGCGAGCACTTTTATTTTAATAAAGTGCCTTATAACAAGTCCATTGTATGCTATTTGCTCATTATCCCTTTGAGGTCTTGTTCAGCAGGGGCTAAGACAGCTCAGGCCTTTAATCCCAGCACTTAGGAGACAGGCAGGTTTATGGCAGTTATAGGCCAGTCTCAAAAAAAAAAAAGACCCTGAAAACACCTTCGTGAAGCTGAGACTTGAGTGATCTCTCCAGCCTGTTAGCTAGAGCTCTGCTTTGTGGTGGGTGTTTATGTAAGGGACACCCAGCTACAGTGATGGTGAATCACACAGATCTACATAACTACCAGATGCTGAAAGACACTTGGTGTAATACTTACAAATGAAATAGAAGTCTGCGATGATGTGGCTGTTAAAATTCCCTCTTGAAAGGTGCACTCTGACAGAAGCAGGCAGATCTCTGAGTTTGCCGCCAACCTGGCCTAGAGTGACTGCCAGGATATACACAGAAACCCTGTCTGCAAGAACCAGTCAATACCCTCTTGGAGAAAGGGCAGAAGGGCTCAGATGCTGGCATCCCATCCAGCCCTAAAGAGACAAAGACAAAAAGATTGCCTCAGGCCAGCTTAGGCTACAGGTAAGCCTTGGAAAAGGCCTTTGGGATGTGGTTAAATGTCCACTCTTGCCAACCGGTGGATTTGATCTCCAGCACCACATAAACAGGAATGCATGATATCTCAAATGTCTTGGAAGACCGTTTTAGACAACCATTCCCACAGATACTTAATGCTTGAGGCACCAAAGAAGACAATCACTTAACTACCCCCCTGCCCCCCCCCCCACACACACAGTCCATTGGTGGCGTGATGTCACACATGGCTAAGTCTTCTACTTAGACTACTATGGTCTGATCTGGAAGTACAGACAGCCACTGAAAGAACATAGGCTTTCCTTCGTTTAATTGGATTAAGTGACAACACACACACACACCCCAATGACATTTCTTTTTTAAAGATTTATTAGCTTTTTGTTGTTGCTTTTGGTTTTTTCAATGATTTTTAAATTTTTTTTTTCTTTTTTTTCGGAGCTGGGGACCAAACCCAGGGCCTTGCGCTTGCTAGGCAAGCGCTCTACCACTGAGCTAAATCCCCAACCCTTAAAATTTTTTAGAATTATTTATATTTATGAGTACACTGTAACTGACTTCAGACACACCAGAAGAGGGCATCAGATCTCATTACAAATGGTTGTGAGCTGGGCTTGGGGATTTAGCTCAGTGGTAGAGCACTTGCCTAGCAAGCGCAAGGCCCTGGGTTCGGTCCCCAGCTCCGAAAAGAAGAAAACAAATGGTTGTGAGCCACCTTAAGGGTTAATAACTTAGAAGGGGCCACAGGTGGCCTGAGGAACTTGCTGGGGTTAACTGGATAATATCAAAAGTAGGGACAGCCCTGGGGTCAACATGTCAGTAGACCCTCCTTTGAGAGCTGATAATGATAAGGACTCCCATCAAAAGGTTATTATGGTTTTTTGGGGTTTTTTGTTTGTTTGTTTGTTTTTTGGGGGTTTTTTTTTGGTTTTTTGTTTGTTTGTTTGTTTGTTTGTTTTCCGGAGCTGGGGACTGAACCCAGGACCTTGCGCTTGCTAGGCAAGCACTCTACCACTGAGCTAAATCCCCAACCCCCTTTTTTTTTTTTTCTATTCTGTTTTTCGGAGCTGGGGACCGAACCCAGGGCCTTGCACTTGCTAGGCAAGCGCTCTACCACTGAGCCAAATCCCCAACCCTGGTTGTTTTGTTTTGAAAGCAAAACCTAAGTCCACAGACTGAAATCTTCCCATCAAAAAGATCCCTTTTCTGTCCTATAAAACCCCAAACCCCAATCTCAGTTTCCCACTCTGAAAACTGTTATATGTTTTTCTGATGAGACGGTATGCCTCTGTAGAGATCAGTCTTTATCTATGAATCTTGCCCCCATTATAAAGGTATCTTTTATTCTCCTGTGGTGAATGTAAGCCTTACTCTCTTTGCTATCCTAGGTCTAGTCCTGGAAGCTTCTAGCTTCCATACAATGTAACCTAGGCCTAGAGTATTTTCAACCTCTCAGACCCAATGCTGACTAAGTTCACCTTTTCTAGTTCTTTCCAAACTCTGGTCCCAAGCTAATTCATTCAAAATGGACTTCTGTGACTGAATTTGATTTGCTTGCCCTCAGCTAACTAGGACAATCTGTTCTAATCTTGTGTCTAGCCTGTTCTTTTCTCTGCAATCTATACAACTATCTCAAAACTGCCTCCTTCCTCCGTCCCTCTCACCCTCCCCCTTACCTTTCTGCTTTCCTCTTGAGAGTTGGGAGTATCCTATCCTGTCAAATCTTTCTCCGATTTGTCACTTGGCCTTTCAATCTCTGGGGTCACTGTGTGATCAAATACCCTGCAACACTCCATCAATCTCTATCTGTCAGGTCCAAAAGGCAGTCCAAAAATCCAGAAATGAGCTCAACTGGGACAAGAGGATTTCTGGCAGTTAGATAAAAGCCAACATTCCTCTGGACCAAAAAGAATCATTTTCCTTCTGGCATAAGGGGCAGACAGCTACCTGTAGTGCTTCTCACTCCATCAAAGCACATGCTAGAATCACAAGTACCTGTACCTGTTACACATTTCAAAATCCAGTCTAGCTAGTGTCCTAGCCTTTACCACCTCTCCCTTCTCTCTAGCTCATTGACTTCCCTCCCTCCAGCTACTCAGAATAACTGCTCTTCATTTATTCATTCGTTCATTCATTCGTTTGTTCATTCATTCATTCGTTCATTCATTCATTCGTTCATTCGGGCTGTTCGCTCCATGCTCCACTCGTGCTCTTTCAATGCTTTCTCTATTCTCCATCTCCTGCTATTCTCCCAGCACTTGCAAGACATCCCTGGTCATGTCTAGCCTGCTGGCCATGTTCTTCCTGTTCGGCATACTTTTCTCTCTGCTCTGGCCTCTTCTGGAACGGACACAGGATATTTGATCACACTAGGCACCCTGAGATTGTGCTATTTATTTAAAAAACCTGGTTTTCGTTGTGTGGCTCAGCCTTAGCTCACACCTTTTTTTTTTTTTTTTTTTGGTTCTTTTTTGGTTCTTTTTTTCAGAGCTGGAGACTGAACCCAGGCAGGGCCTTGCGCTTCCTAGGCAAGCACTCTCTCTACCACTGAGCTAAATCCCCAACCCCTAGCTCCTTTAATCCAGGAGCTTTGTGCTTGAATATTGTAAACTGGATTATTTTAAATAAAGTCACCCATAGGTCAAGAGGAAGAGCAAGCAACCAGTTGACTGGAAGTGAACACAGGATTATTAAAGAAAAAAAAACATAGATAGTAAGGGGGAGTCAGGAGGTCAGACAGACACGCAGAAAGTAGAAGGGAGAGGCATTCAGTTTGAAGGGAGTTTTTGGGGGCTGGGGATTTAGCTCAGTGGTAGAGCGCTTACCTAGGAAGCGCAAGGCCCTGGGTTCGATCCCCAGCTCCGAAAAAAAGAACCAAAAAAAAAAAAAAAAAAAAAAGAAGGGAGTTTTTGAAATGGCTGAGGAGGAAGGACAGCTGGGTGCTCTCTCTGCCTCTCCGAGCTAGCAGGCTTTCACCCCAGCATCTGGCTCCAGAGTCTTCATTGGTAATATCAAATAATTGAGATTTTGTTTAAAAACAACACAGATGCTGTTCTCTCCTTCATATTCCCAATTAAAAACTTTCCTCTTAACCATACTACAGATCCGTCATGTCATTTTAGACACTGACAAGACTGAGGTGGGGGGGGGGGGGGAGAACATGGGAAGTGAAATGGTGTTGGAGCAACTGCCAGTCACCCATGTTCCTTTTTTTTTTTAAAGATTTATTTATTTTATATATATGTAAGTACACTATAGCTGTCTTCAGACACACCAGAAGAGGGCATCAGATCTCATTACAGATGGTTGTGAGCCACCATGTGGTTGCTGGAAATTGAACTCAGGACCTCTGGAAGAGCAGTCGGTGCTCTTAACCACTGAGCCATCCCTCCAGCCCCCATGTTCCTTTAAGTAATGCCTCTTGCACCCACCTTTTAGCCAAGCTGAACTTAATTCTTTTTTTTAGTCTTGTAGCCCCTTACCTATTAGGGGTAAACAGCCATTGATTTCCTCTCCCCTAGGAATGTGCCAGAGTGTGTGCTGTTAGCTTTTGACTAGTGTGTATGATACTAGTCCTGAGTTTAATACCCAACACCACTAAAAAAGACTTAAAAGCAAAGAAGCAAAAAGAAAACAAAAAACAGGGGCTGGGGATTTAGCTCAGTGGTAGAGCGCTTACCTAGGAAGCGCAAGGCCCTGGGTTCGGTCCCCAGCTCCGAAAAAAAGAACCAAAAAAAAAAAAAAAAAAAAAAAGAAAAGAAAAAGAAAAAGAAAACAAAAAACAAAAACCTGGGCTGGAGAGATGGCTCAGTGGTTAAGAGCACTGACTGCTCTTCCAGAGGTCCTGAGTTCAATTCCCAGCAATCATATGGTGGCTCCCAACCATCTGTAATGGGATCCGATGCTCCCTTCCGGTGTGTCTGAAGACAGCTCCAGTGACATTGTACTCACATACATAAAATAAATGTTTAAAAAAACAACCTTCTCAATGTCTAGATCTCTATGGGCTTGTAGCATAAATTACCTCAGGGTATCAAGTCAAATTAAAACCATCTGCATTCCCCAAACATTTCACTACCCCATTTATCTCAAATGAACACTTATTTAACCACTTTAAGTCAGAACTCCATCAACTACATATTTCCTTTTCTCTTAATCTATGTATGTTCCTTTTTTATCTTTTAAACATTTTCTACGTTTACAGACTTATTTCTCATATCACTATTATTGTTGCCTATAATCCAAGCTTGCTTCCCCTACCCCATTTCTACACTGGAGAGTAAAAACGCTCAGGGCTCCTTACAAATCAGAAACCTTCAGTTACTGAGCTGCAGTCTCTCAGACTCACCCATGCCCCCCACAAGCTAGAGTTTCCTACTTTACTATGAAAACCTACCAATCTGTTTGTTGGACTCCGTTCAATTCTTGTTCTAGTTCCAGTCTGTTCTCTAGCCTTTCATCAAGACACAGCTACTCTCGTAGCACCTGTTTTAAATGTTTAAATGACTTTAGCTCATAGGCAATCCAGGAGAACTTGGCCAATGTAGCAAGGTCATTTCGCTGCATTTTGCTTTCCCACCCTACTTACGGCTTTGACAAACCCAGATCTTCATTTTCTTCTCTGTACTTGGGCCATGCATTTGTTCATTTAATCTTTCACATTTCGGTTCTTCATTGACACTAACGGTACTTTTTTTTCTTTTTTTACTTTTCTACCATTTTTTTTTTAAGGGGGGAAAGATAGACAGGATGTTTCTCGTAGCTCAGGCTCATCTCAAACACGGTCTGGTCTCTCTAAAGATAGCCTTGATTCCTGTTTCTCGCCATGAGTGTGCCGAGGACCACATGTCCTGAGAACTTCCTGGTGGTGTGGGTTTCACTCTGCCCTCAGGGTCATCTCATCCCTCATCATCAGGGGAATTGTAGGAAAACTCTGAGGGGGTTTCCAGTCCCTCACTGGGCAGTGTCTTTGGCACATAAAACAATAGGAACTGATGTTTTTCAAGCATTGCTGCTGGAGCAGATTAATGATTCAACCACCACCCTCAGAATGGACTTAGAGACGTAGATTGTCCCAGTGACCACCACCATTAGAAAGAAGTTGAAGGAGGTTGGGGATTTAGCTCAGTGGTAGAGCGCCTGCCTAGCAACCGCAAGGCCCTGGGTTCGGTCCCCAGCTCCGAAAAAAAAAAAAAAAAGAAGTTGAAGATGTATCTTGTTAGTAAAAGTTAGGTTAACTAGCGGCTTTGATGTAGAAAATTTGGGGGAACGATTTGAAATCCAGAAAGGCACACTTTCGATAGTTGAGCCAGGGGTTTTTTTGAGGTCGGGGAACAAGAACAATGGCAGCCCAAGCTAGTACTTGGCTTAGGTGACTTTCTTGCAAAAAGCTGGGTTGGTGATCAAGGTGTTAATTTCTTGTACCTATTTTTACCCTCATCTTCCTGATAGGATTTAATAAATAATTGTTGGCGAGTGGGTGTACACCGTGAGGATTTAAAGTAGCAAGGAGGGGTTGGGGATTTAGCTCAGTGGTAGAGCGCTTGCCTAGCAACCGCAAGGCCCTGGGTTCGGTCCCCAGCTCTGAAAAAAAGAAAAAAGAAAAAGAAGAAAAAAAAAAGTAGCAAGGACTGATTGTGGGAAGGTGGTGGTAGCCTAGGACTTTAACCCCAGTATCCGGGAGGCTGAGGTAGGTAGAGCTTGTGGGTGAGTTTGAGGCCAGCCTGGTCTACAGTTAGTTCCAGGACAGCCAGGGCTACACAGTGAAACCCCGTCTGTGCACACACACACACACACACACACACACACACACACACGTTTAGATTTCTGATTTTTTTTTTTAAAGATTTATTTAGGGGGCTGGAGAGATGGCTCAGAGGTTAAGAGCACTGAATGCTCTTCCAGAGGACTTGAGTTCAATTCCCAGCAACCACATGGTGGCTCACAACCATCTATAATGGGACTGATGCCCTCTTCTGGTGTGTCTGAAGATAGCTACAGTGTACGCATATACATTAAATAATAAATAAATCTTAAAATTATTTTTAAAAAGATTTATTTATTTTACATGTATGAGAATACTATAGCTATCTTCAGACACCAGAAGAGGGCATCGGATCCCATTACAGATGGTTGGGAGCCACCATATGATTGCTGGGAATTGAACTCAGGACCTCTGGAAGAGCAGTCAGTACTCTTAACTGCTGAGCCATCTCTCCAGCCCCCTCTGACTTTTTTATTAATCATTTTATCCGTTTACTTTTCAAATGATATCCCCCTTTCCAGTTATCCCTCCACAAATCCCTCCTCCCCTTTGCCTCTATGAAGGTGCTCCTTCACCCACTCACCTACTCCTGCCTCACTGTTCTAGTGTCCCCCTAAGCTAGGGCATCAAGCCTCCACAGGACCAAGGACCTCCCTTCTCTTTGATGTCAGATAAGGCCATCCTCTGCTACATGGAGCCTTGGATCTCTCCATGTGTATTTTTTTTTTTCCGGAGCTGGGACCCGCTCTACCGCTGAGCTAAATCCCCAGTCTCCATGTGTATTCTTTGATTGGTCATTTAGTTCTTGGAAGTTTTGGGTGGTCTGGTTAGTTGATTTTGTTCTTTGTATGGGGCTGCCCTTCAGGTTCCTTCTGTCCTTCCCCTAGCTCTTCCATTGGGGTCCCCAGGCTCAGTCCGATGGTTGTAGATTTCTTTTTTCTTTTTCTTCTTCTTCTTTCTTTTTCGGAGCTGGGGACCGAACCCAGGCCCTTGCATTTGCTAGGCAAGCGCTCTACCACTGAGCTAAATCCCCAACCCCAAGATTTTTTTTAAGATAAATAAAATAATTGATCCTTTTATTATAACTGCAAATTGCAACCTGGTAGTACCGAGATCTGGCTGAGAAAAAATAGCTTGCTTCACTTTGTTTATCTATAACAATTTACTTAACCCCCCCCCCCGCCATAACGCCTAAGACTTTTAAAGGTATTGGGGAACATGCTGCATTTTTTTTGTTCTTTTACTTATTATAATCATTCACTTAAAAAATGTAGCCACATTGTGATTTTTGTACTAGTTTTGGGAGATTTTGCTGGAAGATATTGAAAGAATAAAGATTTTAAACTATCCCCCACTGACCCTGCTGTGAGGACAAGTGCACCTCACAGCAAATAATAACATAACATGTTTTGGGGATGTAGCCTGGCTATAGGCACCACAAACCATCTGACCTCGATAAGGCCTGACTCAACAGTCCTGAGAAAAATGAGAATTAGGGCCAGCTTGCCCCAGAAGCAGGGTGGCCTAGAGTTGAACTGAGCCCAAGTTACAAACCAATGAAATTGCTTTGTGTGACTGTTGCTAACTGCCTATGTAATTTTCCCTATAAATCCCTTCCCCTAATTGGGCTCGGGGTTGACTCCTCTGTCTCCTGTGTGAGATAAGTGTCCTCCCCAGAGCTCTGGTTCCTCAAGTACACCTCTTGTTTATTACGTCAAGACCGGTTTCTCGTGAGTTCTTGGGGGTTGCATTGTCTCGAGATTTGAGTGGGGAGCTTCCCTACCCTGGTGGTCTTTCAATATAAGCTACTAGAGAAATAATAAAGTTGTTGAAGCTTTTTAAAGCCTTGCCTCCCCACGTGGTGTGTGTGTGTGTGTGTGTGTGTGTGTGTGTGTGTGTGTGTGTGTGTGTGTGTACGCGTGCTTGCGTGCTTGCTTGCTTAACATTAATCACCAACCCCTCCTTGGATCACTGACTACACTGCAGGAACTGGCCTCTGACAGAGACCACAACCATCCTGACATTATTATTCGTTACAGGTTATAATTTCTTGTGATTTTAACATGTGATGACGAATATCCATCCAAACCCAACTGGATATGAAAGCAGAAACATAATAAAAGGTTTTCTGATTTGTTTTTTCCTTCCCGTCCCTGATTGGCGTTCATGAGGATACATATATTACTTTGCCCTAGCGACGTGCCCCACGCATTAAAAGTAGTCAATATATGGTGAATGAATGAATGATGAACCTATAAAAAGCCTCCTTAGAGAAATCTAAGTGTAATAACCTAATCTTTCATTCATTTACAAACGAAATAAGCAAAATAAAGTATGTCTAAGAGTACACATGTCATCTGCGGCAAAAGTAGAATTCCTGTTTTCTCTTTTCGACATTGGGCAACCGCACCACAACTTGTCAAAGCCATATATCCGGCTTTGATTCTTCAGCTTTGGATGCCTAACGGAGACAATCCATATTGTTTTAACTCATTCGGAACCGTTTTAAAAAGGTTCAATCCCAGTGTGCAATGCAAACAATGAGACCAGTCGCTTAGAAACCACATATCCCAGGATGCCACGCTCCAGGACCCAGTCGGAAGGAGGCATGAGGGAGGCCTTGGCATTCTGGGAGTTGTAGTCTCCGGCCAGGTCCCGCCCCTAGACGGCTTTGGAGGCCTGTGTGTGGAGAAAAGCCTCTAGGGAGAGCGGTGCTGCCCTACAACCTTCGCACCCTGCCCTCGAATCTTTCCCACAATCCAAAATGGCGGCCGGTGTGGATTTTGGCGACCTAGAGCTATTCGAGGCGTTTGATCCTCAAGAGGAGTCGACCCCGAAGCCCGTTCACACCCGCTTCAAGGACGACGAGGAGGAAGACGACGACGACGATGAGAATGGGGTGGGTGACGCGGAACTGCAGGAGCAGCTTCGGCGCTGTGAGGAAACCATCGAGCAACTCCGCGCCGAGAATATCCTTCCGGCTTGTTGGGCCCTATCACCTGGCACTTGGGGTCTGTGCGGCGGCGGGCGGGGGCGCGGCGGAAATTCCAAGAGAATCCGCATTCTAAGTCATTTCTCCCGCGGCCCTGCCGGCTGGCGGGCGGGAAGTCTCGGTCCGGTTGCAACCGGGGCCTGCGCCCAAACCCTTGCTTGTGAGAATCTTCCTGTGCAGACCAACCTGGCCCCCCAGCTCAAAGCTGCTCTCCTGGGTGACTCCAGAACCATAACTGTTAGATTGGAAACACTTCTCTCCCAGTCTTTGAGGTCACCGTATTTTCTGTCTTTGCGTGCCAAGCTCAAGCAGAGACTAGTGTAGATGTGTGTTTGAAGATGCGGGTATCGCAGCCGCGGAATGGGATATTTGTGGAGGGGCAAAAGCTGAGTGCCCACTCTGATGCAGAATCGGGGGCCTTAAAGAGTTAGCATGCAAAGAGACTTGGTTAATTGTCGAGATTAGTTTTACATTTCTTGAGCTAACTCGCATCGAAGTGCTCTGGGAAAAACGCGCCAAAGTTCCCTTCGACTTTCTTAACATGATTATAACGTATGTGGATTTGCTGGTATGCTAATTTCCGTTCTTAGGTCGTTTTAGTTCAGGTAACTTTACTTTTAAAATTTATCCTGAATCCTGAGCATGTTTGACGTGTCAACTTTCGAAGTTAAAGTCTGATTTTTTTTTTTCATGATACTATTTTCCCGTGACACTTTGAAAACTTTTTTTTTTCTTTTTTCTTTTTTCTTTTTTTGTTCGGAGCTGGGGACCGAACCCAGGGCCTTGAGCTTGCTAGGCAAGTGCTCTACCACTGAGCTAAATCCCCAACCCCTGAAAACTTTTACAACGCTAGAGAGTTGGAAAGATTGTGCATTTCCTATCCATAAGTGTACTCTCACATTCTTGTTAACATTTTGCTATATTGCCTTTATAATTTACCATTTTGCTTTGACGATGGAAATTTTTCTTAAGTGATTGCTTTAGCTTGTTCCCAGAACACCACGATCTAACTGAAATTTTTGGTTGATCTCTTAGACTGTTTCTGAACTTCAGGGATCATGTCTTACATGTTCAAAGGGATGAATATCGTTTTAATGTTTAGGTCCAGTTGTCCTGTCCTCGGCGAAACATGTACCCAGTGTGTCTCCCCTCAAAATGCTTACAGGTCCTTCTTTACATTTATAACATTTGGATATCAAAAGTGAACGTTTTAGTGGCTGGATTTTATGACCTGCCTAATTGTACATCCTGAGGACTGATATTCCTTAACCAGTAATAACATCAAGAACTTAAAAGAAAGTTGAACATTCTGACAAGACCCAGGTATGAGATCTTGAAATGACACCTAAGATGCCCCTTTGCTGTTCATCTCTTTAGTGACAGCATCTTTGTAAAAAGTGTTTGTGGGATGTTGGTATATTCAGAATACCATGAAGAACTCAGTAAGGGTTCTTTATTGTTGACTTCTGAGTATAAAGGAATTCTGGTAAGTGGGTTAAGTAGACTTAATGGAGGTGGTTGGTTGACTTTTTTTTTTTTTTGCCCAGGGGTGTGTTTACTGAGACAGTGTTTCTCACCTAGTAACCCAGACTAGCCAGAAATTCACCGTATCTTAACCTTATTGGTCCCCGTTTGTCTTCCTTGAAAGTGCTGGGATTACAGATATGGGTAACCACACTAGCATTAAATATTTTTATTACATATTTGCAAAAATATTTAATAATTAAATATTTTACAATTATAGACAGTGCAAGGTATAGCATTTTTCTGTTTGGCTGAGACAGTCTCTTTGTAGCCTAAACTGGTCTCAGGTTACAGTATAGGTCAGGAGGATCCTCCTGCCTCCACTGGTTCACCTTGGGGCCAAGTCTGGGAAGGTACAGACAGCACTTTAGAAGGAAAGGTAATGTGCTTTTGAGAAAGTACAGAATGTAGACCTGTATTCAGATATCTGGTCATAACAATTACACTATGTTGGTGTCTCTTGGAATTTTAACAAGTCACTAAATTAATTAATTAATTAATTAATTTTATTTTTTGAGTCAGGATTTTACTTTGTAGCCTTGAACTCCAGTCTTTGCATGAAACTCACTTTATAGATAGCAGGCTGCTCTCAAACCCAGCTGCCTCTTCTGAGTGCTGGGATTAAAGCACGTGCCCCCACCGCAGGCCTGCAGTACTGATTTACCTAGAGCACTTGGTTCTTACTTTTTTCCTCTTTCTTTCCACATCCTTTCCTTCCTCCCCCTTTTTCTTTCTTTCAGCGGGGTCTGTATAGTCCAGCCAGCTCTCACACTCCTAGCATGCCTTCTGCCTTAACTTCCCAGGTGCTGGTATTCCGCATAGGGGGTTGTGTCCAGTTGAAGTATTTTCAGGCTTTGGAACTGGGCAGTTTTGTTGTTCATCCGTGTACTGGCTAGGCTGTGACCATAATTCCAGGTAGGGTCTCAGGGAGCCCTAGGATGCTGGAACTCATTGTGTGGCTCTGAGGATCTGAACTTTTTTTTTTTTTTTTTGGTTCTTTTTTTCGGAGCTGGGGACCGAACCCAGGGCCTTGCGCTTCCTAGGTAAGCGCTCTACCACTGAGCTAAATCCCCAGCCCCCTGAACTTTTGATCCTTGTAAGTCTTGGTAATGACAGGAAGCTGACTCTCACCTGAGCCACTGTGTCAGCTGAGCTCAGGCTTACCTAGAACTCACTCTCGCCTATACTGGCCTTAAACTGGGAGCAGTACTGCTTGTAACTGCCACATTTTGTGAATCTTGGATAGTAATAGTTAAAGCAGTTTGCTTTGGCCCCCAGGAGTCTAAAATAAAATAAAATAAAAGTTCATTTATTTATGAAGTGTTTAGTTTTCTTTTATACATCCAAGCCAAACATACTTGAAAATGTTTAGACGTATATTCGTGTAACCTGCTTGTCTGTTCTCTTCCCTAGTCTCCTAATTTGTAAGGAAACTAGACACTAGTTAGAGAAACCAAAAGATTAACTTATGGGGTGTGTGTGTAAATGTATGAAAACATTTTTTTTTTCCTCGTGGAGAGGTTTAATGAGAGAAGAGTAGAAAATTTGAGAAAAGGAGGCAGACCATGGGCATGTGGGGGGGAAGAGAGGATGGGGAGAAAAGGGATAGGGACAGAGAGGAAGAGGGCAGAGAAGAGAAGGACAAAGAGAATCGAAAACATTTTTTTTTTAAAGATTTATTTTATTTATTATATATAAGCACACTGTAGCTGTCTTCAGATACACCAGAAGGGGGCATCAGATCCCATTACAGATGGTTGTGAGCCACCATGTGGTTGCTGGGAATTGAACTCATGACCTCTGGAAGAGCAGTCGGGTGCTCTTAACCACTGAGCCATCTCTCCAGCCCGAAAACATTTTTTTAATGTTGAGGCGATTTCTGGACCAGGTATGGTGCGGCCTGTTAATGACCACTCGAGAAACAGAGGCAGTAAGATCCCTGTGACTTCAAAGCCAAGCCTTGTCTACATTGTGAATGTCAGGGCTACATAGTGAAACCCTGTTTCGGAAAGAAAGGAAGAGAGACAGAGACACAGACAGAGACACAGACAGACAGTTTGTAGGGCTTGAGGAGATAGCTAACTGGTTGAAGTGTTTGCTGTAAAGCCAGAGTTTCTAATCCCTAGAACCCAAGGAAAAGGGTGCCAAATTGATCCTGCATTCCCAGTCCTGCAGAGGTGGAGGGAAATCCTGGAGCTAACGGATCTAGCCAATCAGTAAGCTCCAAGCTGACTGGTCTAGCCAATCAGCAAGCATGAGATTGGGCGAGAAGCCCTATCATAGAAAACAAAGGTAAAGAGCAGTAGAGAAAGACGCCCTGAAGTCCCTTCTGACTGCCACATGTCCACATGTCCATGTGTCCACATGTCCATGTGTACTTCCAGACACTGAACCCAGCGCAGGGATTGCAGGGAAGACAGCAGAACGGGTGGGGACTGGAGCTCCTGTGATAAGCAAGCTCTGCACCACGGGCTGCGTCTTCAGCCATCCTGGGCTAATTTGCAGAATAGTATATGATCTTTAGTGCTTAGGAGCTACAAACGTTAGGTTTGTGTGGTGGTCTAACCTGTGACCCCAGGACTGGGAGGCTGAAGTAGAAGAGTCCCAAGCGTGAGGCAGGCAGAGGCGATTAAGAGTTTGTCTCAGCAAAGAATAGTTGCAGCCACACTCAAGTGCTTGTAAGAGCGAGCGATGCGTGTACTTTAACGTCTTCTAAGATCTTGTTTAACTTCTGTTCTAGTGGCATACTGGTGAGCAATACTAAGATAGATGGACCGTTATTACAAATTCTCTTTATGAACAATGCTATTTCAAAGTAAGTGGTTTTCTGTTTCTTAAATATGAGTTCGTGTGTTTTCTGAAACTGAATTCTGTAAATACACTGTTCGTGCCATCTTTATTCCTCCAGTTTTTAATGTATATGGTTGCTTCACCTGCAAATATTTACGTGCATTATATGTATGCCTGGTGTCTGTGGAGGCCAAAAAAAAGGCATCAGATCCCCAGAAGCTGGCATTACAAATACTTGTACAATGCTTTTTGTGTGTTGGGAATTGAACCCCGATCCTCTGGAAGAGCAACCAACGCTCTTAACCATGGAGCCATCTCTCCAGCCCCTATTTCTTCTTTTCCTTTCTCTTGTGTGTTTTTATGTGAGTAGTGTGCACATACCATGGCGCAGGTAGGTGGTCCGAGGTCAGCTTGTGGGAGTCAGTTCTTTGCTTCCCTATGGGTTCAGGGCCTTGAACTCAGGAGTCCGACTCGGCCGCAGGCACCTTAACCTGCTAAGCCCTCTCAAGGACTCGCCCTCATCTTTATTATTTAAGTTGGTTTTTTGAGTTCAGGTATGAGAGAGAGTAGTTTCGACCTGAGTTTGAGTCTGGACTCTGACATCTGTGAACTGGTTAAACTTACCGTACCTTAATTTTCTCACTGAAGGGCAGTGTGTGCCTATGGTATTTACCTCTCAGGTCCTTAAGTGGCACCATGAGAGGCCAGGAAGTAGCATCTCAGAAGAATACTAATACCGGGGTTTGGGGATTTGGCTCAGCGGTAGAGCGCTTGCCTAGCAACCGCAAGGCCCTGGGTTCGGTCCCCAGCTCTGGGGGAAAAAAATTATATATAAAAAAAGAAAGAACACTAATACCACTATAGTAGCAAGGTTTAGTTGTCCCTGCTCTCACATGTGCATAAGTTTTCCATACTGGCTGTCATGTGGTGATTGTGGGTCTATAGCAGAACTTGACTACTGCAAGCCCATGGCATGCCTGAGTGCAGGGCTCAGCGTACTTCTGCCGTGGCCTGCCCTCCTGAGTCACTTGTTCCTCTTATTGTCCCATGCACTGGCTGCGGACAAGAAGATAAAGGAGTAGGGTCCAGGCCTGTCGCCTGCTTCAGTCCAGGAGGAGAATCCAAGGCTTTGGAGCTAGGAATACTGGATGGTGAGTGCAGCAGCAGTGATGCTAGGCACCCCTGGACCTGTGGTCCCCTAGATTAGAAAGGTGTTAATGGTTTTAGTTACCTTTTCATTAATTAGCTTTTAATGCTCTAACTTCGGTACCATTCGTCTGTTACTTAGCTTGCAGAATCTTAGAATGTTACAGCTAGAAAACACCTGAGAGGCCAAGTTCATCTGAGGTAGTACCCTGGCTGTCTCATTCCAACACAGCAAAACCAGGGCTTTGTTTGCACCTCCCAAAGGGAGCACTCCAGAATATCTGTCCGATTAGTGTGATTCTTGACCTGGACAGCTAGACAGAGTAGACATTTTTCACTTTTCTTCTTTTTTTTCTTTGTTTGCTAAAGTATTTTGGTTGGGCCTTTTCTAGTTTTGAAGTGAAATGTGAATTTTCTTATATGTGCATTGAAAGTCTAGAAGTTGTCCCTGTATGGCAGAAATAGTGAGGAGAAAGTAGGAAGGAGGCTTTTTATCATGTAACTCTTTGGGTGGTTTTTGTTGTTTGTCTTTTGTTTTCTGAACAGGACTTCTGGTAGCCCCTGCCGGCCTGAAATCTGTAGCTGTCCTCCCACCTCTGCTTGCCGGAGGCTGGGATTGCAGGCGCAGACAACCGTGCCAGGCCTTTCCTTTGGTTTTTGAGTCATTTGCATCCAGTGCCTGTCAAGAATTAAGGACATGATAGCCAGAGCTACACAGAGAAACTCTGTCTGGAAAAACCAACCCAGCCAAACAAAAGTACAGGAAATTTATAAATAAAGTCTTCTTACTCTCAGAACTGTTTGACTAAGGTTCTATGCCAGACACCAGTAGATTATCAGAATCACGCTGTTAATGCAGCAGTGGTTGTGTTTCTAAAGAGTAGCATTCCGAGTTACAAAGTCATGTTAGGAAATGTGACAAACATGAAAAACTGAAGTTGAGATGTGACTTCTTACAGTAATGCACAGGACCTGAGTCTGCTGATGTCTCGCTCTACCCAGGTTCTAATCATCTATCCATCTGCCCTCTCCTACAGGCAATACCACCAAGAAATAGAGGAGTTTGTATCAAACTTAGTAAAACGATTTGAGGAACAGCAAAAAAATGACGTGGAAAAGACTTCCTTCAGCCTTTTACCCCAGGTATTTTAAGCCTGAGGCTCAGTGCCTATGCTCTTTGCTGTCAGCTGCTATTACACTAGAAATTTCCTTGAGTCAAAACCAAAATAGTGAAGGTTGTGCATTGGCATCTTTCTCAGAAGTCTTAACCAGTGCCTCCACCTGGCTGGGATTGGTTCTGGTGTGCTGCCTTGCCTGGATTTAATGTTATTTTTGATTTAATGAACATGTTTTAAAGATTTGAAGTCTATGAGGTTATCGGTATTGACTAGTATTTGTTTCAAGTCTGCCTTGATTTGATTGAAGGATTGATAGTTCACAGTATCCTTCCTTCTGATACTCAGGATGTCTGATTTATGTATGTTAGTAGGTGGAGGAAAAGGGTTGGGATTTCTAAAGTTTGAAAGTCAAAGTATTCCTCTTGTGACACTTGGTGATGCCTGTTTCTTGGCCTTAGCCATCCAGTGTTATGTTGGAAGAGGACCGTAAAGTGGAAGAATCGTGTGCCATTAAAAACAACAAGGAAGCTTTTAGTGTAAGTTTGGGCTCGCTCTTTGGAACTTTCCAGATGTATGGCTCCTGTGTGTTTTCAGTTGGGTGGCGTAACAATAGGCGTGCCACTGCCTCTCTGTAAAGCAGGAGGGTCACTGTCCTCCTCTAATGTCACTTTCTCTTGAGTGACTGCTGCACTCTGTCCTGAGGACACAGGACGCTTTATTCACAAGAGTTTGTGTTGGTCCTGATGGCCTCTTCATGTTTGCCTTGAAAACATTGACTGAGCTTGGAAAGCTTTCATCCAGAGGAAGCGGAGAGGAGGAGCTGGTGTAACATCGCATGTTAGAAGTTGAGGACATCAGTAAGCCTGGTTATGGTCAAAGGAGAGCTTAACAAGGAGAGCCTGTATTTAGGCCATCCAGTTCCTTTGCAAAGTTCATTAGTATCAAACTATTTTTGCAGCATATTCTCAAAAGGGTGACTACTAGTTCTTCTGCTTATAAAGTATGCCCTCTGATAACGTACCCCAGTTTTACAGAGATAATGAAGAGCCACAAGTCTCAGGACAAAACTTGAGAGGGATGTTGCATCTCTGCAGATTTGATTGTAGTTGTTATATGTCCTGCTTCTTAGCATCCCTGGCAAAATAGGTTTAGTGGTGGAATTAAATACAAGAAGGTACTTTTTAGCTTTGAGTCAGAAAGCTGGGCTGGGAGCTGGCCTTGGTGACTTCTACTTGTAATCTTAGAACCCAGAGGCAAAGGCAGAAAGGAAAGGGGAAAAGGCTAGGCTGGACATAGAGCTTAGGGGCAGGGCACTTCCCTAGCACGTGTGAGTTGCTAGCTCTGTCATCATCATCACCACCATCATCATCACCACCATCACCATCACCACCATCACCATCATCACCATCATCACCATCACCATCATCATCACCACCATCACCATCACCACCATCATCACCATCACCATCATCACCATCACCACCATCACCATCATCACCATCACCATCATCACCATCACCACCATCATCACCACCATCACCATCACCACCATCATCACCATCACCACCATCACCACCATCACCATCATCACCACCATCACCATCACCATCATCACCATCACCATCACCATCACCATCATCGTCGTCCTGTTTCCCCTGCTCTTCCCCCTTCCTCCTCCAGAGAGAGTGTAGAAGATCTGAGTTTGATTCCCTGCGCTTACACTAGGTGCCTCACAACCACATAAAGCTCTGGCTTCAGGGAACTCAACACCTTTGGCGTACCCAATGACAGGCACGTAGGCCACATCCCCACAGATGCTCACACACATAATCCAAAGCAAAATGAATCTTTAAAAAGTCAGAAATTGGGCTGGAGAGATGGCTCAGCGGTTGAGAGCACCCGACTGCTCTTCCAGAGGTCCTGAGTTCAGTTCCCAGCAACCACATGGTGGCTCACAACCATCTGTAAAGAGATCCGATGCCCTCTTCTGGTGTATTTGAGGATAGCTACAGTGTACTTATATATAATAAATGAATAAATCTTTAAAAAAAAAAAAAAGTCAGAAATTCCCACCAGGCAATAGTGGTGCACATCTTTAGTGCCAGGCCCTGGGAGGCAGGGAAAGCATATCTCTTACTTCAGGCACAGCCAGACTACGTGTCTGCTTGTCTAGAAAACACAGCAACAAAATCAGAAACTTGCATCAGACAAGACGAACGTTCATGTTATTTGAAGGAGATAAAAATTAGGGATGCTTTCAAGAATATTTTTGTTTGTTTTTTCTTTTTTTCGGAGCTGGGGACCGAACCCAGGGCCTTGCGCATGCTAGGCAAGCGCTCTACCGCTGAGCTAAATCCCCAACCCCCAAGAATATTTTTAAGGTTCCTATCTCTTGTTCTTGTGTGTGATGTTGGTTTCCTTTTTCTTTTTAAATGTATTTGTGTGCATGTGACGGGCAGAGGGCTGTTGGCTGGAGTTGGTGCTGCTTCTCCTTCCCCGTGGGTCCCCAGCCTCTGCGTGAGCCACCTCAGCAGTGCGGTGTCTGTTTCATGGGACAAGGACTCACTCTGTAGTCCAGTGCTGAATCTGCCACCTTGAGTTTTCAGATTTTTTTTTTTTTTTTTTGAGACAGGGTTTCTGTGTAGCCTTGGCTGTACTGGAACTCATTTTGTTTATTTATTTATTTTGGTTCTTTTTTTCGGAGCTGGGGACCGAACCCAGGGCCTTGCGCATGCTAGGCAAGCGCTCTACCACTGAGCTAAATCCCCAGCCCCTAGAACTCATTTTGTAAACCATCCTTCCCCGGAACCCACAGAGATCCACCCGCCTCTGCCTCTTGAGTGCTACCACTGCCCAGCTTAAGGATTTTTTTTTTTTTAAGATTTATTTATTAATTTATTTTATTTATATGAGTACACTGTTGCTGTCTTCAGACACACCAGAAGTGGGCATCAGATCCCATTACAGATGGTTGTGAGCCACTGTGTGGTTGCTGGGAATTGAACTCTTTTTTTTTTTTCTTTATACTTTTTTTTTTCTTTATACTTCTTCTTTTTTTTTTTTTTTTTTTTCTTTTCTTTTCGAAGCTGGGGACCGAACCCAGGGCCTTGCGCTTCCTAGGCAAGCGCTCTACCACTGAGCTAAATCCCCAACCCCGGAATTGAACTCTTTTTTTTTTTTTTTTTTTTTTTTTTTTTTTTTTTTTTAAAGATTTATTTATTTATTATATATAAGTACACACTGTAGCTGTCTTCAGATACACCAGAAGAGGGCATCGGATCTCTTTACAGATGGCTGTGAGCCACCATGTGGTTGCTGGGAATTGAACTCATAACCTCTGGAAGAGCAGTCGGGTGCTCTTAACCGCTGAGCCATCTCTCCAGCCTAGGTTTTTGGTTTGTTTGTTTGTTTGTTTGTTTGTTTGTTTAATTCTCTTCCATCTCAAAGGCTATGAGATTAAAGTACTGCTTGTTTTTTTTTTTTGTTTTTTTGTTTGTTTTTTTTTTTCTTTTTTTCAGAGCTGGGGACCGAACCCAGGGCCTTGCGGTTGCTAGGCAAGCGCTCTACCACTGAGCTAAATCCCCAACCCCGTACTGCTTGTTTTAAACAAGAGTTTTACAGTTATCTCTTTAGGCTTTAGACATTCTGGTGTTTTCTGAGTGCTGCTTTGTGCCAGGAACAGAGAGGTTTAAGAGACAGCAATGAAAAGAAAGGGTCAGGGCCGACTCTTGTTCAGTGAAGCAGGTCAGTGGGTGAAGGTTGAAATCCTAAGAAAAGTAAGGTTAGGATATAGGCCATTATGTGCTTGCTTATCACATGAGGCTCTGGGTTCAATTCTTGAGTAGAGACAGAAGAGGGAGAAAGTGAGGTGCTAGCTGCATGGGAGGCTGGGACAGGAAGGTTGAAAGTTTAAGGCTGCAGAGTGATTCACGGTAGCCTGGGCAGTTTAGTGAAGTTCTGTCTCAGAATAAGGAAAGAAGCAAGTTCCCTGCTGGCACACTCAATTGCCCTGAATTAGAAAGACATTCTAATTTAGACAGCCCTAAATTCAATATCCAGAGCAGTCGGGGCGGTGGGAGAGTTGTGTAGTGACTTGTTAGTGACTGTCTGTGTGGACCATGGTCTCCATGAACTGAGGGAGAATGTGAGGGTGTGTTCTGAGCAAAGAGGGCTCAAGAAGTAGGAAAGGGAAATCGATACCAGCAGCCAGGATTCAGCCAAGTACTGAGAGTGCTATTGCCATCTTACTAAGAAGGAAACACATTGAAAGCTCTGAGACTCACCAGTAGGTGACAGAACAGTTGATCTACATCTTGATGAAGACTTCAGGTTATAGTCTAAAAGCCATTTAAGGGTCATAAGTAAAAACGTGACATGCTGTGTCTTTATTGAAAGAACCAGGTTCTTTTATGGAAAGTAGTTGTCCCCTGGGAGGGTCTGTAGTCAGTTAGAAAGCTGGTGTCAGCCTCAGACAAGAGAAAACAGTAGCAGACCATTGTGGTAGGGATGGTGATGTGTGCTGAAACCTGGATGTATTTGCAATAAGGCCAGTCTAATGTGTCCATGAATTAGCTGTAGAATAAAGAACCCAGGAAGAGGGGTTGGGGATTTAGCTCAGTGGTAGAGCGCTTGCCTAGGAAGCGCAAGGCCCTGGGTTCCGTCCCCAGCTCCGAAAAGAAAAGAAAGAAAAAAAAAAAAAGAACCCAGGAAGAACAATCAGAAGAGCTCAGGCCCTGGCCAAGGAGAATGGGAGAGGGGCAGGTTTAGAGGGGGCTAGGAATTGTTGGTTTTGTTTGTTTTTTTAATTTACTTATCTATTTGGGTTTTGTTGTTGTTGTTTTAAAGACAGAGTCTTGCAGTGTATCCCAAGCTGGCTTTGAACTGTGGTCCTCCTGTCTCAGCCTCTCAAGTGTTGGGATTGCAGGCAGGTGTCACTATACCCAGCTTCCAGTGCCATTTTAAATAGGTGAGTTTGAGACACCTTACATATCTAGAAAGAGGTATCATGTTGGCCTTAGAATATCCAAAACTGGAGCTCAGGGATCAGAACTTTACTTTGTGGGGTCATCAGCATAGAAATTATATCTCATAGCCTAGGTGTGAGTGAGTCGGGTACGATGGGAGAGTGGGGAGGAGGCTAACTGACCAACCATATGGCCTGCCAATCCATAGAAGATGGGGAGAAGAGGGGACCTAGGCAGCAACAAAAGGTTCCGCCTGTAGAGCGGACCTGAGCGTGGCGTCCTGCAGGCCATATTAGAATGGAAGATACCTCTAAAAGGGAAGAAGCAGTTGTGCAGTACCCGCTGCCAGCGCGAGAGGTGAGGATTGGCAGATGCCCAAAGGACCCAGCCGCAGTCTCCCTAGCAGCTTCTTCAAGCAGCTAGCGTGCTGGTAGGAATGAAGCATTACTGGAAGTGTTCCAGAGACACTGGCAGTGGCATTTAAGGATGGGAGACGTGTGTTCTAGATAGTAGAGACAAAAATAAACTTCCAAATACAACATCCGAACCTTAATCAAATCCTGCCTCGGGGCTAACACTAACAGGCATTTTGGAGGTAAAGAAGCCTGAATGTGCAGTTGACACGAGAGACTGGGGAGTTGTTCACAGGAAAATGTCTCTGTGCTGAAGTGTTCAGCCTGAGTGTCACTCTGTCTGCATCTGACTTGTGTGTGCATGTGCGTGTGTACATTTATTCAGTCAGGTACAGGGAGCATGACTATTCCTTGTGTTGTATTCCTAACCCATCTGTATGAAACGACTACAAAAACTTGGGTGGTGGGGCTGGGGATTTAGCTCAGTGGTAGAGCGCTTACCTAGGAAGCGCAAGGCCCTGGGTTTGGTCCCCAGCTCCGAAAAAAAAAAAAAAGAACCAAAAAAAAAAAAAAAAAAAAACTTGGGTGGTAGACCAAGTACATGGGAATCAAGGGACTTGAAACAGCAGACGCAGGCTGTGACGGTCTTGCTGCAGACATAGGAGGTGCTGGAGGGACCTGTGTCACACTTCGGTGTGAGCAGCGTGGTCTGTGTGCTGATGGTTCTGCAGCAGCTCAGGTGTCACTTTATTTGCACATGGAGTCCAGCTAATGGTTAGGGCTCATTTCTCACAGCCTCATGTAGAATCAAACTTAATGGGTAATCATAAACGTACGTTATCGTAGACTTACGTTACTTAATGTCTTTTTTTTCTACTTAAATAGCGATATTTTTTGACTTGTTTTCTGCAGGTTGTAGGAAGTGTCCTGTATTTTACTAATTTTTGCCTTGATAAATTGGGGCAACCGCTACTAAATGAAAACCCTCAGCTTACGGAAGGATGGGAAATCCCCAAGTATCCTACATAGTGAATGAAGATCCTTTATGCATCTTGCCACTAAGTTCACCTTTTAAAAAAAGCTTACCAAAGTTTGCAGACTATGATAACTATTCCTTAATAAAATTCACTAAAGGTACCAGCAAGTCTTCAGCCACATTGTTTCTCTAGAAGGGCAAGAAATGCAAGTAAAGGCGAAAAGGTTCGTGTGGGGGCGTTGTCTTGTTTTATTCTTTGTTTTCTAATACCAGAACCGTAATCTCTTTATCAGCTCTTAAAAGTTAATTTGCTCTATTGCTGGTTTGATATGAATTTTACATTGACCTAGAATCCTGATATCTGGAGACATGTGTTAAATGTTTAAATTGATCATCCAGTTCTTGGAATTCAGGCCCAGTGCCTGGGAGGGTGGAAGGAAGTCATTATTGCTGTCAGTGTGGTTACGGTCTTAGAACCATCTGCCTTCTTCCCGTTAACTGAAGGACAGGATGCTCTGTTTGCTTTGGTTCTTCTGTTACTGATCACTGAGCAAAGTTGAGAGGTCACATACTGAGCAGGCTGGTTCTTGGCTAAAAGACTACACGTGCTGCTTATGTGACTGGGAACAGGACACTGGGCTGTGCTTGGCAGTTGCCGATGCCGCGCGTCTCGCCTTCTGCTTCCCTGGCTCTCCACTGGCATCTAGGGTGTACTGATTTGCTTTTCTGTTGTCACTGACATTATGAGAATCTTTGGATTTCTCTTCTGTTTTGTGTTCTGACCTAATAGGCCGAAGCCTCACTGTTTCAACTGTGGTTCTGAAGAGCACCAGATGAAGGAGTGCCCAATGGTAAACATTCATAAGCAGAAGTCACTGAGCAAAAGCTGGCTGGTGGCCATTTTGTGTGCATGTGTGGCTCTGGGTAATGTGCATGCACTTCCTGTGCTACACTCATTTGTGCTTCATCTTTCCAAACTTGTGTTTATATTCTAAGACACTGGGTGTTTTAAAGAAAATAACATTCTGTGTTTGAGGTGAAGGATGAGTTAATTTTTAGACATATTTTAAAAAGTTAAAATGTAGGTTCTGATAACACTAAAATAATAAAAATTAAAGTGACTGTTTCTTCTTGCTTGCTTTTCAAGAATGTCTGCCCACCTTTGTGTGTATAGTATACATTAAAACTAAAGCAATATTTTGTGTTTATATTTTTAAAAGTGAGCATTCTTAGTAAGTTTCTGAGATATTTCTAAATTGCTTGATACCATTCTTTTCAAACATTATTGTGATTTAGCCTCGGAATGCTGCTCGAATAAGTGAGAAGAGAAAGGAGTACATGGACGCCTGTGGCGAGGCGAACAGTCAGAGTTTTCAGCAGCGCTACCATGCAGAAGAAGTAGAAGAGAGATTTGGAAGATTCAAGCCAGGAGTTATTAGGTACACGCATGCTATAACATGTATAACATGTCTGACAGAATGCATCCCTTCATTCTAAGCCACCTATCAAAGGTTTGTCGTGTGCTTGTTTTTTTGGTTTTTTTTTTTTTTGTTTTTTTGTTTTTTTGGTTTTTTTGGTTCTTTTTTTCTGAGCTGGGGACCGAACCCAGGGCCTTGCGCTTCCTAGGCAAGCGCTCTACCACTGAGCTAAATCCCCAACCCAGTGTGCTTGGTTTATATCATACTTCATGCTATGTAATATGGGACAGAAATGCTTTAGCCAGACATGGTGGCTCTTCTCATGCCTGTGATCCCAGGGCCTGAGAGTTGAGGCAGGACAGACCCCATGACTTCTAAAGATTTATTTATTTTATTTATATGAACACTGTGGTTCTCTTCAGACACTTGAGAAGAGAGCATCCCATTACAGATGGTTGTGAGCCACCATGTGGTTGCTGGGATTTGAACTCAGGACCTCTGGAAGAGCAGTCAGTGCTCTTAACCACTGAGCCATCTCTCCAGCCCGACCCCATGACTTCTAAATGAGCCTGGGCTACAGAGTGAAAGCCCTGTCCTAAGGAAAATACAGGGCAGGCTTGAGAGCATGCTTGGAAGCTGAGAGCACTGGCTCCTCTGCCCGAGGACCCAGGTTGGCTTCCTAGTGTCCAAGATGACTCAGAACCCTGTCTGTAAGCCAGCTCCCATGGATCCGATGGCCTCTCCTGCCCTCTGTGGGCACCAGGCATACATGTGCTGGACGGACATACGCGCAAGCACAAATACTCATACACATTAAAAATGATAGTAAGTCTTTAGAAAATGAAAGATGCCAAAATGCTTTCATGCAAATAGAAATCCCTCATCTTTCCTCCTCTTTATTTTTACTTAGTGAGGAACTTCAAGATGCACTGGGTGTGACAGACAAGAGTCTTCCCCCTTTCATCTACCGGATGCGCCAGCTGGGCTACCCACCAGGCTGGCTCAAGGAGGCTGAATTGGAGACTTCAGGACTTGCACTCTATGATGGAAATGGTATAGTATGTTAGGACAGGGAAGGCAGCTTACAGGAGCCTGTCTCCCACTCCCCCAACCCCCAGTTAACTAAGATTATTAGCCAGGCCTTTCAGCCATCATCCAGGAGGGGGAAGCAGATTGATCTCACTGAGTTTGAAGCCAGCTTAGTCTCTAGCAAAACCCTGTCTAATGACAGGAGTGGCTGGCCTGTTTGATGACATTTTGTGTCTGACAGGGAAGGAACTAAAGCTTCATAGAGCGTATGGAATTACCAGGTAGCTGAGCTGGATGTGGTGGTACACATGTGTTATCCTAGCACTCAGGAGGCTGAGGTCGGAGGGTACCAGGCCAGCCTGCCTAAGCTACATAGCAAGACCCTATGTTTAGAAGAAAGAAAAGAAGAAATAGTATCAGGTAGGGATAGGGAGGTGGCTCAGTGTGGAAGGGTGGTTGCTGTGCGCAGTTGGCATCGAGAAGGAAAGAAGGTTCTCGACACAGTTGTCCTTTGACCTCCAGTTACGTCTCGTAGCACACCCACAGTATCCACTTGCAGTAATAATTTTTTGTTAATTAAAAAGAAATATCAGGGGGCTAGAGAAATGGCTCAGCGGTTAAGAACACTGACTGCTCTTCCAGAGGTCCTGAGTTCAACTCACATTAACCACATAGTGACTCATAACCGTCTGTAATGGGATCTGATGCCCTCTGCTGGTGTGTCTGAAGACAGCTGCAGTGTACTCACATATATAAAATAATAAGTCTTTACCGAAAAAGAAAGAAAGGAGGAAAGGAAGGACGATCAATCAGGCCTCAGGCCTCAGGCCAGAAAGTATTGGCTTACACCTTTCATGGCTTTACACCTCCAGCACTCAGGAGGCAGAGGCAGACAAATCTCTGAGTTCGAGGCTAGCAGCCTGGTCTACAAAGTGAATTCCAGGAGAGCCAGGGCTACATAGAGAAACTCTGGCTCGAAAAATGAGAAGAGAGACAGGGAGAAAAAGAAATATTGAATTGCTATCTCAGTTTGATCTATGACCACCGCAGCCAGAGCAGGAGCCTTTCTATTGGGAACATAGTCCTGTCAATGGCCAGAGACAGACAGCACTCCCACAGTGATGGGAGGCAGAGACAGAATTGACTGGGTGTAGCTACTTGGCACAAATAACATACAAGACCATGCCTGCCTCAAAAGCAAAGGGGCCAGAGAAGTGGCTCAGTGGGAGCAGGCACTTCCTGCTGTGCCTAATGACCTGAGCTTTGTTTCTCAGGATCTACATGGTGGATGGAGAGAGCTAATTTAGCAGATTACTCACTCACACACACACACACACACACACACACACACACACACCCCATGGCACAAACATTTACCAGCGGCTGACCAAACACACACACACACACACACACACACACACACACACACACACACACACACACCATGGCACAAACATTTACCAGCGGCTGACCAAAACGAATGCAGACACTTATGGTCAACTGTTTGATTAGGATCGGGAACCTGGAGGGGATTACAGCCCCATAGGAACAACAGTGTCAACTAACACAGCACTCTCAGAGCTCCCAGACACTGAGCCACCAGCCAAGGAGCATACGTGGGCCAGTTGATGCCCCCTGGGCACATTGAGTAGAGAGGCCTGTCTTATCTGGCCTCAGTGGGAGAGGAAGGGCTTAATCCTGTTGAAACTGGATGCCCCAGGGAAGAGGGATGCTGGTGGGAAAGAGGTGGAGGTGGGTGGGGGAGCATCCTCTGGAGTGAGGGGCACAGGGGAAATGGGCTGATAAATTCAGGGAGGGGGGACAGGAAGGGGCAACTTGTGGGATGTAAATAAGTAAAATAATTACAAAGAACCAGGAGGTCTAAGGGAGGGTGTGGGGTGAGGCCGCCATACTGCCCTGCAACAGCCCTCTGTGGTGGCCGGGCACTCCTACAAAGCTCTTTCCAAGGCTGAGTATGACTGAAGTTTAAAATTTTTCATAATAAAAAAATTTTTTTTGTTTTGTTTTAGTTAGTTTGGTTTTCAAGACAGAGTTTCTCTTTGTAGTCTTGGCTATCCAGGAACTTACAACATAAATCAGGCTAGACTCCATCTTACCTGTCTCTCTGCCTTCTGTGCTGGGATTAAAAGCATGTGCCACCACCACCCAGCTGAATCTTTTTTATTTTTTTTTTTTTATAAATTATTTATTATAAATAGAATACACTATAGCTGTCTTCAGACACACCAGAAGAGGGCATCAGATCCCATTACAGATGGCTGTGAGCCACCATGTGGTTGCTGGGATTTGAACTCAGGACCTCTGGACAAGCAGTCAGTGCTCTTAACTGCTGAGCCATCTCTCCAGCCCTTTTTATTCTTTTGAGACAATCTGTATTCCAGGCTGGCCTGGAACTTGTGAGTTAAAACTGGCCTTCAACACCTGCCTCAGCCCCCTAAATATTGGGGTCATAGATTGTGATGCTCAGAGCCTATTTGAAGTTGTAATGGTTCAGGAAAATGACAATTAGTTGTTTCCATACTAATTCTGATACAGTACTGCCCTATGTGGGTTGAGTAGGGGAGGGACATGTTTAGTGTCTAACCGTGTTCAAATTTTCTCTGACTTCTAATAGATGATGCTGATGGGGAAACAGAAACTGGAGAAATACAGAATAAAAATGTTACTTATGATCTCTCAAAATTGGTAAACTATCCAGGTTTTAACATATCTACTCCCAGAGGTATTCCAGATGTAAGTATACATTTTAAATTTTTTCTTTTGAAGTGTGATAATTACATTAAAGATTGTTACATAGGGCTAGAGAGAGATGGCTCAGTGGTTAGGAGCACTGACTGCTCTTCCAGAGGTCCTGAGTTCAATTCCCAGCAACCACATGGTGGCTCACAACCATCTGTAATGGGATCTGATGCCCTCTTCTGGTGTGTCTGAAGAAAGTGACAGAGTATTCAAATAAATAAATCTTTAAAAAAAATAAAAAACCACTATGAAATTTTGAGACTGTGAAATTGTCTGGAGCAGTCTTATAGGTAGTCTTGTAAGTTTTACAGGTATTTCTTTAACTAAAAGTCTCTGCTTAACCTGACCAGGTAGGTGCTGTGGGGCTCCTCCATCTGTTTCCTTGGTTTTCTCTGTGGTAGACTTCTCTGAGAGGAGCTGTCTCACACTCAGTGTGGTATGCCGCCCAGCTTCCGCCCGTGTTTCAGAGTTAAACAGTGGTGCTTTGGTGGTGGTGCAAGTTTGGGCTTTGTTTGAGCTGTTTTTAATGCACTGGTGTTCCGTTTGACTCTTCCAGAGAGTCTTCAGTTTCCTTTACCGTTTCCTAGCTTGCATAGCAGACAGTGGGGTTCACTGTGACGCTTCGGTTTGGGGGTGGGGTGTTACTGGTAATTTGTTTTGAATTGGAGACTTTTACTACAGCATAGGAAAACCTTGAAGTCACTGTGTAGCCCAGTCTGGCCTGGGATTTGCAGCAGCCTCTATGCCTCATCTTCCTGAGGGCTAGGAGCAAAAATCTCAGAGACGATGTTCCCAGATCCCACTCATCCTTCTTTCTTCCACATCAGGAATGGAGAATGTTCGGTTCCATACCAATGCAGGCGTGTCAACAGAAGGATGTGTTTGCCAGTTACCTTAATTCTAACATCCAGTCGGTAAATTGACGTGTGTGTGTGTGTGTGTGTGTGTGTGTGTGTGTGTGTGTGTGTGTGTGTGTGTGTGTGTGTGTGTGATGTTGGGAATTGAACCTAGGACTTAGATGTGCTAGGCAAGCAAGCACTTACCACTGAATTGTACATTCCCAGCCTCTGAACACAGGTTTTAAGGGTGTAGTTGGTAAACATTGTAATGGTGAGGTTTTATGGATCATTGCTGTTCCTTTTGGTTTATATCATAAGCACTGATTTCTGATTAATCAAGAGGCCAATAGCAATTGTGTGGCTGTAGACTGGTTTAAGTATGGGTAGAGGTTCTCTGTCCGCCCTGTGTAACTGGTGTCCTTACTGGTTACTCCATTAGCCAAGCGTGAAGTCGAGCAGCAAGCGGTCTTCCTCTCAGTCCAGCCCTAACAGTCCAAAGAAGCAGCGGAGGGAGGGCAGCGCAGCAGCCTCCCCTGCTGACATGGAGCTTGACTCAGGTAAGTCTGTGGGTCTGCTTTGAGAAGGCAAGGCTAGCCTGTATCCTCCTGGGTCTCTAAGGAGGAGGCTCCCCCATGCTTAGCTCCCCAACCCCTAGCTATTAGAGCATCTCCACTGCGGCTGGTAAAGCCTAAATTGGAAGCTGCACTCAGTAGGAGAGGCAGAGGGATCAGCCAGCCAAGTTCCTGAATTTGGCAGGCTCAGGCACCCACAGTGTCACATTCATCTGGCTCCTCTGGTGGGGCATCACTCTGGACAAGCAGCAACTGGGCATGCACACTTCTAGGAGCTCCTGTTTGAAGACCAGTAGAGCCTCTGGGCAGTTGTTTTTGTAGGCATATTGGTCCTAGAACTCAGTTCCCTCCCAGAAGCTGTGTACTCCTGAAAACTTAAAATTGGGCAAATTCTTGCCCTCTGACACACTGTTTTATCCCTTTATCCCTCCATGTCCTCCCATGGAACCTGTGTTCAACCAGCATCATTGTGGTCCTGACAGGAGAATCTACTGTCCACCTCTTGGAGCCCAGTGTCTAGGATTAGGGCAAAAGAAGGGACTCTGCAGTTAAGAGCAGGCTTCCTCTTTTCTGCAGCCTCCCTAGGACTCCTTCTCTCCATGACTCATGTCTCCTCCATCTGAAACCACAGAGGGTACAGGGTAGCTTTCCAAGGGTTTGATACACATTCCTGAGCCCCAAGATCCAGGCATGGTCATGGGGTCTGACAGTCTGCTGTTTTTCCCTTTTCCTGGACTTTGAGACGGTAGCCCAGGCTGGCCATCTGAGTCCTGGCACTTACAACCCTTTTCTGCCTTTTCAAAGATGGGTGTTATGGCCATTCTATCTCTGGATCCCCTTAAGTTCCAATAATAAGTTTGTATGAAATGCTGTGACTTCTAAAGTGTCTTTCCTGTTTCAGATATAGAGATTCCACCTGGTTCTCAGAGCAGCAAAGCATTTCAGTTTCAACCACCATTGCCTCCTGGCACACCTCCTCCTCTGCCACAGGGAACACCTCCACCTCTCTTCACTCCTCCACTCCCTAAGGGAACCCCGCCACTGACTCCCAGTGACTCTCCCCAGCCGCGACCCACAGCCTCAGGCGTGGATGAGGATGCCCTGACACTGGAGGAGCTTGAAGAGCAGCAGAGGCAGATCTGGGCAGCCCTCCAGCAGGCCGAGGGAGCGAACAGTGACTCCGATGTTCCCATGGACACACCTTTAACTGGAAACTCAGTGGCCTCCTCCCCTTGTCCAAACGAGTTTGACCTCCGTGTCCCAGAAGGAAGGGCCCTGGAAAAGCCAGTGCTGGCCGAGCCTGACACAGCCTTGCCTGAGCCCTCCTGCAGCCCAGCCGCCGAGGCAGCAGTGCTCTCTCAGAAAGAAGAGGGCGTCTCCGCAGAGGGGGACCCTGGAGATGGTCTTCTTGACAATGGCGGTGTGTTGAACATTAGCAACGGAGGCAACCATTTGGACACCCGGCCTCCGACAGCCTCAAAAACCCATAGCCCAGTACCTGACATGAGCAAGTTTGCTCATGGAATAACACCCTTTGAGTTTGAGAACATGGCTGAATCCACCGGAATGTACCTCAGGATAAGAAACCTGTTAAAGAATTCACCCCGAAATCAGCAGAAAAACAAGAAGACTTCTGAGTGAGCCCCTGCCGTAGCACTGGCTGCCAAGTGATCTGCAGCCCTGCCTGTCCCACCAGACCGGGACCAGGTGACCCATTTGTCCTCCCCTTTCAGAATCTGCCCGTGTGTAACTGATGTCAGCTCAAGCCTGTTTTACCTAATGAAAGACTGGGCCTGTGAGCTTGCTGCTGTATTCTCACTGACAACAACCGGGGCGTGCGGGAGCTGGGTCACAGATGCTTGTCTTATCGTGAGTGTCTGTCAAGAGTGAGGTTTTTTTTTAATGTCTTTTTGTAAATTGTTTCTACATTTTGCTATTATCCTGTATATATAAGCTTAATATATCACTTTTTAAAAGAAAATCCTAACAATTTTAAATTCACATTTCAATTTCCACAACCAAATGAGAATAATCAGGGCTGAGCAGCTTTATCCTGCTTGGGGTATTTTTGTAAGATTTTCATGCATGAATTTTAATAACACTTTTACTTTTTGTAATTTAATTATTCAAATATGCTTCCAATAAAGGTGTGCTCACCTTTGCGTACAGAGGTTTAATAAATTAGTTTTCTTACACATGAACCAAGACTTTGGGTAGCTATGACTCACAGTTAAAATTGTTCTTCTAAACTTGGCTGAAAATTATGTGGTTGCAGTGAAACTGCATGTTTGGCTGCTGTAAGTGGATTCCAGCCTTACATATAATAATATAGAAACAGAATTGTCTAATTACTTTGGGGGGAAAATGGAGGTCAGCTAGCCTTCGTACACAGTAATATTGTGGATTCCAGCTCGAAAATAGACCAGACCCGTACTGAGTGTGACTGTCCTACGGAAGCGGGACCCTGCTCTGGGCGCTCTGAGTCTCTGCCAGGTCAAGTTTTGGAACACAGGGAGATCATGAGTTACAACTTAGTCAGAGTAAGCTGCTCCCAGGCCAACAGAGGGCGCAAAAGGGAAGGATAAGGCCGCGCCAGGATACAGTGTTAAGGGCTGGCAGCTTCTTTGTCACCTGAGTTTTCAGTGCATTCCTCACAGGGTTTCCATGATGCTGTAACTGTGGGAAAGCAGCAGTCTTCCTAGGAAGCCCAAGACAAGGAAGGGAGGGCGTGGAGACACAGATAGGGGACCCTATCAACATTAAACACGCTTTCTTACCTCTCGGTGTTTTTCCAGTGAGATGGTACATTGCTGTGTAGCCTAGGCTGGCCTCATTCACAATCTTCCTGATGCTACCTACTGCTGAGGTTGCAGGCAAGATGACATGGTTCTTTTTCAAAAACATTTATGGGGGTGGGGGGCATTCCTTGGCATGGGTACGGATGTTAGAAGACAATGCGTGGGGGGTCCATGTTATGTTCTCTTGTCAATGTATGTCCTCATCAAGCACCTTTACCCAATGGGCCAGCCTGAAGGTGACATTGAACTTGTTCGTCTTCCTGATTCCTGGTGACGGGTGTGCACTACCCTTCCCAGCAGCTCAGGAGCCACCCAGAACATTGTACGTGTGCTAGGCAAATACCACCAACCACACCACTTCCCCGCCCGGAGACCTACGGGATTCTGGAAGTGTCAAACTTCCACTAGAGACTTTAGATTTCTAAATCAGGAATTATTGTTTAGCCCTGTCTGGTGGCTTATGCCTGGAATCCTAGCCCTTGGGAGGCAGGCTGGTGGATCAGGACCAGCGTTGGTGACATAGCAGATTCAGTTAGCCTGAGCTACATGAGGTACTGCTAAAGGAAAGGGAAAAAAAAGTGTTTCTTTTAATACTGTATTGCCGGTATCTGCTGAATATTGAAACAGTCATTTCCAGCACATACATACTCTGTTAAGCTATAGATTATACCATTTTTTCTTTATCGACTAGGTATTGCCTCTTCTTTTTGTTTTTGTTGTTTTTAAACGAATGTCTAAGACATAGATGCCTAGCTGTAAATAAATTCAGATCTCTTGCCTCTGTATCCAAGTTCCTTTTTTTAGTATCTATTTTCATGCTTTTAATTATGTGTATATATGTATAAGTTCAGGTTCCCTTGCAGCCCAGAAGAAGGCACTGGATCCTCCTTGAAAGCTGCAAACAGCTCAGCCATCTCTCGAGCCCTGAATCCAGAAGTTTATCCACTGCCCTGTTTCCCCGTGAGAAACTCTACAAAAGCATTGGTTTCTCAGGAACTGGGATCCTTTTGTTTTTTTAATTACTTAGGGCCTGGAATTGTACCTGACGTGTACGAGGTCCTAGGTTTGATCCCCAGGACCAGGAAGAAAAGTAGTTGACATGAACCACGGGCACACTTTCGGTAAAGAGAAGGAAGTAATGAGCCGGGAGTGGCGGTCCCTGCTTGTGATCTCAGCACTGGAAGACTGAGGTGAGAAGACAAGTCGTAGGCCAAGACCCTGTCCCGGGAAGAAAGATGTTAGAAGTCACTGTGCTTCGTGGGTCCCAGCCCAAAGCAGCATATAGCAATAGAAAACAGTTGGCTTAACTACTGATGGGAGGCCAGAGCTGGCTAGCAAGAGAAAATTCCAGAACCAGTCCTCAAAGTATCAGGGAGGAGGACACTGCAGACCAAATACACAGTGAAAGAAAGGAGGGCCAGCAAGATGGCTCACGGGATAAAGGTGTGTGCCGCTGCTGCTGAAACTCGACTTTGGTCCTCGGCATTCACATGGTGGGAAGAAAGAAAGCCAAGTGGAGCTCTGACCTTCCCATGCACACTGTGCTGCTTGTACACACAGTAAAATAAAGCATGTTTGAAGGAATGGAGGTTGCTGGGTGAGGAGGAGGGATTGTTCGGACTTGTCAGTGCAGTGACAGGTCTCCAGGTGTGGGCAAGTGAGGTCATACCCAGACACTCCCCGGTAGACGTAGGAGCAGGGTGGGGATGTTTGTCATGTGAAATGTACCTCGGGTTGCTACAACAAGGCCCGCTCTCATTTTCGTGAGCAAGGAAGTGGGAAGAAGGCGCTGCCTGGACTTTAAGTCTGCCTTTGCTGTCTTCGAACAGCTTGTGTCTGGGTACCACAGGCTCCCTCCTACATAACTGGATTTTCAAGCTCTTTGCTAGAGCTTGTGGATCCTGGCTGTTGAACCTGAAAGTTCTCCACTTTGCTTTGGGGTTTTTCCTGAGTTCTTTTAAATTCACATTTTTAGTGTGTGTGTGTGCGCGCGCGCCTGTGCGTATATGCAAATATCACAGTCTGGAAATCAGGACAAGCGGGAGTCGTTTCTCTCCTACCATGTGGGACCTGGGGATGGAACCTGGGTAATTGTTTTTGGCAGCAAGTGCTTTTACCCAGGGAATCATGTCACTGGCTCTCATTTGATTTTTACCCCTTGTCTTGCAGTTTAAAGATGGCCCTGGGTTCGGTCCCCAGCTCCGAAAAAAAGAACCAAAAAAAAAAAAAAAAGATCACCATGAGCAGACAAAACCAACAAGGGTGTCGTAACAATTTTTAGTGCCCAAGTAGGTTCTAAGGCGTGATTCATTCTCTCAGAATGCCTTCAGACAGTTTTGTTTTCAAGACTTAGGAAAAGTCCTAATTGTTCAAACTTACAGGCCCATTTTATGTCAAAATGCAGATCACTTCGGACTGTTTAGGAATATGTGGTTTTTGGTAAAGGAAAGTGGTTCACTTATATAATCCCGGGGTGTAGAGAGACAGACACAGAGGATACATATGTCCCTGGATTACTAATAACATTTTGTAATTCTGTAGAAATACCTTCAGATCTGGGAATGGAACTCAGGTGGCAGAGAGCTTACCCAGCATGCATAGAGCCCAAACCCAGTACCTTAAGCAGCATGGCGGTATGTGCCGCCATCCCAGCACTCAGAGGTAGAGACGGGAGAATTAGAAGACCGAAGTCATCCTCAGCTACGTAGCAACCTTTAAAGCCAGCCTAGAATACGCAAGCCTCTGTCTCAAGAATAAATTTATCAATCCGTTTAAGAAAAGAGGGCCAGAGAGATGGCGCAGTGGTTGAACATGCTTGCCGCCAAGCCTGACAACCTGAGTTCTATCCTCAGACCCCACATGCTAGAAAAGGGGAACCCGTTGAGGATGGTAGCGCACGCCTTTGATCCCAGCACTGAGGGGTGTTGGGGGGGAGGGGGTGGAAGGCCAGGTGATCTAAGTGCGTTGAAAGGCAGCTTGGTTTACATAGCAAGTTCCAGGCTAGTCAGAGCTACATAGCAAGACTGTTTCTCAGACGACCAGTATGTGTGTTAACATATAACATGTATGTGCAGTCTCAATCCTTTTACTGGATCGTAAGCCACGGGAAATGTACTTTTAAAACAAAACTGGGAAATGCAGTTTTAAAACAAAACTGCCAACGATGTGTATATTTGGAATGTCGTAACCCAAGGAGGGGCTGCCAAGAGCGGGAGCCTTTACTAAGCTCGCTGACGGGGCGCTCAACTGACACCAGTCTCCTGCAGGGTGACCTCAGAACACAATGACTTCTCCGTTTCAGAGGCTTGGGCATTAGTCATAAGTGAGAATGACAAATGAAACTGGATCCAGACAGGCTGTGGGACTCCACCCAAGGCAAACTTCTCACGGGCTCAGGAGTTCCCTCCTCTTCCACACTGGGCCTTTAAAACGATCACAGTTCTTGTCACTGGACCAGGCAGCTCAGGTGATTCTATAGCATTGGGGACGAATGAACCCGGTCTATTAGGATAGTTGCAAATGGTTTCATGACGGTAAGAAGTCAGGTTTCCGGGATTGGGGATTTAGCTCAGTGGCCCTGGGTTTAGTGCCCAGCTCCGAAGACAAAGAAGAAAAGAAGAGAAAAGAAAAAAAAAAAGAAGAAGTCAGGTTTCCTAGGTGGGTAACAGAAGAGTGTGCTACTTAGCTGGCATGGTAACACACACCTATAATTCCAGCTCTAGGAAGCCCAAGCAGGAGTATGGTGATTAATTACTCTGCAGGCCAGGGCCACCCAGCAAGACCCTGTCTTACTGTTTTAGTTTGGCTTTTCTGTTTTGCATTTTTAAAATTATATTTCTGTGTATGTGTGCAAGTGCATACCAGGGCACATAGGCGAAGGTCATGGTACCACTTCTAGGAGTTAGTTTTCTCCTATCAGTCTTGGGGACTGAACTTGGGGTCTCAAGCTTGGCACCAGGGGCCATCTTGTTTGTCTCCCTAAGCACTTCGGTACTCGAACAAACTATTTGTCACAGACAGCTTGAGAGGGTAGGTTTCTTTGAGCACATAGTTTCATCGCACGGTCCTTGGTTTAGACCCATGGTGAGGCAGAAGGTCACCGTGACAGGAGTGTATCTCAATAACTCAGGCTGGTCTTGGTGGCTCATGCCTTTAATCCCAGGAAGATCTCTGTGAGTTCAAGGCTAGCCAGAGTTACATAGTGAGACCCTGTCTTAAAACAAAGCAGGGGTTGGGGATTTAGCTCAGTGGTAGAGTGCTTGCCTAGGAAGCGCAAGGCCCTGGGTTCGGTCCCCAGCTCCGGAAAAAAGAACCAAAAAAAAAAAAAAAAAAAGCAAAGGGGTTGGAGATTTAGCTCAGAGGTAGAGCGCTTGCCTAGCTAGCACAATGCCCTGGGTTCGGTCCCCAGCTCTGGGGAGGTGGGGGGGAGAACAAAACAAAATGAACCAAAAAAAGCTAATTAGCTCATGTTGGCCAGCTGCTGGGAGGAACTGTCAGTAATATACACAAATCTATCTTGATTGAGTGCACTGAATTTTTGAACACTCTAGTCTTAGCCACACAGCCTCCAAAAATAGACTGTTCTCAGGATTTGTCTGTCTTATGACTGGCCTGAAATATCATGTTTAAAGTTCAGATTGTATGTGCTTGTATCACCTGACTGGTGACCACTGATTGACATGTGTTTAGTACACATTCCCTTTTATGCAGAAAGGACCTGGCCAGGAAACACGCACCACGCAGAACTCTCAGCAGACTGAGAGAATGCAGCCACCCGCTAGGTGCTTCACGGTAGGTCAACGAAGGGAAGAAACTTCCGAAGAAGCCAGGCCTAGCTTCTCATGTGCAATGTCCATACTCTGGCGACAGAGTCAGGAGGCTCACAGCAAGTTTAAGGCTAGCCTGGTCTACATAGTAACTCCCAGGCCTACCTGGGCTATACAAGACCTTACTTTTTTTTTTTTTAAAAGGGGGCGGGGGAGGGGACTGGAGAAATGGTTCAGCAAATAAGAGCACCGACTGCTCTTCCAGAGGTCCTGAGTTCAAATCCCTGGCCAGCAACCACATGGTGACTCACAACCGATCCAGTCTGGATTCCAGACCTAGAGGATCCAGGGCCCTCCTCTGACCTCTGCAGACAAAACACTCATATACATACAAATGAACCTAAAACCCACAAGGTGGAAGGAGAAAGGAAGAACTTTAAAAAAGGTTGACTTTGGAGAAAGATTAAACTTAAAGCTTTTTTTCCCCCTTTGGTTTTGTTTTTTGTTTTACATATAGTTTCTCTGTGTTGCTGGTCTAGGACATACTGTGTAGACCAGGTTGACCTCAAACTAACATAGAGGCCTGTCTTCCTCTGCCTTCCGAGTTCTGAAATTAAATAAAATACCTGCGCTACCCCATCGTTGTTTTCTTCCTTTATTTTTTTTTTTTTTTTTTTGGTTCTTTTTTTCGGAGCTGGGGACCGAACCGTTTTCTTCCTTTATTTGAACAATTATTCATTTACTTCTTTAATGTGTCTTTTTTTCTTTTTTTTCTTTCTTTTTTTTTTTTTCCGGAGCTGGGGACCGAACCCAGGGCCTTGCGCTTAATGTGTCTTTTTTTAAAGATTTGTTTATTTAATGTATGTGAGTACAGGGCTGGAGAGATGGCTCAGCGGCTAAGAGCACCCGATTACTCTTCCAGAGGTCCTGAGTTCAATTCCCAGTAACCACATGGTGGCTCACAACCATCTGTAATGGGGTCTGATGCCCTCTTCTGGTGTGTCTGAAGACAGCTACAGTGTACTCATATATAATAAATAAATAAATCTTAAAAAAAAAAGAACAATAAAAAGTTCTAATAAGCAAACAAGTGATAAGTTAAATCAGGAGTTTGGGGGATTGATGTTGTTAACATTTACTTTATTAATTTTTGTGTGTGTGTGTGTGTGTGTGAGTACATGTGAGTGTGCACGTGTTCGTGTAAGGAGAGGGATATGTAGGTGCCTGGAGATAGCAACAAGTGCACATGTGGAAGTCAAAGGACAACTTTTGGAAGTTGGGGCTCTCTCTTCTATAGGCTGGCGGTATAGACCTCAAGTCATCAGGCTTCCTGTAAGGCCACTTTCCACACTGCTGATGACTCCACCAGGGCTGCAGGACAACTTAAACACCTCCTGCCCCTGCCTCCCAAGGGATATTTTCCAGACAAATGCTCTCATGCCCACTAGTTTTTTTGTTGTTGTTGCTTTTGTTAATGATTAAAAAAATTAGAATTATTTATGTATATAAGGACATTGTAGCTGTAGTCAGATACCAGAGGAGGGCATCAGATCCCATTACAGATGGTTGTGAGCCACCATGTGGTTGCTGGGAATTGAACTCAGGACCTCTGGAAGAGCAGTCAGTGCTCTTTTTTTTTTTTTTTTTTTGTTCTTTTTTTTTTTCGGAGCTGGGGACCGAACCCAGGGCCTTGCGCTTCCTAGGCAAGCACTCTACCACTGAGCTAAATCCCCAACCCCGCAGTCAGTGCTCTTAACCGCTGAGCCATCTCTCCAGTCCCAGATTTTAAGATTTTTAATTGTATGTGCACTGGTGTTTTCCCCGAGTGTATATCTGTGTGGAGATATCGGATTCTCTAGAATGGGAGTTACAGACAGCTGTGAACTGCCATGTGGTTGCTGGGAATTGAACCAGGACCTCTGGAAGAACAGCCAGTGCTCTTAACCACTGAGCCAACTTTCCAGTTTGCCTGTTAGTTTTCTTATATTTTCATGCAGTCAGCGAGCTTGTATGTTGGCACCAGACATGGTGATAACTGATATGCTCGAGTGTCTGAGCTTCACAGAGCTCTGGAGATGTTTTGGTTTGGGTGTGAGATCTTAATGTGTGTGAATTAAGTTCCCGGCAGAAGCCGCGTGGACAGCAGATGTGCTGCGGGATGCTTGCTTGACCTCCAATGAACATGGAAAGAAGATACGCTGCAGATCAAGAGCCATGTTATCTTGGGTTATTAGTAGCCATTTACTATCTATCACCTTCTGAATCTAAACTAACATACTCATGACTGCTAGATCCTGAGTTCAAATCCCAGCAACCACCTGGTGGCTCACAACCATCTGTAATGGGTTCTGGTGCCCTCTTCTGGTGTGTCTGAAGATAACGACAGTGTACTCATGTACATAATAAATATCTTTTTTTAAAAAAAGAGTAAGAGACTGGAAGATATTCTAAACCTTAGTTTCCAAAGACCCCAAAGCTAACTATGAACCTTGAAGTATCTATTTCCTACCCCGATGTGTAGTGCTCCCTGGGGCCCTCCCCCTGCTATCTTCTGTCAGTATATTTTGTAAACACAGTGATTCATAACTTGCTTCTGTCCTATAACATAAAAGCCCATATAGCCTCTTCCACAGGGATTCCTGGTCTATGGCAGAGTATGTTTATAGTTTCGGTCACTAAGCTATAGACTGAGTCATTAATAGTATGTGGGGAGATGGCTCAGTGGTTAGACATTTTTACTGCTCTCAGAGAGAAGGAACCCACATATCAGATCACCAGTAATGGGGGGGGGGACAGTGTCTTATGCCTTCTCTTGGCTTTTGCAGGCTTCTGCCCTCAACGTAGTGCATATAAATACGTGGAGGCAAAACACTCATACATCTTTGTGGGCACTGGAACCCATATGCATACATACAAACATATACACATAAACAAACGAACAAACAAACACCCCAGGGGGCTATGGCTCCGTATATGATAAAATTACAAGGGAATCTGAAGAGACTGCAGGGCAGGTAAAAGCACTGCACTGTCCTTCCAGAGGACCCACGTTTGATTCTCGACACCTACACGGTGGCCGATAACAGCCTCTAACTCTTCTTTTTCTTTTTAAGAATCATTTATTTTATGTATATGAGTACATAGTAGCTGTCTTCAGGCACACCAGAAGAGGGCATCGGATCCCATGACAGATGGTTGTGAGCCACCATGTGGTTGCTGGGAATAGAACTCAGGACCTCTGGAAGAGAACAGTCAGTGCTCTTAACCGCTGAGTCATCTCTCCAGCCCTGAATATCAGATCGTTAAATGACTTTCATGTGAATAAACCGACTTTAGGCTGCTTTAGGATTCACTAGATTCTTTCCCACATTAAATGAAAACGAGAGTAACTGATTTGCACCAGGGGAAGGCTGAGCTTGAAGCCATGCTGGCCTGCATAGGGAAGTCCAGCAAACCAAGGCTGCACAGGGAAACCCTGTCTGAAAGCACAACAAGTAGCACCCATAGGGACTTGGTTGTATACATGGCTTTGTTTCGATTGTTTTTCATTTATTTTATTTCAGTACACCTGCACGTATGTATTCCCCCACACGTATGTATGTGTGTGTACCGCATGGGTACCTGGTGCCCATACAGGTCAAACGAGGGTATTTGATCTCTTGGAATTGGAGTTACAGATATTTGTGAGCAGCGCCACTCAGGTGTTGGAAATCGAACCTAAGTCCAGTGCAAGAGCAACAAATGCTCTACACTCCTGAGACATCTCTCCAACCCCCATGTTTGCTTTCTGTTTTGCAGACACGGTCTCTCACTTGGCAGCCCTGGATAGAACTCCGTAGGTAGACTAGGCTGGCCTGGAACTCACAGAGACCCACCTGCCACATTCACAGATGAATTTGTTACCTTTTTGGGAAAGCAGTAAGTGCTGGTGGTGTGGCTCAGTGCGTAGAGCACTTGTCAAGCACATACGAAGGGCTGGGGTCGATCCCCTGCACCACATACACTGGAGTTGGTAGGACAGGCCTGTAATCCCAGCCGGGGTCAGAGGATGAGAGGTTCAAAGGCGTTCTCAGCTATGTGAGTTTGAAGACAACTTGGGTTACCTGAGACACTGCCTTTCAAATAAATAAATAAATAAATAAGCAAGCAAGCAAGCATATGTTGGGCTGCAAAATGGTTCAGCAGGTCAACAAAAGGCCCTTGCTGCCAAGCGGGATGGTCTGATTTGATCCATTGAATCCTCATGGGTTCTTAAGGGGCTGGAGAGATGGCTCAGTGGTTAAGAGCACTGACTGCTCTTCCAGAGGTCCTGAGTTCAATTCCCAGCAACCACATGGTGGCTCACAACCATCTGTCATGGGATCTGATGCCCTCTTCTGTCGTGTCTGAAGTCAGCGACAGTGTACTCACATTCCACAAGTTGTCCTCTGGCCTCTACGTATTGCCGTGGGTCATGCATGCTCAAGCACACACTAAGTCAAGCATGCACTAAATCAATTAATCAGTCAATATATAAACTAACATACCAATAAATGCATTAAAAATAGCTGAATGCCAGCGATTTTGTGCGGTTCAACTTAGTAGTTGCCCAGACAGTTTGTGCACAGACGCATACGTGTGGATTTTGTGGAAAGATACATGAGCTACAATTTTGAATCCTCTGTGATGCTCATTCCTGCGAGCGTCTCATTTACCTGGCCTTGCTTCTTGAATCCGTGAAGTGGGGGTAATAGCACTTTACATCTTCTTCTCCCAAAGACACAGGGTAACAATTAGTCTCCGACATTCAAAAGCAGAAATGGGAAGCTGTGCGCCGTGGCCTTTTATTCTGGATGTGTTTGGAGCTTGAGTCCATGGGAAACGTGACTGCTTTTCCTCTCAGTTCTTTTCTCAGTTTTTGTTGTGTTTGTCTTTCTAACAGTAAGTGTCGAACTAAGGAATGGTACACGTGAGGCGAGAGGTCTACCACTAACTAACATCGGAGGATCTACATATAGATCTAAAGCATATGTGTTTATACATTTGTATGTGTCTGTATTTGTGAAAATACTGTGTGTGTGTTTTGTTGTTGTTGATGTTGTTGTTGGAGACAGTCTCACTATGTAGCCTAGGCTAGTACTACTAGCCCAGGCTAGTACTTTCTCCACTGAGACTCCATCCTCTCAGATGACCCAAGCCTGGGTCAGGTTAGCATAAAACCAGTAAGTACAACTGATCCCTTGTCAGCTTGACACAAAAAAACATATCACCGTGAAGCCACCGCCTTTACTTTATTTTTGTCGAACTCTGAGATCTGCAGCCTCTGCCTCCCTCTTGCTGGGATTAAAGGCAGGAGCCACCACACCCAGCCTCCCATTGTGATTTTTTTTTAATTTTATTTATTTATTATATATGAGTACACTGTAGCTGTCTTCAGACACACCAGAAGAGGGCATCAGATCTCATTACAGATGGTTGTGAGCCACCATGTGGTTGCTGGGAACTGAACTCAGGACCTCAGGAAGAGCAGTCGGTGCTCTTAACCACTGAGCCATCTCTCCAGCTCCCCACTGTGATTTTAATGCCATCAAAAAAATGTGACCTGAAGACTGTGATGAAAGCTTTGTGGTATGAAAGTGGTAGGACACGGGGCTGTGCTGGGAATTACAGGCACACACTTCCACCCCCAG